>NC_091441.1:5842229-6195844 GCF_964237555.1 Oryctolagus cuniculus | reverse complement strand
TTTCCTCCTTTCAGAGAAAAATACATCCTTCTTTGATGGCTCCTTCTTTCCCCTGGATTCTCACTCACAGAGATCCTTCGTGTAGGTTAATTTTTCCCACAGTGACTTTGCTTTCATGTCTGAAATGCTTTCAGGGGCTTTCAGCCAGATCCAAATGCTTTAAGTGCTGATAAGGTGAGAGGGCTATTTAGAGCATTTGTCATCCTACGAGTCTGCTGTGTTTAACCTATGATTTTTCAATTTAATGATTCTGCAAAAGCGAGATACACTCAGTAGAAACTGGACCTCAGCTTTTGAATTTTTATGTTTGCATAGACTAATGATATGTATTATGACCGCTCCCTTATGGTTCTGGTCACCTGATCACATAGAGGAAGGACTGACAGTCTACAGGTGTACTATGAAGCTACGCTAGGCTGGTTGATAGGATAGACACACTAATGCACTTCTGACTTGGGATATTTTCAAGTTATGATGAGTTATTGGGAATATGACCATCTCAAGTACAGGAGCCTCTGTATGTGTATTATATGCAGAATCACACACACACACACATGCATGGACACACACATGAATCACTTATCATTGTCAAAGATTAGTCAGTGACTACCTTCATCTGAGGAATTTTTTCCACTGTTGTGGTAGTATATAGCACTCAGTAGCTATTACAAAAGAACTTGTTTTCTGTGTTTATCCTGGCATTGTTTCAGGCACCCTATGCAGATGAGCAATAAATGTGTAATAAACCTCCATGCTGGGTATTGTTTTCTCCTGCAGACATAGGATACTTAGACCTGGAGATTTTGGCCCATGTGTCCTCTCCAATGTCATCGTGTTAGAATGAAAGTCAGACTCCTGACCCAGGCATATTCTGGCTTCACTGTCTTTTCTTCTCTATCGCACCACATATTTCCATGTAAAGAAAACAACTGAAATGGTTCTTTCTGGGTCAGGCATTGTTGCACAGTGGTTTAAGCAGCTGCTTGAGATGCCCACATCCCATTACAGACTCTCTGGCTCACATGTGATAATCTACTTCTGATCCAGTTTCCTGCTAATGCATACGTTGGGAAGGAAGCAGATTATGGCTCAAGTACTTGAATCCCTGGCCTGGAGGTAGGAGACATGGAAGGAGTTCCAGACTCATGGCTTCCGCCTTGCCCAGCCGTGCCTGCTGTGGACATTTGGAGAGTGACCCAGCAAGTGAAAGATCTCTGTCTCTCTCTTTCAAATAAATAAATAAGTATTAAAAATAAATGGATTTTCCACTGCCACAGATTTCCACAAATATCTGGAGGAGTTTGGGAAAGAGAGCCGTCATCCATGATTTTAGGCCACCGAATACTCTGCTGCACAGCATAGCTGCGGGTTGTTTCACTGCAATGTTTTAGGATGGCACGTCAAGTGGTAGCATGCCCAGTCCATGAGATGTAACACAGCAGTTGAAACTGCTTTGCTGGAGGAGAGCCACCTTCCGATGCAAATGCCAGGAACCAGGAAAGGGTGCACGGTACTCATCTGTGACTGCCTTTGCTTGTTGTGATTTCAGTCCTCTGTGGTCAACTGCAGGCTGAACATACTAAATGGAAAAGTCCAGAAGTCAACAATTCATAATTTTTAATTGTACACCATTCTGAGGAACAGGATGAGATCTTGGACCATCCCACTCCATTCCATCAGAACCAAGAGTCATTTCTGTGTCCTGGTATCCATGCTGCGTATACTGACCACCCATTACTCACTCAGCAGATTGACTGTCAGAGTATCATAATGCTATGTCCAAGTAACACTTGTTTTATTTAATAATGCCGCCAAATGCAAAAGTCATGAAGTTTGTGCTTTTGTTACAGTATGTTGTTATGAAACTGTATCTTGTATTTGAAAATAAAAGAGACAGATGAAGACAAAGAGAGAAAAATCTCCCATTTACTGGTTACTCTCCAAATGCCTAAAACAACCAGGGCTGGGTCAAGCTGAAGCCATGAATCAGGAACTCAATCTGCATCTCCCACAAGGATGACAGGCATCCAAGTACTGCAGCCATTATCTGCTGCCTCCCAGGCTGCGCATTAGCAGAAACTGGAAGTGGAGTTAGGATTGTGAACCAGACACTCTGCAGTGAGACTCTGCCATCCCAAGCTTCAGTTTAACCACTGTGCCAAACAATCTTCCTAACAGTACATTATTTTAATTGTTCTATTTTATTATTAGTTATTGTTGTAAGTGCCTAGTTTATAGATTAAACCTTGTCATAGATATGTAGATAAAAGAAAAACATAACATGCAGAGGCCATTTCTATCTTTAAATATTTATTTATTTGAAAGGCGGAGTGATAGAGGGAGGAGTGAAAGAGAGATGGAGAGAGAGGGTGCTTGACAGATCTTGCTTCCACTAGTTCATTTCCCAAAATGACCACAATAGCCAGGGCTAGGCCAGGCCAAAGCCAGTGTCCAGGAACTCCACTCAAGTCTGCCTCATGGGTGGCAGGGACCCAGGTACTCTGGGAAGTCTTCTGATGCTTTCCTAGGTGTATTAGCAGGTAGCCAGATCAGAAGCAGAGCAGCAGGGACTCAAACCAGCATTGCAATGTTGGATACCTTTTCACAAGCGGTAGCTTTACCTGCTGCACCACCCACTACGGCATGTGTATTTGGATAGTTGGGACTTTTGAGAACAATGGCATAGAGGCTGATATGTACTATCGTTCACCCTAAATGACTTCTCCTCTACGAGCATGGGGGCATGGATCTGGACTCTTGAGATAACAGAAAGTTGGTTTGCCTTACTACTCATTGATCAGAAGTTGGGTGAACCCTCTCTCCAAGCTGCTGTCAGTTGTCAGGGATGTTCCCAGCTTTCTAAGACAGAAACCTTGCTCCAGCAAGAAAACTCTTTCAGTTTTCTGATGCCTACTGCTGTTGCCGACCATTTGTATACCTTCTCAAGTGGAATGAGCATGAAATACCATTTTTATTTTCCTAGCCTTTGACTCCCCTTTTCTGAGCAGGATTTCTTGCAGTAGGGTACAACATGTTTTTTAATCATTAGACTTAAACTGGGAATTGAAAAATCATACATAGTTTAATCATTATCTAAGCCATACCATTATGTATGTCTGTCTTTGACCAATACGATCAAATATTTGTGTGGCTTATATAAAGGTGATGCCTTCAATTTATATCTTACTAAAAGATTTATTTTCCAGTTAAGGATTATATGACACTTACCTGATCCAAGATAATATTCTAAACATCATAGGAATATTAATTCATTGCATTCTACATTTGTTCTAGAGGCACACTTGTTATCACCCCCATTTAACAGTTGGGATGACTGAGGCACAGAGAGAGTCACCAGTGTTCCCAGGGACATACTGCTAGTGAATGGCAGAGCCCGATTCAAACCCAAGGACTTTGAGGTCATCCATTTGTAAACTCATCACAAACTCACCACATCTCAGCTCAACTAGGAAAACCATGGTATGGAGAGTGGTTCCGCCCCCTCCCCAATATGTGTCCCGTTCCTAATCCCCGGAATCTGTGACTATGTCAGGTTCCACGCAGGGAGGAATTCAGGCAGCAGATAGAACTGAAGCTACTAATCAATAGTCGTCCAGATGGGGAGATTAGTCTGGATTATCCATGTGGGTCCAACAGAATCTCAGATCCTCGTAAGCGAGAGAAAATCAGAGGATTCAGAGTCAGAGTCGCAACGATGTGGGAGCAGGAAACCAGGAATGTTCTGGAAGCTGGAGGAAGACTCGCCTGACGACTCAGGAGGAATGCAGCCCTGCTCTCCCACTTTAGATTTCTGACCTCCAGAATGTTAAGATGATAATTTATCTCCTTTTAAGACTCTAGGTTTGTGGTGATTTCAGCCGCAAAAGGAAACTGCTCCAGCAGCTCTTAGTTCTCTCTAACCGTGTGCAAGTTATTGAATGCTTCTCTGGAAGTTCAGGTTCGTCATTTACCAAGCATGTGAACCTCAAGCTATGACTTCATCTTTCAGAGTCTCTGTTAATGCTCCCGTAAAGCGACGTGAGCTGCATTTGTGAATGTTGAGGCTGAGTTGCCACAGAGTGAAAAAATGGCATGGACAGAACCTGCCTTCGTTTTTTTTTTGTTTGTTTGGTTGTTTTTGTTTTTTGTTTTTTTTTTTTTTTTTTGAGTGAAAGTTTCCCTCTGGAATTGTACAGAGGACTAAAATAGCTAGCATGTGTACTATCCGGCGCGATCATTAAAACAGAACACATATGGGAGACCAGGATAAGTACCTGGCTCCTGCCAGCGGATCAGCGCAGTGCGCCGGCCATGGTGGCCATTGGAGGGTGAACCAACGGCAAAAGGAAGACCTTTCTCTCTGTCTCTCTCTCTCTCTCACTGTCCACTCTGCCTGTCCAAAAAAAAAAAAAAAAAAAAAAAAAACAGAGCACACAAAGCATAATCCTCAATAGAACCTACACTCATAACTGCAGTTATGGTGATGATAATTATCAACAGAATGTTAGGGGAGAATGTAAGGATTTACTCAGAATTGAGATGCCAGTGACAATTATCTGCATTAGAACGCAGTTCTCTGGACACAGACTGGCCTTCAAATCCAATTCCTCCCCACCCTAGCTGTATGAGAAGGGGCAAGACTCCCTGCGTGTTAAACCTCTGGAAATGCCAAGTTCATGGGCTGTTTGGAGTTCAAGTTGAACTGACACAAGTTGGGCACCTGAATTGTGGTTAGCACCCATGAAATGTCATCTGCAGGATTGACAGCCAGTGCTCCATTCCTCTGGTATCTGTGAAAATTATACTAGAACCTTCAGCAACTATCCACTCTCTGTCAAGTAATGCAAATATTTTCTTTTTTTAAATATTTATTTTATTCATAGCAGAGAGCGGTATCAGAAGAGGAGCAGCCGGGACTAGAACCAGCGCCCATATGGGATGCCAGCGCTTCAGGCCAGGGCTTTAACCCGCTGAACCACAGTGCTGGCCCCGTAACGCAAATATTTTAGAACCTTCTGCTGTTGCCTTAATCCAGCTAGCTCTTACATATGTTATATGCTCTCAGCAATACTGAGAATATCCAGTAACATTCAACATCAAAATAATATGTAATGATTCTGCCAAAGCAGAGTGATTTAAGACTGCACCAATGGCTTGGAAATAGAACTAATATTGTGCAGGAATTTGGGTTTGCAATGAAAAGTGACAGCACTGCAGGCCCATTGCATATTATCAATAGCTCACCTCATTCATACAGTCAGCCAATATTGATTTCAAGGAGAGATATTATATGCTAAAATGACAGCTGCATAAGTGATTCTGCTAGGGCCAGGAAAGACGGCCAAACATGAACAACCCATCAACTCCTGCAGCATTTGTGCACAGCCTATTTTATCAGCACCACAAACTCAGAGTGAAGTTCACCTTGGTTTAGTTATTTAAAGTAGAAAAGGAAAGGAAAAGTGATCTTGAGAAAATCTCAAAATTATAATGTATCCCTCATTTTTTTATTTTCATATTTTGATACTGCTTTATGTATCATATTTTTAGAATAACAAGCTGAAGAATCCTGACACTTATGGTATTTGTAAATGTTTCAAGTTCTTAAGTTTCATTCAGTGCTAATGAACACACTAAATGACTCATATACCAATGGCGATGAGAATTGCAACAGAGATTTTGCTCATAATACCACATTATGAAATGTTCATTTCAATTATGACACTTAGATGACATGCTCTCCGGGGCCTGAGAAAATGTCTTTGAGGTGAGAAAAGATATCTCTGTCATCATTATCATCTGATGATATGAATTAGAAATCAGATACAAACAACACAGTATCCCTTCTCTGTGCAATCTAGTCATTTTAGACTTTTTAACAGAAACTTCAGTGTCATCTTTGTTGGAAGTTTTTTGTTTGTTTGTTTGTTTTTTAACTTTTTTTAATCACAGGTACACTGATCAGTGGTAAACAACCATACTTTCTAAATACACTCAAAATGTTACATATTTAACATGTGCACATACAGAATACACAGTGTCCATAATTAGAAGGAGTATCTCCTTTTAGAACATTTCATCACATGCAGACCCCTGTGTAGCAGTAAAGGTCGTGGTTACAGACAAAACAAAAATTCACTTTCAACTCCATCTTACCTAAACAAAGAAGTCAAACCCCCCAATTTTTTTTCCTATTTGGTCAGTCTTATGATCAAGCCCTTTGAACTCAGGAAACCTGCACGTAGGGCCAGAAATCCTGTGAATGAAAGCTGTAGTTAGTTATGATGGATCTTCAAAAGATTCGTAGGAAAAACACATTGTGAAAAACCTATGCATGGATTTCAGAATGATATTTCAGCAAAACAAACACATTTTAATTCCACTATTCCAAAAACTTTGTGAAGTCCCCTAATAGTTTATGGAACAAAAGAACTTCTAATTACTAAGACCAATTTCCCAAAAATATCTCCTAAAAATACAATGTTTCTGATATACTGACTGTGATGTAAGCATTAATAGCAATATTCTGTTAAAAAATGAATTTCTACCAAAGTGAAAATTGAAGTGAGCAGCACTGATGAACACTAAAATCATACAGAAATCTTTGTGGAGAAATAGAATATTTGAATTGCTTCCAGGTATCTCCAAATGTTTATTAATCATTGTGGAGAGGCTTTATTATCAAATTAAAGGGTAAGTTTAATTTTTTTTCCAAAAAAATTTGAAATTCAGGCACATGTGTTTTCTTCTTTAAACTTTTTATTTCAGAATAATTTAAAATTTACAAAACAAAAACTGTGAAGTTGTAAAAAGAGTTCTTCTATTAGTATGTTTGTCAAATGTATAAGGCACTTCAAGCTTCCCCCAGTACAGATATCTCATAGTAGTATTCCTATACTATTTGTCACAAGTATTGAACTATACTTAGCTGTCTTACATATGTTCACATAACCTTTCATGTTTCTCCCTCAGGAGGTGAAGTTTGTCCCACTCTCCAATTCTGAGTGGGAATTGAACTTAGAAATGAGTTTCTAGGTATGAAAAGAGAAAATTAGCTGCTTTATAGTGGAGAAATCTGATGCTCACGAACTTAATCAAGTAATCAAGATTAACATGCTTAGTAATTGCTCTTGTTGATATATCTAACCTGATATAATAAATGAGGACACAAAGCATATGTGGCTTTTTTTTTGTCCCCAAATCATAGCCTCATTGAACAAAATTGTTAAAAGATTTGGACAAATCTAAATCAACAGTCATTCTACAAAATATGTGGGCAGTCCACCTGAAAAATGGCAAGGTAGTGAAAGACAAGGTAGAAAAGATTTGCAAACACAAAGTAGACTTGGAGATAAGTACAATGTGGGGTTCGGCATGGGAGTACACCTTGTGATAGTTAAAGGGGCACAGTGTGTGGCCTGGCACGTTAGATGCTGGTTAACTTCCCTGTGTCTCATATCAGAGTACCTGGGTTTGATGCCCAGCTTTGAGTCCCAAATTTAGCTTCCTGCTAATGTAGACTCTGGGAGGCAGCAGGTGATGGCTGAAGTAATCCGGTTTCTACCACCCATGTAGGAGGATCCCTGGAGTGGGCTCCCAATATCTGGGTTTAGTGTGGCCCAGCCTCAGCTGTTGCAGGCATTTGGAGAGTGAACAAGTGGACAGGATGTCTCTTTCTGTCTCTGTCTTTCTCTCTTTGTCTCTCTCTTTCTCAAATAAATTGATTAATTAAAAAAATAAAGAGAATGTCAGTAGAAAACTGGAGAAACTGAAATAAAGTTATAGTGTAGCTGGTAGCATCTACCATTGTTAATTTCTTGATTTTGTTAAATGCACCACTGTTACAAATGGTGGACATTAGGAAAAGTGGACAAATTCCATATGGGCATACTCTGTGCTATCTTTCCAGCTTTCAGTAAAGATAAATTATTCTAAAATGAAAAGTTTAAACACACACACAGACACACAGAGTTAACACTAAGTAGAATAACACAGGGAACCATCTAATGTATCCCAACTCCCGACAAGCTATTCTTTCAGCTTGCAGTCAAGATTTGAGTAAGAAAACAACAATAGATAGATTCTAATAATTGCTTCCTTTGCGTTATAACCTATATTACATGCTTTAATTTAATATATAATCCTCACACACAGCTCATTATACTACTATTTATGTTAGTTTACACTGTTTTTATACTTTAGTAATTTAGCCAAATACAGAGAATAAGAAGTTCAATCCAAGATGATTAACTATTAATTCTCTCCAAGGTTTTACCTAAAGATTTAGTAGAAGAAGTAATTGGTTATAGAGGCTTAATTAAATGTATAATGTATCCTGTATATCAGTCATATAGGTTTACTATCATAATTTTGAAGATGAGGAAACTAGGGTTGGCGCTGTGGTATAGCATCCCGTACAAGCACAGGTTCAATAACTGGCTGCTCTACCTCTGATTCAGCTCCCCACTAATGCACCTAGGAAAGCAGCAGAAGATGGTCCGAGAAATGGGGGCCCTGTCACGTATATAGAGGACCCTGATGGAGTTCCTGGCTCCTGGCTGTTGCAGCCATTTGAGGAGTGAACCAGTGGCCGGTAAGTCTCTCTCTCTCTCTCTCTCTCTCTCTCTCTCTCTCTCTCTCCCTTTCAAATAAATAAATAAATAAATCTTGTTTTTTAAACTGGGGCCAGCACTGTGGTGCAGTGGCTTAACACCCTGGCCTGAAGCGCCGGCATCCCATATGGCACCAGTTCTAGTCCCTGCTGCTCCACTTCCAATCCAGCTCTCTGATATGGCCTGGGAAAGCAGTAGAAGATGGCCCAAGTCCTTGGGCCACTGCATCCATGTAGGAGACCCGGAGGAAGCTCCTGGCTCCTGGTTTCGGATTGGCACAGCTCTGGCCGTTGCAGCCAATTGGGGAGTGAACCAGCAGATAGAAGACCTCTCTCTCTCTCTGTCTCACTCTTTCTCTGTCTCTGTCTCTCTCTCTCTCTCCCTCCCTCTCTCTCTGCCTCTCCTCTGTAACCCTGACTTTCAAATAAATAAATAAATCATCTTTAAAGAAAATGAGGAAACTGAGGCTTTGACTTGATAAGCTTACACTGCAAGCATCTGTTGAAATATTTCACTGTGCCCCTGAACAAGTACTAACTATTAATCAAAAATTAAAAAGAAGTGATAAAAAAAAAAGCAAATGGTAGAAAAGGGATAAAAGTGATTGATGTGCCATAGGATGATAATCTTGTCTTTGGGATTATCTTTTCTTCTAGATGGAAACATTTCTGTCTCTGTTGGACAAACTAATTTGCATTGTTACTGAAAAAGAATCACAAGTTATTTCTGCAAAAACTAACTAGATTTTAATGAAATGTTCTCTTAAAAAGAGAAAAGAAATTGAGAATTAAATAATATACTCAAAGTGCCCAGTTTTAAATGCATACCTTATGATGAAGCAAGCTCTTCAATTTAGAATCACTAAAATCTTGCATTTTTCCCTAAAATTAATAAAATGAGACGAGTTGGATGGGTAGTCAAATTGGTCTCATAAACTAGAGGAAGGTAGGAGTGGGAGTAAGAGTCCCTTTATTACTAACAAAATACAATCACTGAAATAAGAGTTAATCAAATATCAGAAATAGGGTTGAAGCAAAAGAAATTTTATAAGAACTCAGTTCTTGAAATGTCTTATTAATAGAAACAGGAAAAAAGGGGAGCAAGAGTTAACATAACTGGTAAGTTAGTTTTGGTTGCCTTTAGGGAAATATACCTGTTTATCAATAATGGGTTTAGACTCTAACTCTGAAAATTAAGACTTTTAAGGGCCAATGCTATGGCGAAGCGGGTAAAGCCCCCACCTCAGTGTTGGCATCCAAAATGGGCACGGGTTGAAGTCCTGGCTGCTCCACTTTCTATCCAGCTCTCTGCTATGGCCTGGGAAAGCAGTAGAAGATGGATCCTTGGGCTCCTGCACCCGCGTGGGAGACTCGGAGGAAGCTCTTGGCTCCTCGTTTTGGATAGGCACAACTTTGGCTGTTGTGGCCAATTGGGGAGTGAACCAGTGAATGGAAGTCTTCTCTCTCTCTCTGCCTCTCCTTCTCTCTGTGTGTGTGTAACTCTCAGTTTCAAATAAATAAAAAATCTTTAAAAAAAAAAAAAGACTTTCAAAAATTTTTTCTCATGGATGTTTAAGAAGTTACACATTCCTAGATCTGCATATATGAAATGTGTTCACCTTATATAAGTAAAAAATACACTAACGAAGAAGTTGTGCTAGGATTATAAGAAAGTAAACCAAGTCTATCTGGGCTTCCAAATCCAACAGTGAATGAGTAAGTTCAGGAAAAGATGGTCAGAATTCTTCATGAGGAATGAAAAGTGACAAGGCAGTGTGGGAACGAAGGATTGCAGTTGGTTTTAAGTGGAGCCTAGGACCATATAGCAAATAGTATGGAACCTGAAGAGCATGCACAAGTTTTACCCTGCCTCTGAAGGACAAGGACACACTGACGTTATGCCAACACGAGAGCTTCGAGTGATCACTGACGTCATAAATAAGAGTGGTAATTGTTAAAGGAACAACAGAAGTCACTGTGCACTTACTCCCCATATAGGACCTCCATCCCTAATGAGCTGGACTATGAGAATCAACTGCAATTTTTTTTCTCAAACTGTACACTATATGCTGTGGGGGTGTGTGCAAACTGTTGATATTTATTCTTAACTTGGAGTTGGTCCTCTGTATATAAAACCAAACTTCAATAGACACGCAGCCCTTCTCCCAGTCTTGGTTGGGGTCAGCTTCACAGCCTTCCCCTCCTCCGTAGTGATCTCAGGAACAGCTTTGGGCCACATCGTTTTCTCTATCAACTGACTCAAAACAACTCCAACAGTTACAAAAGGTCACTAGGTCCATTGATACCCCAGCAGATGCCATCCAAGGTCTCCAAAGCCCAATCACCTCACTAGCAGTGTTTATAGGAGGTGATAATGCAATGGAATGAACCATAGCCTTCACCAACCAGGCAGTCAACCAAATGCTACTACAGGGATCTACTTGGCTCCCCACCCAGGACATTACCACTTTAGACATTGCCCCATGCCAGTGGAGAATAACTCGTCACTCCATGCCAGCAGGAAGCAGCTCTAGAAGACAGATCATCATCCCTCCACCCCTCCTGGACTTTTGGGGCCAAAGTAATCCCACATAATGTTTGCTTTATTAAAAACAAAAAGGGGGAATGTTAGTAAAATGGTGCCATCTTCCTAAGCCCAGCCTGGCTTACCAGAAGTCAGGTGACCCAATAGCCCAATCACAAGTGTCAGCTCCACCCCACCCTAACGGGATCTGCCACTCCCACTTCCTTACCTCTGCAAAGCTATATAAGACCTGGTCTCCCAGTACAGGCTGCTGTTCTCTCCTGCACAGGGAAGCAGCCTGTCGGGTTTCCCCTACTCAACAATAAACCGTTTCCCTTAAAAAAACAAATTAAAAACAAACCATAATGAAGAAGCTGTATATTAGTCTTATAGGTTTAGTATCATAATTTTGATGATGAGGAAACGGGTTGGCACTGTGGTGCAGCATCCCATACAAGCATAGGTTCAATGACTGGCTGCTCTACTTCTGATTCAGCTGATGTAGGAAGAACACATACATGAATAAAAATAACATTAATTTGGATTAGACGTGATAACCCTTTATTTCCCATTGTCTGGCCAGCCACGTTCTCAAACTTGACTTGGCCAGTTCTATTCCTTGTTTGAGGGACGACAAGGGAATGGACACAGGGTAGATAAGTGGCTAGAAAAATCATAGAGGACTCCCCTTCTCAGGAAAGGAAAAGCTGGATTGTGAGTCCATTTTACTCTCAGCCAGTGCACCAATCAGGCAAGAGCTGTCCGTGTGAGCGGGAGATCCTGGGGACGCTCGCTGCTGCCCTCCCTTGCACGTCCTGCACAATGACAAGATGCATGTTTGCTAACCTTGTTTAAGCTACCACCCACAGATGCCTCAGGTTGCAACAAGCTGACTGAAAGCAGGGCAGAGTTGAACTTCCAAAAGCAAAAATAGAAACAAGTATTGGTGAGGACTTTGAGAGATGGATTCCCCACACATTGCTGCTGGAAATATAACTGGTGTAGTCACATTGAAAAAGTTGAAGGGTTGTTCAAAGGTATGAACGTAGGGTTACCGTATGACCCAGCAAGTCCACTTCCAGGTATACACCCAAGAAATAAAATGAAAATTTGGACTCCGATGTTCATGGTTCCACTGAAAAAGTGAAAAAAATGCAAGGTCCATCAATTGATGAATAGATAAACAAAAGTACATGTGCTTATTACAATACATAGGAGCCATGAAACACAGCCCCAAGACCCCACGTACTGTATGATCCCATTTATGCGAATACTTCCTTTATCTTCTGATTTCACCAAAATCTACATCTCCCCTGAAGACACAGCATTTCCACCAATAATTTTTACATAGAAGTTGTTTTATCACTTTTTTCCTGAAGCTGCTTTTTGTACCACTGGGCTTACAGATAGGAAAGATGTCCTTTCTGCTTTTCATTACTGCTCGTATGTTGTTCTTCCTTCCCCATTCCCAGGCATACCCAGACTGAATCTCCTGTTATCATACAGGATCATCTGCAACCCATGTTTTGTTCAAATGTCTTACCTTTATTCCTTCTCATTCCCTTCTCCTTGCTACTTAGTTTAATTGATAAATATATGCCAGGTGCCTTTCTTTTTAAGATTTATTTATTTGAAAGACAGAGTTACAGAGAGGCAGAGGCAGAGAGATAGAAAGAGGTCTTCCATCTGCTGGTTCACTCCTCAAATGGCCACAACGGCTGAAGCTGGGTTGATCTGAAGCCAGGAGCTTCTTTCAGGTCTCCCACGTGGGTCAGGTGCCCACGGACTTGGGCCATCTTCTACTGTTTTCCCAGGCCATAGCAAAGATCCAGATCGGAAATGGAGCAGCCAGGACTCAAACCTGTACCCATATGGGATGCCGGCACTGCAGGTGGTGACCTCACCCACTATGCCACAGTGCTGGGCCCCCTGCCAGGTGCCTTTCTAAGACCTGAGGATATTATTTAATTTAATCCTCACAACGGATTAATTAGGTAGGTAATCTGATATCCATTTGAAAAGTGAGTTAATTGACAGAGAGCAGTGAAATCACTGGAGTCCTACAGCTAGTAACCAGAAGAGCTGGGAAGTCAAAAATGCAGGCAGATTTCAGATCCCTCCTTTTAGGTGCACAACTAACTCTGTTGCCTACCAAACATGATAAGGATGAGGCCATCTGAGAGCAGGAATTCTCTCAGCAAACTGGAGCCCACAGAGGTAAAAAAAAAAAAAAAAAAAAAAAAAAAAGTGTAGTGATGGGAAAAGTCATCTCAGAATCTTTTGGCACTCAATTGCATTTCATATAAATCTCTCATATCTTATGATTGGGTTTTCCAGAACTCTTCACTTTTTATTTTTGTATTTCTGGGATCAATTAATAAGTGACAGATTTATAGAAGTCAGAGACACCGGCTACGTATTGATTCCAATACATTGAATGCTTTTGGTGGTTTTATGACATCGTTTTATTTATGGGTTTATGGTGAAGAAGATCTCAGTGGGCAAGCACCCAACTGCCAGTGGTGTCGTAGGTGGATAATAAGGAAACTCACCTCTGCCTTCTGCAAACTTCATCTCCTTGCCCCTGTCCTGCCCCTAGCCCACACAAACACATCCCAGAATGAGTTTCTTTTCCTAAACCATGCTAGTATTTATTTCACTTTGGAATACTGTAAGCCAATCAGTGAAAGATCTGCTCTGTACAAATCACAGAAGTATTGATGAGGCTGGAGCTGAGAGTCAACTGCATAGCATTCTTCGCAAACACATGATGGAGGTGTCATTAAGTCACTGTAGTCTAAGACTTGTGTTAAGTTTCAAGCAGCTGCCTTACCTCAGGTCTGTCCACTGACACACCACTGGCTAGCAGACAATGCAAACTTGTCCTCAGTGACCCTGGCTGGAACTTTATCATTTCACTCCAGCCTTGCCCTCACCTCCACCTCTTGCCTACATAAAGCTGGCCTCTGTTGCATCTGGTTCTAACTACGCCTTCTGTGGGAAACAGATTCAGCTCCTCCATCTCAGTCCTCAGAGGGCTACCTAAAGGCTCTACCCCTTCCTTCTGATTGGGAGAGGCTCTGATAAAGATGAGGTGCAAGGGAACAGAGGAAATATCTGAGTGTGGTGGACATCAGTAAATTAAGTTGGTATCATGATTTAATTGTATCAAATAAGGGCTTCTGGTAAAACTATTTTTTAAACTGTGGCTAAGATTTGTCTATTTGTTTGTACATCTAATCATAAAAATATACTAAGTAACAAGAAGAAAAATTAATTAAAGTGCATGAACATGAGATTTAGAATTCCTGTGACTTGGCACAGTGAAGTACCCACTAGAGGTCTGTTATATTTGGATTGTTAAACACATCTTATAAAAATACTACATAATCTGTCACTTATGATAATCTGGTAGCATTGAGATATGTTACCATATATTTATTCTGTTTTTTTTTTATTAATTTTAAAGGTAGAGTTACAGAGAGAGAGAGAGAGAGAGAAATCTTCCATACAGTGGTTCACTCCCCAAATGGCTGCAGCAGCTGGGGCTGGGCAGGCCAAAGCTAGGAACCAGCAACTTCTTCCAGGTCCCCCACATGGATGCAGGGGCCCAAGAACTTGGAACATCTTCTGCTGCTTTCCCAAGTACATTAGCAAGGATTTGGATTGGAAATGGAGCCCCCAGAACTGGAAACCACACCCATATAGGATGCTGGTTCTCACGGCTGCGGCTTAACCCACTATACCACAATGCTGGGTGCACCCTATATTCTTAAGCTAGCAATTCTCCTGAGCTTACAAAAAATAGTGTCTTAAATAGAATTATGGGAGTACCACAAATATTATATGCATAAATATTTATAATTAAAGGATTTTTAAAGGATATAATTAAAGTGAATAAAGATGATTTTCCTTTTTGGGGTAGTGTGCTGGATAAATGCAGTAGCAGCAAATAAACAAAAGATAAATATTCTGGCAAGGTGAAATCTTTTAGGCAAATTAGTAATCTGAATTCCATGTGTCTACAGAAAACATATAATCAACAAGTCACACACAAAATAATGCCTGAGGATTGATCTCAATATTCCTTAAATTATGAAAATCATATCAATCTTTTGGAGTAATGTCAAGTTTATGCTGATTTACAAGTGCTGTGCAGGAGTTTATTAGATTTTATAGATGGCTCTCACAGGAGTTATATACTGCTCTGAAAGAACAATACATATTTTCTTTTGTAATAAATGCAAAATGCACTCTTGGCTAAAAACTAAAACCTTATAACAAAATTTAAATTAGGACTATATGTTCTTTACACATTTCATTTCTGAGTATTATGATTTTTAATTTAAATCCTAAATAGGAAATCATGTGACTGATTTTCAAAACATTCAATATTCCATTGTAAGCTAATTATTTAGTAATAAAGATAGACATTATTCCTTGGAGAAAAATGTAATTATAGTTGGGTTGACTGCCAAATAAAAAAAAATTGCTCTACAAGTAAAGTCACTTTATTGTCAATACTATGCAAATTGCCACAAAGAAAGTAGCAATCAAAAGGCTAATTTTATTTTTACATCAACATGTGTGAATAAAAGAGCTTTATCATAATCCCACTGCTTAAATGGAACAGAAAAGTGATGATGAGTATTTTGTAATTTTTAAATTTGGTAAAACTATAAAGTCCATAGTTATCAACTCAGATAAGTTAAAGAAAAGAAAGTTAAATTATTCTTCTAATGAATTTGCCTGTTGTTTACATGTACTTCATCTTCTATTAAATCAAATGAATCAACATACTATATACTTTGTCTTGTTGTCTCCCTACCTCATTATTTCAGATACTGACTGTGACTTTAAATGAATCGCTTCTGAAAGTATTATAAAAAGTACAGTTTTGGTGATATTTTTCCTACTACCAAGAATCTCCCTAAAATGCTTAGAGGCATGGTACTCAGAACACTTACAAGGAGAAGTGGATGTTTATAAAGATTTATTTTTTTGCTACATTTATAAGATACAAATTTTCTAAATTTCTGATTTATAGACATCATTAAATAGCTGCAACTCTAAATTAAGTAATACCATCTGAACAGACACATTCCCTCATGTCTAGTGTCTGTGAGAGATTTGTTTAAGGACCTCCAATGGATGCCAAAATCTCTTGATGCCTAAGTCCTTTACATAAAGTGGCACAGTATTTACACAAAGCCTATACACATATACTCTAAATGATCTCCATAATACTTATGGTACCTGCTAAGTAATCCTAAACAGTTATCATACTGTATTGCTAAGAGGGAAAGGACAAAGATATCAGTCCATACTCAATACTGATGTCATTTTTTTCTGAACATTTTTGATCAGTGTGTGGTTGAATCCAGAGATGCCAAAGCCCTGGATGTGGAGAACAACTGCATGAATCATGACGGGGACCATGACAACCCAAGCTGCATGACCAATGGTAACCACTATTTCTGTATCAATCACAGAAAGTATTGCGCATGTTTATCCCACAGTAAACCTTAAATCAGAGTTCAGGCTATATCATGATTCATATTCAGTTTTCAGCCTTTCTAGGGTCATATCAAGAAAAGAACTAACATAGGTTGAGGAAGTCCTCACTTTGGAAGACCTTCAATGTTACATGTTAGTGCAAGGATTAACCTGAATACATGGGCCAGCCTGAGCAAATATAATGGGACTATCGTAGACCATGAGAGCAAAAGAGTAACTCCATTTCTTTTCCAAGAGAGGTGTTTCAACAGTTGAAACTAGGATAGGCAAGGTCAAATTTAGGCATTTCAGAGCTATGGAGACTGTGGATAACTTGAGTCCACCTCAGTTGGCATAAACTGATTTAAATAAAAACAAGATTAAAACTGAATTTAATATCTCAAAGGGAATAGGAAACTTGACTTCCTCAAATCAACCATTATCGTTGGAACAGCGTTCCAAAGTTTACATAAGGAAGATGGCATTTTCTACTCGGTGCCCACCAATCTGAAACAAGAGTATTCACTGAGCCCTAGGACTGGAGAGTGAGGGAGCTCAGAGAAGGCAGTTGCATGAGCAGATATGGGTGTGCAGAACCAAGAAAGGTGTCTACACCTGAAATGACAAAGCCAAGGGTTAGGCTCTTTAGGTTTATGGTGACCACATCAAAAACTGAGAATTAGCAGGACACTTGGTTTCCTTTTTATTCTTTGATAAAAATTTTAATGAAGGCATACTAGTGCACCTAAGGTTTTCATGAGAAAGTAAAGATGTAACTGTGCTATTTAAAAAAATGTTTTTGTTGGTAACACTAAGAACATGTGCAGTGAATCTAAGGGGTGTCTCAGGCAAAACAAAAATGGAAGAAACAGAAAATAAAGCTGGTCTGTCCACATATCTGAGGACTACCTAGATTTTTTCATTAAAACTTAAGAGAGACGGGGCTGGCGCCTTGGGGCACTAGGCTAATCTTTCGCCTGTGGTGCCAGCATCCCATACAAGCGTCGGTTCTTGTCCCGGTTGCTCCTCTTCCAGTCCAGCTCCCTGCTATGGCCTGGGAAAGCAGTGGAGGATGGCCCAGGTGCTTGGGACACTGCACCTGCAAGGGAGACCAGGAAGAAGCACCGGCTTCTGGCTTCGGATTGGCACAGCTTCATCCATTGCAGCCATTTGGGGAGTGAACCAGTAGATGGAAGACCTTTCTCTCTGTCTCTGTCTTTGTCTCTCTCTCACTGTCTGTAATTCTACCTGTCAAATAAATAAATAAAAACTAAAAAACAAAAACTTAAGAGAGAGGATTGCTAACTTTGCCTCATTTTTCATGTCAAATTCATTCCCACGTACATCTTTCCTACTTTGATAGTGGACTGGGCACTGTCCTCTCCCTTTCCCACACTGCTGCCCTCGCTGGAACAGTCAACAGTTCCTACCTCAAGCTCAGCACCCTTCTGGATGGCCTTTTCCCAGGTTTAGTCCCTCACATCCTCCAGGAACATTAACAGTAATTGCTTTTGTCTGAAAAAACACCAAATCTCTCTCTGACTCAAAATCGTCAGTGGGAATCCACTGTGCTGAGAAGCCAAGCTAACCACCACGGCTGTCTACAACCTTCCCTGGGCAACCCCTTGCCTACATCCTCACACTTGTCTCCTCTCGTCTTCCAGCTGCTAACTGGCACCCAGCCACATGCTGGCCTTGGAGGCCCGTGGATGGCTCTGCTCATTCTTGACCCCTGTCCCTGCCTTTCACCGTCTGTGTCTGGGTTTTCAGTTCTTGACCCTTGTTCTGAATGCCTGGTTCCTTGTCTTGTGATCGGGCCCAAATGCCAACTCCTCACGCAAGGAGTTCTTCTAATCTCCCTGCCTCCTTATAACACCATCTATTATAACATCTGGCTTATTCTCGGGAGATTTTAACTCTTCAATTACTTGCATAGAAAGTATTACATACCTCAAGAATATTCTCATTATTTTCTTTTTTTATAATTTCATCTTTAACCCATTTACGATACATCAGCTCTGTAATCAACATCAAAGTTTATCATCACACAAAAGATCAAGCACTTGTCCTGAAACAGTAGAGTAAATGACTCATTCTCATTTAATAAATAGTTAACACTTGCAGCTGAACATTTGCCACAGCAGTAGAGTTGCCCCTTGGGAAGCCCTCATCCTAAATAGGAGTTCCTGGTTTAACTTCCTAGCTCTGCCTCCCATCCAGCTTCCTGTTAATACACCGTGGAAGGCTCAAGTTCTTGGTCCCTCGTGCCCATGTGAGAGGCCCAAATGGAATTCTGGGCCCTTGGCTTTGTCCTGACCCAGCCTTGGATCAGGGGGTGAGTCAGAAGATGGGAGATCTTTCTATGTTTTTCTCTCTGTGTCTCTACCTTTCAAAAAATGAAAAATAAATAAATAAAACAGGAAAATGCATTATTTAGTTATGGTATATTTCTTATTACGTGCCTATGTTTTTAAATGTTGAAGAATAACAGTGTTAACTTACAGAAGCATTTCAGTTTTCTGATTTTATGCTCATGCCTGAATATTTCTTTATTTAATATGATTTTAGAATTATGTGTTTTCTTATTAACACTTCCTTATAAAAAGACTTTTACTCAAATTTTCATTGGATTTTTAAAATAGATAGTGGCTGTTACCTGTAATCACATTTTATACACCTAGTGATATATTTACTATAGTTTTCTTTAAATTGTAAAAATAATAAAAATATTCATAAATTACCGAAAATAAATCTTATATTTTTAGAATGGTCCCTTTCTTTCTTTGGTAACTTCTTTTTTTTTTAAAGATTTATTTTTTTCTTTTTTTTTAACTTTTATTTAATGAATATAAATTTCCAAAGTACACCTTATGGATTACAATGGCTTCCCCCCCATAACTTCCCTCCCACCCCAAACCCTCCCCTTTTCTTGGGTAATTTCTTTAAACAATTTTCTGGATTTGATGTGCTAATGTCATTTTATAAATTTATAAACCAGAATGTTATGCTCATTTACATATCCAAAGCAGTAACTAACCTTATGAGCATTTCAAATAAAGTCGTTTAGTGCTTCCTTTAAGTCATTCAGTGCTCACCAGTGAAGCCTACTGGTCTTCAAAATGTAGTAGTAATGCAGCCCTCCATAATGTTCCCATGACAAGAGTTCTAGCTGTGCAACTGGTCTGTTTGAAATGTCTCTCTTATGGCCGGCGCCGCGGCTCACTAGGCTAATCCTCCACCTCGAGGCGCCGGCACACCGGGTTCTAGTCCCGGTCTGGGCGCCGGATTCTGTCCCAGTTGCCCCTCTTCCAGGCCAGCTCTCTGCTGTGGCCAGGGAGTGCAGTGGAGGATGGCCCAAGTACTTGGGCCCTGCACCCCATGGGAGACCAGGAGAAGTACCTGGCTCCTGCCATCGGATCAGTGCGGTGCACCGGCTGCAGCGCGCAGGCCGCGGCGGCCATTGGAGGATGAACCAATGGCAAAGGAAGACCTTTCTCTCTGTCTCTCTCTCTCACTGTCCACTCTGCCTGTCAAAAAAAAAAAAAGAAATGTCTCTCTTATGTTGACACCATTTTAACCCTTGCTGGAAAACATGCATTTTCCATTTGCTAAGACAAACTTGGTATTTTTCAAAAGATGTAGTCCTTATTTAGGATGGACAGCATTACAAGTCTACTTTGTTGGATAGACATGAGGAGAAAAGGTGCATTCTATACTCCTGCCTCTTCCTACAACCTAAAAAGAGGTGTGACTACACTTTTCCTCACACTGAAGAACTGGGGAAGAAAGGACATTTAGGCATTTAGGTTTTTTTAAAAAACTTCAAACTGATAGAAAATTGAAGCAAAAATAATAGCCATGCCATAATATTCAAACAGAAGTAAGTCAAACACAGTATTTACTTCCATGTAATAAGGATGAAGATGAGTAAATTATTTTTACTTGGTTACTTAAAACTTCCCCATGTTTTCCAAATTTTACCCAGAGAGGTGTGGGGGGAGGAAGGGAGAGAGAGAGAAAGAGAGAGAGAGAGAGAGAGAGATCAGAAAAACATCCCCTGCTTGCTTGTTTGCATGGAAGCATGAGAACAAGGTGAGGATAAAGACAAGTGGGAGCCAAAGCTTGTTGGGCAGGACAGAGAGGGAAAATCGGGTTAAGTGAAGCCTTAGGCCTTTCCTGCTGATGGCTGAGGGTGAAGGGTGCTTCAGGTTTTATGCTGCTTCTGCTTGAGTGCACTGATAGGTTAGGCCAGGTGAGTGAGGCTAAGGATCCCATGTTGCCTCTGACTCCGTCTCAGTCCCGAGGATGTAGCTGCTGTGGCATTAATGCATTTCACAACTTCTTCACATGGCTTTTGTGTCAGGAAGCCTTCTGTTTTGCTTTTACTTTCTTCAAATTTGGGTAACACAACTGCAATGTAACCTTCAGCGATGGCTTTCTTAAAGAACAGATGGCTCATGGAGGATGATTTCATCCACTTCCATCAACCGTCCTCTCACACAGCTGGATACGGTACGTTCTCCTCCACCTGAGCAGGAAATCTTACCCTGAGGTGCAAATTCTGTTAGAAACTGTGCACCCTCTTAAAGTCCCCAGAGACCCTATTCTGGAGTCTGCTACAGTTGGCATTGATCTGATAGGAAATGCTTAATCATTTAACCACTTGGAAGCACTGGAGGAGACCCTGCCAATGTGATGTCACACATGCTGTCAGAATTCTGTGGTATACAGTGGTCCTCACGAGGTTTTCCTCTGACGTCCCTTTTGTACCAGTGAGTGAAATAAGGATCCTCTGCGGGGAGCTCGGTAGCCCTGGTGACCCCACCTCCCCCAGCGCCAATGTCTTTTTTAACTACTTTGTTTTGTTTTGTTTTGTTTTTCTTATTTTATTTTCAAAGCCTTAGCATGTAACTTTATTCTTTTTTAATGGGTTGAGTAGGACTTGTCTTGGCAAAATTCTTATAAATGATTAAATTCTGATGACTTAATGATTGATGGATTAAAAATAGAGACTTGATCAAATATGGCATCCAACAGGTGGGTCTGGTGGGAGGTCTTTGGGTCATTGAGGATGTGCCCTTTGAGGATGGTTCATTTTTTATTATTAAGATTCATGTATTGACATGAAGTTCAGCATTGCAGAGATTCAGGGAGAGACACAGAGTGGAAGAGAGATCTTGCATCCACTGTTTCACTCCTCAGATAGCCGCAACACCTAGGACTAGCCAAGCCAAAGGCAGGAAGAGGAGTTTCCTCCAGGTCTCCCAGGTGAGTGGAAGAGGCCTAAATACTTGGGTCATCTTCTGTTGCTTTTCCCAGACCCATTAGAAGGGTGCTGGATCATAAGGGCTGCAGCTTTACACACTACCCTAAACGCCGGCTCTCAGAGGATGGTTCTGGATAGAGGGTTGATTATTGGAGTTCAAGTTCTACCCAGCTGTTCTCTCTGCTTCCTAGCTCATATCTGCACCTGCCATGACCAGCTTCCATCAGACACAGGAATATGAGCCCCCCCAATCCTGAACTGTAACCTCCAAACTGCAAGCTAAAATAAACTGGTTCTTTACCAGGAAGCTCTTCTCGAGTATTTTAGTTAAGGTAATGAAAACCAAACTAATACAGTCATCAACTGCATTTTTTTTTTCTCAATACAAAGCCTATGTTTTTTTTTATTTTTTTTATTTTTTTAAACTTTTATTTAATGAATATAAATTTCCAAAGTAGGACTTATGGATTACAATGGCTTCCCCCCCATACCGTCCTTCCCACCCACAACCCTCCCCTTTCCCACTCCCTCTCCCCTTCCATTCACATCAAGATTCATTTTCGATTATCTTAATATACAGAAGATCAGCTTAGTATACATCAAGTATGGATTTCAACAGTTTGCTCCCACACAGAAACATAAAGTGAAAAATAATAGATGATTTTTTTTAAACGATGATGAAATCAGAGCAGACCTATTGTCATGTTTAATCCCAGTGAGAGTCAAGTTGGGAATTGATAATTTCGATAATTTCTTTTTTTTTTTTTTTTTTTTTTTACAGAGGATCAGTTTAGTATGCATTAAGTAAGGATCAACAGTTTGCACCCCCATAGAAACACAAAGTGAAATATATTGTTTGAGTACTCGTTATAGCATTAAATCTCAATGTACAGCACATTAAGGATAGAGATCCTACACGAGGAGTAAGTGCACAGTGACTCCTGTTGTTGACTTTACCAACTGACACTCCTGTCTATGGCATCAGTAATCTCCCTATGCTCCAGTCATGAGTTTCCAAGGCTATGGAAGCCCTCTGAGTTCTCTGACTCTTATCTTGTTTAGACAAGGTCATAGTCAAAGTGGAGGTTCTCTCCTCCCTTCAGAGAAAGGTACCTCCTTCTTTGATGACCTGTTCTTTCCACTGGGATCTCACTCGCAGAGATCTTTTGCCAGAGTGTCTTGGCTTTCCATGCCTGAAATACTCTCATGAGCTTTTCAGCCAGATCCAAATGCCTTTAGGGCTGATTCTGAGGCCAGAGTGCTATTTAGGACATCTGCCATTCTATGAGTCTCCTGAGTATCTCACTTCCCATGTTGGATCACTCTCCCCTTTATTTACTCCATCGGTTAGCGTTAGCAGGTACTAGACTTGTCTATGTGCTCCCTTTGACTCCCAGTCCCTCCACCATGACCAACTGTGAACTGAAACTGATCACCTGGAACAGTGAGATGGCATTGGTACATGCCACCTCGATGGGATTGAATTGGAATCACCTGGTGTGCTTCCAACTCCACCACTTGGGGCAAGTCAGCCTGAGCATGTCCCAAATTATACATCTCTTCCCTCTCCCATTCCCACACCCATGTTCAACAGGGATCACATTTCAGTTAATTTTCAACACTTAAGAATAACTGTGCATCAATTACAGAACTAAACCAGTCATATTAAGTAGAACAGATAAAAAAACTACTAAGAGGGATAATGTATTAAGTTGTTCATTAACAGTCAGGGCTATGCTGATCAAGCCACCGTTTCCCATAGTGTCCACCTCACTCCAACAGGTTTCCCTCTTGGTGTTCAGTCAGTCGTCACCGATCAGGGAGAACATATGGTATTTGTCCCTTTGGGACTGGCTTATTTCACTCAGCATGATGTGTTCCAGATTCCTCCATTTTGTTGCAAATGACTGGATTTCGTTGTTTCTTACTGCGGTATAATATTCTAAAGAGTACATATCCCATAATTTGGATTCACTGCTGAATTCTACCAGACGTTTAAAGAAGAACTAACTCCAATTCTTCTCAAACTATTCAGAACAATCGAAGAAGAGGGAGTCCTCCCAAATTCTTTCTATGAAGCCAGCATCACCTTAATTCCTAAGCCAGAGAAAGATGCAGCACTGAAAGAGAATTACAGACCAATATCCCTGATGAACATAGATGCAAAAATCCTCAATAAAATTCTCGCCAATAGAATGCAACAACACATCAGAAAGATCATCCACCCAGACCAAGTGGGATTTATCCCTGGTATGCAGGATGGTTTAATGTGCACAAAACAATCAATGTGATACACCACATTAACAGACTGCAGAAGAAAAACCATATGATTATCTCAATAGATGCCGAGAAAGCATTTGATAAAATACAACACCCGTTCATGATGAAAACTCTAAGCAAACTGGGTTTGGAAGGAACATTCCTCAATACAATCAAAGCAATCTATGAAAAACCCACAGCCAACATCCTATTGAATGGGGAAAAGTTGGAAGCATTTCCACTGAGATCTGGTACCAGACAGGGATGCCCACTCTCACCACTGCTATTCAATATAGTTCTGGAGGTTCTAGCCAGAGCTATTAGGCAAGAAAAAGAAATTAAAGGGATACAAATTGGGAAGGAAGAACTCAAACTATCCCTCTTTGCAGATGACATGATTCTGTATTTAGGGGACCCAAAGAACTCTACTAAGAGACTATTGGAACTCATAGAAGAGTTTGGCAAAGTAGCAGGGTATAAAATCAATGCACAAAAATCAACAGCCTTTGTATACACAGACAATGCCATGGCTGAGGAAGAACTGCTAAGATCAATCCCATTCACAATAGCTACAAAAACAATCAAATACCTTGGAATAAACTTAACCAAAGACGTTAAAGATCTCTACGATGAAAATTACAAAACCTTAAAGAAAGAAATAGAAGAGGATACCAAGAAATGGAAAAATCTTCCATGCTCATGGATTGGAAGAATCAATATCATCAAAATGTCCATTCTCCCAAAAGCAATTTACAGATTCAATGCAATACCAATCAAGATACCGAAGACATTCTTCTCAGATCTGGAAAAAATGGTGCTGAAATTCATATGGAGGCACAAGAGACCTCGAATAGCTAAAGCAATCTTGTACAACAAAAACAAAGCCGGAGGCATCACAATACCAGATTTCAGGACATACTACAGGGCAGTTGTAATCAAAACAGCATGGTATTGGTACAGAAACAGATGGATAGACCAATGGAACAGAATTGAAACACCAGAAATCAACCCAAACATCTACAGCCAACTTATATTTGATCGAGGATCTAAAACTAATTCCTGGAGCAAGGACAGTCTATTCAATAAATGGTGCTGGGAAAATTGGATTTCCACGTGCAGAAGCATGAAGCAAGACCCCTACCTTACACCTTATACAAAAATCCACTCAACATGGATTAAAGACCTAAATCTACGACCTGACACCATCAAGTTACTAGAGAACATTGGAGAAACCCTGCAAGATATTGGCACAGGCAAAGAATTTCTGGAAAAGACCCGGGAGGCACAGGCAGTCAAAGCCAAAATCAACTATTGGGATTGCATCAAATTGAGAAGTTTCTGTACTGCAAAAGAAACAGTCAGGAGAGTGAAGAGACAACCGACAGAATGGGAAAAAATATTTGCAAACTATGCAACAGATAAAGGGTTAATAACCAGAATCTACAAAGAGATCAAGAAACTCCACAAAAACAAAACCAACAACCCACTTAAGAGATGGGCCAAGGACCTCAATAGACATTTTTCAAAAGAGCAAATCCAAATGGCCAACAGGCACATGAAAAAATGTTCAAGGTCATTAGCAATCAGGGAAATGCAAATCAAAACCACAATGAGGTTTCACCTCACCCCGGTTAGAATGGCTCACATGCAGAAATCTACCAACAACAGATGCTGGCGAGGATGTGGGGGAAAAAGGGACACTAACCCACTATTGGTGGGAATGCAAACTGGTCAAGCCACTATGGAAGTCAGTCTGGAGATTCCTCAGAAACCGGAATATAACCCTACTGTTCGACCCAGCCATCCCACTCCTTGGAATTTACCCAAAGGAATTTAAATTGGCAAACAAAAAAGAGGTCTGCACCCTAATGTTTATTGCAGCTCAATTCACAATAGCTAAGACCTGGAACCATCAACTGCATTTTTAACTCTAACTTTGTCTATTTCTCCCACTTTTAGCGTAACTATATTTTCATTTTCCTAGTTCTTACATTAAACCTGTTAGGTATTTTAAATATTTTCCGGTACTACAATGATTTTCTAAATAATAAAATAATTAAAACAACACTTACTAGGAATTACATGATATATTCTCAGTTTGGTCACTTCTGAACTTCTAAGAAGATTATTTTATTTAAAAGTTCATAGCAAATTTAGTTGCTGCTGTTATTGTAAATATCTAATTTTGTTTCATTGTGGTTATAGAATGTGGCTTTAAAGATTTTTTTTGAAATTTTATTGTGGCTAGGTACATTTTATACATAAATTAAATTTATGCTCATATCATTTGGCTTCATAATTCAACTTACAGGAATGTATTTTTTTCTGAGAAATCATAGGATTAGATACAAATCTATTCATCACTATATTTCTTATAAAATTTTAAAAAATAGATAATAATCAAATCCCCAAACATCCTTACAAGTGGTAATCTTGTTTACATGCTTTCAAGAAGCTGAGAGTTTTCAACACCTTGGAAAGAGTAATGAAAAAGAATTTGACTATGAGGCAGTGTATGTTGTAAATACATAAAGTTATTTACATGAGTAAAAGGTGCACAACTCAATTATCTTTTTTTTATGAGCAATTTTTTTTAAATTTTTATTTAATGAATATAAATTTCCAAAGTACAGCTTATGGATTACAATGGCTTCCCCCCCATAACATCTCTCCCACCTGCAACCCTCCCCTTTCCCACTCCCTCTCCCCTTCCATTCACATCAAGATTCATTTTCATTTCTCTCAACTCAATTATCTTACTGCCCTGGTTATGAGGAAACATCTTGGACCAACACACACAGTGAGTTATGGAGAGTAAGACCATGTACTGAGCCATGACATCCACGGGCCACACTTCCTCAGGCAATCAACAGAGGTGCCAGTGCAGGGCTCCCTTAATTCCTAGCCCTGGATGTCACATTCAACCCCAATATTTTGAAAACATCAGTGGTATTGCTAGTCAACATTATTAGAAACCAGATATAATCAGGGAAACACCACTCAAAATAATAGTAAATGTCATCCAGTATTATCTTTTAAAGGCTCACTATGATAGTTGGTTGTTTCTTTCCATTTTATTTTGTTTTTAAAATTTAAAAGACACAAAAAGTGTAAGAGAGAAGTCTTTGCAGCAAGGGCCCTGTTCTGCGTGGCATTTTCAAAAGTATTTTAGCCTACAGCTACGAGCTGTGGTTTTTAATGTACCTTTGTTGGGAAATGATCAGGCACAAAGAGCAAATACCAGAATTTTATTAAAGGATTATTGTGGGTTTTTGAGGCATACAAACAAAAATGAGTTCGTATATGATCTCCACATTTCCCAGAATTTTATGCCCATGACCTTGAGGATGAAACTGAGGACATTTCAGGGAGCTTACATATTAGGAAGGAAAGTCCTGAGAGAGTGATCCTGTGAAAGTTAAAATTAATCTACATAGATGAAAGTCCTAATAACTTACTTAATATGTCTCAATTATCCAAGAAACTACATGTCCAAGTTTGAAATACACGTGTGATTACTTTTCAGTTATTCTTCCATTAAACTACCTAATTTTATTGTTATTCATCTCTACATACATGAATGCCTTAGTAGACCTATGTATTAGGTAGAACCTTATAACATTGACCTTTTAGTGCAAGAATCATCAAATAGCAGTTTCATGGACATTGTAATGTATGTAGGAGAAATCACATCATGTGCAAGACTGATACTTTGCAGGGCTATCTCTGAGAACATGAGTTGCCTCCTGAAAACATTCTTAACAATGAGGCAAGCCCAGTGCTTAAACTAGCATGGGGTCAGCATGGATGGATCCCAGCCTATAAGCACGGCTCACCCTTGCACAGAAGAGCCAGCAGCCACAAGAGGATGATTAGTCTGTAGTGTCAGGGAATAGTCTGGTACAACCACTGCGTTCACATTCTAACCTAGAATGAGAGGTCTGGGAGGAAGTTTGGCCACGGTTTAGTACCACACTTGATCCCCACACTGGATCACAGTAGGAGAGGAACTATTGCTTCTGCACTCCTGCAGGTCACAGTCCCCGCAATCCAGAAGTTGAATCATTTCCCCCAGAATCTAATGTCCTGTCTGATTGGACTCTGTGAGACCCTAGAGGGAATGGTCCTGGAAGGTCAGTGCATCCACTCTTGCAGTGTGACTCTGTTTACTGAACTGCTGCCTTAATGTGGCTTGTGTGTGCTGTCTGTCCTTGTTGGTACATTGATCCATGGACTTTGTACTGACTGAATTTTACTTAAAGACCAACATGTACAAGCAACTACACAAGAGTGATGGTGGGATTCAGGAAATGTTTATGGTTATGCCAAAATGTTGTGAACTGTTTTCCTCATTTTATGGTCTATTTTGGAAGAAAAATATTTAAATACTGAAATTAGAATCAGTAAAACCATGAGTGATGCCACAGAGAATATCACCCCAATTTGAAAGCTATAGGAAAATAGGTATTTAAGGAATCTAGGGAAGAAATCAATGTGACCTACAAGAGCCAAGGATGGCTTTGGCAAAAAAGAAATTTGACCTAGCTAGGGAATTTCAAATGCAGCAAATAATATAAAAAGAGACAAAAAAAAATGAGAATGAAGGACATATTTGAAAAACAGTGATGAGAGACTTCTGTTTAGGGTGCATGGCTCACAGCAAAGACTAATGTGACACCAGGATGGAGCAGAACATCAGAGTGAACCCACAATAACTTCTAATACAGTATCCGCTCGACCCTCTGGCCTTCATAAGATATCTTTTTTTTTTTTTTTTTTGACAGGCAGAGTGGATAGTGAGAGAGAGAAAGACAGAGAGAAAGGTCTTCCTTTTTGCCGTTGGTTCACCCTCCAATGGCCGCCACGGCTGGCGCGCTGCAGCCGGCGCACCGCACTGATCTGAAGGCAGGAGCCAGGTGCTTATCCTGGTCTCCCATGGGGTGCAGGGCCCAAGCACTTGGGCCATTCTCCACTGAACTCCCTGGCCACAGCAGAGAGCTGGACAGGAAGAGGGGCAACCGGGACAGAATCCAGCGCCCCAACCGGGACTAGAACCCGGTGTGCCGGCGCCGCTAGGTGGAGGATTAACCTAGTGAACCGCGGCGCCGGCCAGTAAGATGCCTTTTGATATCATATCCCTGCTACATCCTCAGCCCCCTGCAGCACCGCATCTCCTCCTTTGTGCAGAATCAACGCCAAAGGCATGGACTCTGCCATGGGAGACCATGTCTCAGACCACCAGGTCCAAGCCAGCGTCCATCTCACACTCAGTATCGTTATTTTCCCTGTTTAATCATTCTTCAGGGGGAAAGGGAATAAAAGGAATTAGGAAGATAAACAGAAGTTGAGTAAGGGAAGAGTTCTCTCACATTGAAAAAGTATTTTAGACTTGGGAAGGATCTTTATGTAATGCTGTAATGGCAGCTCAGTCCAACAGAAAATGCCCTCCCTCAAGAGATCTAACCCAGACGCCTGCCTTGTGGCACAGTGGGTTAAGCTGCTGCTTGATACCCCAGCATGTCATATGGGTGCCAGTTTGTGTCCCAGTAACTCCACTTCTATCCCAGCTCCCTGCCAATGGCCTAGGAAAAACATCCACCCATGTGAGAGACCAAATGAAGCTCTTGGCTCCTGGCTTTGGCCTGGCCCACCCTGGGGAGTGAACCTGCAAACAGAAGTTCTCCATCTTTCTCTCTCCTGCTCTTTTTACTTTCTCCCTCCCTCCGTCCCTCCTCCTCCTCCTTCTTCTTCTTCTTCTTCTTCTTCTTCTTCTTCTTCTTCTTCTCTCTCTCTCTCTCTCTCTCTCTCTCTCAGTGTCCCTCTCTCTCTGTAACTCTGCCTTTTAAATAAATAAATAAATAGTGAAAAAATCTAACCTTGAAAATCCAAGGCCACATACAATATTAAAAGAAGACACTGAAATCATCCTAGTTTTTATATTTCATTCTTTTTACCAAAGCCAATTTATTTTGTGGCATTTATTCCTTGAATCTAGAAGGAAACTTTTTGTGGTTTTGTTCTCCTGCACTACAACCCCCCAGTAATTCATTTAATTAAAATTTGGCTTTGTATTACCAAATATTTATTGATTGACAGATTTGTTAGCTTAACAGTTATTGAACGTTAATGGCTCCATTTCACAGCTACTATTTAGCTCCTCTCTAGCTTTTCTTTATGAGTAATTCTTAGTCTTGGGGTCACATCAAAATCCACAGAGCTTTTAAAAACATCCAAGCCCAATCCAGTCCTGGACCCACATCAAGAAAATTAGCTCCTTTGGGAATGGTTTCCGGGCTGAGCCATTTTATAAATCTCCCCACATCTATTATCCAGCCAAAACCAAGAACCACTGTTCCAACCAATTTTTCCAAATCTATATTGGCTAAGCATCTGACATTTGAAATACAATCTATATTACTCTTTGGCACCATGGCACTATACTAGAACTTCAAAATATATTTATGTAAACCACAAACTAATATGCCATTTATTTGCTGTGAGACTTCAGAGAAATGACTCTAAACTGCATAGCAGGTCGCTTGTTCTGCCAGTTATCTATTAAGAGACACTGAAGTGACTGATGTGAAGAATCTGGATAAAGAAAAGGTATTTGCACTATCCTGCCTTCTGTGAAACCCAAGATTTCTATGATACAGTTCTGGCAACCACAAATATTAACTGCTCCCCTAATTTTTGAATCTAAACGTACACACTGTGTAGACAGGCATGATTCTGTAGAGAGAATGCTAAAAATTAGTGAGATTTCAAGAACACTAGGTCTCAGTAGAGTAAGCCACCACAAATGCATCCTAAAATTCTAAATCTATTGAAATATTGAGACCATAAAAAGTGAAAAGAATATGGCTCAGTTTATGATGAGGTCAATTTAATCATTCCACATCACTTATTTTTATAATTACAAACTAAACTGTGATGCAGTTATCCCACTTTTAAATTTATTGCAAATAAATCAAAATTATAAACTTATTAATTTACAAATCAATGCAAATGACATGTTTGGCAGTAAGCGTTTCCTGTTTTTATAATAAACAAACATGAGAGGCAGCAAAACAGAGTCTCAGCAGTCTCTGGATGTGGACCCCTGCACTAGCCCAGAACTTGCCTGTCTGCATCCAGATATGCCAACATCCAAGTCTTCCAATGTCTCCATCTGTGGAAAACTAGCAAATTCCTTAATGTCTTGGGACCTTGTTTTCCTTATGCATAATATGATAATAATATCACATATCACACAAATGTGTTGTAAGTATTAAAAAAAATTGACCATGTGAAACTCCTTTGTTTCTTTATAAAGTTGAATGTGTGTGATGGACCAGAAACTTCCTGTTACTACGTGTTTCTCTGTCTGTTACTTTGGGTTACAGCATTAAAACCCAGCAATCACAGAGCACTCAGCAACGTTATCTCATATCGCAGCCAGAGAATCTGTCCCTTTCAGGGAGGGACATTTTCAGTAGTTAATATAAAATTATTCCAGTTTCCTTTGGTTAAAAGGACATCAGTTAATTTTGAAAATATATCTGATTTATTTGCTTGCAAAGTAAATACAAATTATTTCATAAGATAGAAAAATATGTTTAAATGGATGAACCTGAACTAGAATACAGCTGGAGAGAAAAATCAGTGCATCCTAGTGGCTCCCTCATGAGATTAAGTCACATAGTCAGAGCTAGACTTCTGAAAGTGCCATGGAATGCAGGTTTTCTAGCTATAAATTTGTCAACTCTAAGGCTCAATTAACAAGAACACTTACTTCATCTCATGAGAATTAAATGAGATACTTCACATAAAGCACTCAGAATACTATCTACATACAATAAACTCTCAATTTAAAACAAATCATTTTATTATTACCAGAAGCCTGAACAAGGAATACATGAACATATTGAGATTGGGTTTTTTTGATGTCGCTTTTCAATGGATTCAGTGTAACTCAGATAAATGAAAGAATTCAAGGCTGCAAACAAGGTCTGCAGGGAATCACAGTTTGCTCCAAGTAACTGAGACTTCCACATCAAATTACTTACACTAAAAGGTGATACGTTATCTCATAACCAGAGTCCAGAATGGTATCTGTTTCTGACTGGGATGTTTGGGGAATCTGGTGGTTTTATTAAGTGTCCACTGTCTCCCCACCTGCCCACACGGCCCACACCTGTACTTCAGGCTTGGCTGTGCATCAGCAGGCAACGCATGCATCACGTGCAGGCAACGCATGCATCACATGCAGGCAGCCCTCCAACGTCTCCAGCTTTGGAGGCAAAGGCCTTCAGAGAAGCCAGTTTTTATCATCCTTTGGAGGAACTGGAGCCCATCTTCACCCTTAACCTCTCACTGGAAAGGAAAAGGACACCACAATGACGTTGGGGTTAGAACCATCATGAACCAATTCTGAAAGCAGAAACAGATCTACCTGGCTCCTTGTCCTGTAGGCAACGAGTGACCATGAGGAAGATGAGCACATGCACCTGGGGTGTGAAATACAGGTTCCCCACAACTCCAGGAGGAGATGGTACATTTGAGTGCTGATAAAATACTGAATACAACGTATGTGTTCAAATGCCAAGAGAATATTGTCTGAAGACCAAACAAGTGAAGCAACAAACAGCACAAAGAATCCCATCCAACCTCAAACAAGACAGAGGTGAAGCTGCAGAAACCTAACTGAAAATTCTATTCTAAATGCCTCATAATTCATGTATTTTAGGAATCTAATTTATGACGGTATGACATTTTATTAACTTATAAATGTCTTAAGTTAAACCGTGCATAAAATTATATTCATGAGACATATTTTAATGTATAATAACTCCATGAAATTGTTTGCACAACTTACAAGGACACTATAGTAAAGGTTTGAGGTGAATGAGCTAGATTTATACTTATCGATCTGGTACCTGCCAAACATTAGATAATCTTATGGAGGTCTTTTATAGAAATAAACTCCCTAATAAATTTACTTCACTGTGCTCTACCAGCAAAGCTCCTGAAAGCTAACTGAACTCAATCCGAATGAGTGACTAACAATGAAATTCATATATCTAAAGATGAATGGGGTGGTCACTGTATTAACCTACTGCTGTAACTACATTTTACTGTGCTAAGTCTACCAATAGGACCAACTAAAGTGCATGCATGTGCATTTATCGCAATGCTCATATTATTCCTTGTAGGATTCAAGGCTTTTAGGGGAGATGGAAGTTCCCAGCAAAAACTGAGAATAGGATGCAGAGGTTTCTCATGCACCCTTGTCCCTCTAACATGCATAACCTTCCCTGTTAATGTCTCTCAGCACAGCAGTGCAGTCACTAAACTGACGATCTACAAGGACACATCATTGTTCTCCATGATAGAGTTCATTCTTGGTTTGTGCATTATCAGATCACATAGAACTTTAAAAGCCTTAAAAAGTCTTCCATGCTCCACTTTTTCGTCCCTTGTCTCCCCTAGCTCTCAGCAACCATTGCTATTTTTACTGTCCCCTTGGCCTTTTCTAGAATGTCGTATAGTTGGAATCAGAGTTGCAGCCTTTCTCAGAATGGTTTCCTTCATTTAGTAATATTTATTTATATTTCCTCAGAATATTTCATGGCTTAATAGCTCACTTCTTGTTAGTGCTGAAGAATATCCTATTGGATATCTACCCATTCACCCAGTGAAGGACACATTGGTTGCTTCCCGATTTTGGCCACCATGAATAAAGCTGCTACAACGTCCATGTGTAGATTTTTGTGGTCATAATTTTTCATTCCCTTTTGGTAAACAGCGGGGAATGTGACTGCAGATAGGAATAACTTTAGGCTGTTGGGTTTTTTTCATGAAACCGTGAACTTTTTTCTAAAATACCATTTTATTTTGTGCATTCCCGCCAGCAGGGAGTTGGAGCTCCTGATGCTCCACACCTTCGCCCGTGTTTGGTGTTGCCATTCGTCTGGATTCTGACCATTCTAGCAAGCCACTGAGTAGAATGTGACTGTTGTTTCAAGTTTTCACACTAGGTTTGGTGAAAGTATGAAAATAAACCTCAAAAAAGACTGTTTTCCTTTGATGTGATTGATCAGGAGTATTCATGTTAAATACTTGGGGTATTGATTCTTTGTTGGCAATCAGATTTGATATAAAATAAGTCTAATAATTTCACAGCTTAAAATATTTGTTCTACACTTGTGAACACAATTTGAGGCACAATATTTTTCTAGATCTCTATTAAATGAGTTTAAGGTATTTAAATGTGTCAATAAAATCACAGAGCATATGTCCATAAGACATAAAATCTGTCTATAATACTGAGTTTTAATTTGTAAAATAAATGGAAATGTTTCTCACGTGTGTCCTTAGGAATCTGAGGAATTTATTTTTGAAAACTTTGCCAATCATTATGTATCACTGAATAACCAGCAGGTGCTATACTTGATGTTTTATGTATATTAGCATTTAATTTCATAACAAATGTCTAAGATGAGAGTATTTACTGTCTTTATTTTTTGGAAGAAGAAAGTGAAACTGGGAGATGCCCTGCATAGGAAAGTAAGTTTCAAAGCTAGTTTTAACAATAGGCTCAGGGCAGACACTTAACATTATGCCCAACTGTCCTTTTAACAAGCTGAAATCTGTTAGCTTTGTCTGATAGAATTATTTCAGTGACATGCAGCTTCCAATGGCTGGCCTGATATACACCATTCTATTTGAATAGAAAATAAAATGAAAAAGAACATGGTATTGACTTCTTATTGAACAATGTCGACTGTCAATTTCTAAAAGCTGATAAAAAATGCACCAAATCTGCTATTAGTAGGATAAAAAGGAAGATAAAGTTATGTCGGGACGTGAAGTTAGTTATCCACATAGACCATATTTCCATTTGATAATAATTATAATACATTTTAAAAGGTTGTGGCATCAATCTTTTTCATAACATATCATTAACGCCCTAGTGTTTTGTTCTTAAATGATTTTCCAAATATGGAACAATTAAAGCCTTACTTTTGACCAAGAAGTACTTCAAGAGGTAACCACCTGCTGTTGAGAAAGAGGATACAGCTGCTCGTGGTATAACTACCAGCTACAGAATTTCCAGTGATTGTCTTCATAGGTATTAAGAGTATATGTGCTGGTGGCAGCTCTCCTGGATTTCTACTCCACTTCTACCAATTACTTAGTGGCTTTGGGCAAGTTATTAAACAGCTCTGTATCTCAAGATCCGTACAAGCAAAACGTTAAATTCTTGTGTTGAGCCCTAACTCCAGTACTGAAGCCTGTGACTATATTTAAAGATACAGTTCAAGTTAATGAAGTCACATGGGAAGGCCCTAATTCAATCTGATTTAGGTCTTCACAAGAAGAGGAGATAGAGGGAAGGAGGGAGGGTAAGGAGTGCAGGAGGGTGGCGATGGGAAAGAGGGGGAGAGGGCTAGGGGCAGAAAATGTAAGAGATGTTTTAAGAACTGCCTCACAGAACTGTGTGTACTGGCAAGTCTAAAATCCTCAGGGCAGGCCAGCAGGCTGGAATCCCAGGCAGGATTTCTAAGTTGCAGTGCTGAGACAGGTTGTGGCTTCTTCCCACAGAAGCAATTTCTGCTCCTAAGACCTTCAACTGATTGAATGAGGCCCATTCCCATCATGCAGGTATCTGCTTTACTTTTTAAAAATTTTGGAGGTGACATTCATTACATCCATAAATACTTCTACCACAATATCCAAAGTAGTGTTTGACAAAACTGAATCTGTAGCTTAGGCAAGCAGACACACAAAATTGCTCATCACACAGGTCACCTGCAAAGCATGCCAGTGGTGGACCTTTCTCTCCCCTCTCTTCAAGAATGAACCACAGGAACAGTGACTGCAATGCAGACACAGCCAATTCCACTACCCCAAGGTTTTTAGGTTTTAAAGTTGGAGCATCCTTAGACTTACAGGTTTGAGCAAATCATTTAGACTCTTAGCTTTAATGATCTCACCCAAAAGGAAATATTGGGATCCCAGTGTGTCCTGTTAAGGGTGTAGGCTGAGTAGTGATATTCAGAATGAGAATCATCAATTTTAGGCATGATTTGGTGGATGTCTGATCATTGCCTTTGCTCCTTCACTTGAGCTTTTCATTCAAAATCTGAGAAGATATCATTTGGAAGTTAATTTCACTCTTTAAGGATTAAAATCTCAATGAAGACTTTATACTGTCTGCTTTGTTTATATATCTGCAACCTTTCTATTATCTAATATAGGAAACATTCCTTACTCTCAAATTCTGCTTTATAATTCCATGATTTTGAATGTCTGAAAAATTATTAATATGGGTATACTTTGTTGTTTGCTAATTTTTAGATAAGAAGAAAATGATTTAACATGTATTTTAACCATACAAAAATACTCCTGTTATAACAATTGCCCTTATATTCATAAAAATTGAATATAGAAACCTTCATAAGATTATTTATTCTCATTGTGCATTAAATTTTGTAATCTGTTTACTAGTTCACCTTTATGTTTAATTCTTCTTGAAAATTTTCTATGTTTAATAAAGAATGTTACTTTAACATAAAGGCCTGAAAATCCTGAGATACCAATTGTGTCTTCCATGATATTTTCCATCAAGTTTACGCTATGGCCAGAAAGGAACACATCTCTTTCACTAACTTAATTCCCAGCAATGTCTGTTAATGATCACTGGTCTTGAAATTTCCATAGTTGACATTTTCCCATTCATAACTGGCAGCAAATAGTTCATCTATGCACAGATGATAGTGAAGTTGATTTGCAAAATAAAGAAAATTTTCAAAAATATATAATTCATTGTTTCCTATTTAAGTACAAATGGTATTTCTTTTTCAAATTAATTTATTTATTTGAGAGGCAGCAGCACAGACAGAGAGAGGGAGAGAGAGGTTTTCCATCTGCTGGTTTACTCCCCAAATGGCCTCAACAGCTGGAGCTGGGCTTATCAGAAGACAGGAGTCTCTTCCGTGTCTCCCACATTGGTGCAGGGGCTCAAGCACCCAGGCCATCTTCCACTGCCTTCACAGGCCATCAGCAGGGAGCTGGATTAGAAGTGGAGCAGTCAGGACTTGAACTAGCACCCATACGGAATGCCTGTGCTGCCTCTTGAGGCTTAACTTACTACACCACAGCACCAGGCTCCAAAGGTTAATTCCTACCTGATTTGATGTGTTATGCTTCAAGAAGACTTTCTTCAGTGGTCTTTGCAGGAGGATAATTCATGTAATTATTTAACTCTACTGATGATTCATGAAAATCCGGTTTACTTTTAATATTTCTACTAGAGCCTTATATGTACATGATTATTCACCTATATAGTCATTGAGTGCCTTTTCTGTTATGAAAAGGAATTAGCCAAAATACCTCTGTTCAAGGAGCTGAACAGGTAGTAATTAATCAATCATTGTAACTCAGTCTATAAATGGCCTTTGAGATCTTATCTTAAGTAAACAAAGAAAAATTAGAGCAAATGAAATGATGAAAACATCAAACAGCCTTGTACCTTATAAATTCTCCAGAAGGAAATAATATTTGCAATATGTCTAGGAGAATAGAGAAGAGATTTATTACTATCTATAATATCTAAGGGGACATTAATTCTTCTGTAAAAATGAAAGGGTTGGATTGGCATCTGCAACGCTAGCATCCCATATGAGCACTGGTGCTCTGATTCTGCCCCAGCTCTCAGATCATGCACCTGGGAAAGCAACAGAAGATGGTGCAAGGAGTTGGGCCTCTATTACCCACATGGAAGGCCCAGATGGAACTCCAACATCCTGACTTTGGCCTGCCCAGCCCTGGTGCTCTCAGCCATTTGGGGAGTGAATCAGAAGATGGAAGATCTATCTCTGTCTTTCTCAAACTCTCTATGAAAGTTTGCCTTTCAAATAAATAAATCAATCAAAAAGAAAAAGGGCTACAAGTTGAATAAAGATAAAAAACACATTTTAATTATACTCACATTCATTTGTCTCTTCCCAAGCACTGTTTGAAATGTGATGATAATTTACTACAAACATCACCATCATTTAAAGCACAAATATTTATTGCAGTCACCTCATAGATGCCATAACTCTCAGATAAAATGACAGAGGTTGGTGGGTAGAAATATCTAAAACAGGCCAGCGCTGCAGCTCAGTAAGCTAATCCTCCGCCTGCGGTGCCTGCACCCCGGGTTCTAGTCCCGGTCAGGGTATCGGATTCTGTCCCGGTTGCTCCTCTTCCACTCCAGCTCTCTGCTGTGGCCCGGGAAGGTAGTGGAGGATGGCCCAAGTCCTTGGGCTCTGCACTCGCATGGGAGACCAGGAGGAAGCGCCTGGCTCCTGGCTTTGGATCGGTGTAGCATGCCGGCCGTAGCAGCCAAGTTGGGGGGTGAACCAACAGAAGGAAGACCTTTCTTCCTGTCTCTCTCTCTCTCTCACTGTCTACTCTGACTGTCAAAAAAAAAAAAAAGAAATATCTAAAACACATTTTATTTTTTTAAAAACGTGGTCCAACTCAAAACAAAATAATGGACTCTACATAATAACAACAGTTGAGGGAATGGTAATGGATGGCAAATAACTCCCTTCTACCTAAAGTGATATAGATAGAAGTCATCGTAAAATAATGGATTAAGCATAAATTATTCACCAACTCTGTGATTATTTGAAGAATTACATTTCAATGCAAAATACTGACAAACCCTTTAGTCTAAATCTCAAATGTTTTCATGGCTGATAAAAGATAGATAAATAGCCACCAAATTCTCCTATTTTACAATGTGAACATTAAACACTTAAGAATTTTACTTACTACTTGCTGAATTTTTTATTTAGTTGTGGGTTAAGCTTGTGATTATGAAATAAATTTTAAGTATGTTATTGCAAAAATTAAAAGAAAAATAAGGAAGGAAGGAGGAGGAAGCTTGGGCTCAGAGAGGAAGGGAGGGGAGGGTAGGAAGTATCATTATACTCTCAAAGCTGCATACATGAAATTGGTTCCCTTTATAGAAATAAATTTTTTAATGAAAAATAATTCCAGATTGTTTTAAGCAGACTTCGGTGATGGATTTATATAAGGTTGGTTTAGAAAGTTCTAGATGAGGGCCAGCGCCGCGGCTCACTAGGCTAACCCTCCACCTTGTGGCGCCGGCAAACCAGGTTCTAGCCCCGGTTGGGGCACTGGATTCTGTCCCGGTTGCCCCTCTTCCAGTCCAGCTCTCTGCTGTGGCCAAGGAGTGCAGTGGAGGATGGCCCAAGTGCTTGGGTCCTGCAACCCATGGGAGACCAGGAGAAGCACCTGGCTCCTGCCATCGGATCAGCGCGGTGCGCCGGCCGCAGTACGCCGGCCGCGCCATTGGAGGGTGAACCAAAGGCAAAAGGAAGACCTTTCTCTCTGTCTCTCTCTCTCACTGTCCACTCTGCCTGTCAAAAAAAAAAATCTAGATGAGCAGGATATTACTTGAAATAAATCCCCCTTGGTGCCACTGCCTCCTACTCTCACAGTCTGTCCACCCACGGAGGGTTACACACCTTGAGTCACCTGGGACTTACCCAGTTTTATCACAGCTTTCTTTCTGAGGAAAATACTTGGCAAACTGAAACAGGTAGCCCCTATATTAGAAAGGTGTCAAGTTGAGAGTCTGATGTGGATCTGTGGCCCTGCATGTAGAAAACACTCCGACAGATGCAAGGAAACACAGGCAAAGCTACCTAGAAGACAATTCAATTCAGAGGCCCTGGGACATTATTATAGAAAACGTACTCAAGTTGCAATCACTGAAACACACACATTATCCCCAAAGAAAATATTAGAATAATAAACATGCAACACTATTAAAATAAATGAGAAGTTAATACAGTCTTTCCATGGGCATTTAAAAAATAATCTTAATTAGAACTTTTATTAGGAATACCCAGGAATAAACTGTTAATACAGACATCTGTTGAGTATTTAGCTGGTAACTAGGCACATAAAATCTTAATTGGCAGTTTCTTCAGTATTTAAGACTATATTGCTATCAACATATTTTTCATAAAGGAAGTCATGCACTACTGTCAGTTATATTTATTACACTGAGGAACATTTTAATATAATAATGCAGATGTCTTCATTCTATAAACCCAATGGTACTTAAAGCTAGGATTTTATTACTTGTGCCGAGGGCCAAACAAAGCTATAAACCTGCTAAATTCTTACCGAGCTACTGCTGTTGAGTTGTGCGCATTTGAGTTGTTAAATTACAATATAAAGTAATCAAATATGTATAAAAATGGTAGTCATGGAAGCAGTATCCTGGATTCATAAGATTTCATAAGAAATCAAGAAAAGAATTTATAAACATCAACACTCTGCTCTCAGTTTATGAAATTCTCTTCCTAGAATATGATAACTCTGTTCTAATAACCTAAGAAATGGTCTGTCAATCAGCCCTACCTATATTACTCTCTTCTTCACAATATCTCCTTTATTCACGACTTATTTCCAAAACAATCACAATAGGCACCCTGCTAACCCCTTTCTCATACTGAAAATGACCAATGCTCTACGTAGTATTATTATGAAGATATTAAAATCATTACAAAGGATCTTCCAGATGACATTTGCTAACAGGCAGAGCATTTAGAAACATCAGTTGCAAAATAGCAGATATATAAAGGATGGGAAATTCTTTTGCTTCCAGCTAAAACAAAACAGCAAAGCAACTAAAACAAGCCACACTGAAACATGGAAGGCTGTATACATTGAGTATACAGAGATAGTGATAAATTTGAGATTAGGCAACTTGTTTTCTCCTAATGTATTGCTAGTGCTTATATTGTATTATCAATAATTCCATAAGAAAATTCAAATTACTTTCACCACTGTATATGTTATGAGCCCTAAAATTATATCCTTGGAGAACAACCAAAAAACTTCTTTTCTCAGTATTTTTGACAGCTATATTATAAAATAAATAATTTCTGGGATGTCCCATTTAGTACAACATATGCCCTATATTACTAAGCTGAACAAAATAATATCTTATGGGAATCTATTAGTAAATACACTAATGCTTAGATTGCTTTACAAAGTTTACATTTGCTATGTTTTGTGCATTTAGAGAAAATGTGCATGATTTTTCATAAAAGCAAGTCTTTTGCTATATAAGGATCAATGAAGTTATGTTGTGCTTGGAAGAATCCTGGTTATGTGGAGCATTAAGTGGAGATGGTGACAAGATGAGATCTCTCAACTTTTTTCTTTGCTTATAAAATAAAGTTAGCAACATCAAACTAATCAGATGGCTGGGAGGAAAACATAGGCTGATTATATATAAAAATGAATAGATCATCAGATTAGGCTAATAACTGGTAATATAGTATTTTAATCAGATTTTGTTTGTTGTTATGGGGAAAACAATAAAAAACCTATACTGAAACTTTAACAAAGCTATGTTTAGAGATTATAGGTGGCTATACTAAAGAGCTTCTGTTGCATTAATAACCTTTCTGTAAAAATGTATAATTTGGAATTTTTAAGTTTTTAAAATAATGGGTCAATATGTTATGGTTTTTATTATTGCCTCTATCAAATACATCCTCATATTTTACATTATAAATGGCTTCCCGGAGTGGATAATTTTCTTCCACCTTTATTGGGACAATCTCTGTATAAACAGAGCTTTTCTACTGAGTCCACAGCGTTGTCACTTACCAAATGCAACTCATGCTGAGCAACAAAGCAAGCACCTCCTGTGTGCCGGGCACTAACAGAGTCCCCCGGTCTCCCAACAACCTTCCAAGATGGGCGCCATCCTAGTCTGCCCCACGGAGAGATTATAAAATTTACCTAAAATCACAGAGGTATGAAGCAACAAATGTGGAATTTGAACTCGAAAACAGCAACTCCAGCATCTGCTGGGAAGCCCGATCATACACAAGCTTTTAGAGCAGTGACTGCCCTAACTCATTGGTGACTGCTCAGAGCAGTGTCCCCTGACCTCTGTCCTACTGGCTCAGAGGAGTTTACATGCCAAGAAAATAAACCACCCTGCAGACACATCCGTGGATAACCCAGTTCACCTCAATTCCCCAGACAGTATCCGTGCCCATTTGTATTTAAAGACATATCTTAACTAAATGGGTGATAAATTCCTGTAGAGACTTTGCCATTCAATCTAAAGTATGTGTGTTTTAAGCAAAGCAAAATAATGATGAGAATGTACAGAAAGCAATTATTTTCTTTTTTTAGGTTGAGATTTATTTATTTATTTGAAAGTCAGAGTTAAACAGGGAGAGAAGGAGAGGCAGAAGAGAGAGGTCTTCAATTCTCTGGTTCACTCCCCAGATGGCTGCAATGGCCGGAGCTGAGCTGATATGAAGCCAGGAGCCAGGAGCTTCTTCCAGGTCTCCCACGCAGGTGCAGGGGCCCAAGAACTTGAGCCATCTTCTCCTGCTTTTCCCAGGCCATAGCAGAGAGCCAGATGGGAAGTGGAGCAGCTGGGACTAGAACCAGCACCCATATAGGATGCCGGCACTGCAGGTGGCAGCTTCACCTGCTCCGCCACTGCACCAGCCTCAGCAATTATTTTCTTTTAAAGCTTTATTTATGGGGCTGGTGCTGTGGTGTAGTGGACTAAACCTGTGTCTGCAGTGCCAGCATCCCATGTGGGCACTCATCCAATCCCAGCTGCTCCATTTCTGATCCAGCTCCCTACTGATGGCCTGGGAAAGCAGTCGAAGATGGCCCAAGTAGTCAAGAAGGAAGCTTCTGTCTCCTGGCTTCAGATAGGCCCAGCTCCATTCCTTGCAGCCATCTGGGGAATGAACCAGTGATTGGAAGACCTCTCTGTGTCTGTAACTCTGCCTCTCAAATAAATAAATAATTTAAGATTTATTTATTATTTAACTTACTATTAAGATATTTTGATGTTTAGTATCAAAATAGTTAAATTAACTTGTTATAAATTTACTTAAAGAAAAAACTTTACCTAAAACTTAAGTTGAAAGGAATTTTGGCCCCAGTTTGCTTTATTTTTGGCTTAGTGCCTGATCCTCTAACTGTTCAAAGATGAATAAATGTTCGTCCCTAGGTGAAGAAGTTTCACAGACGAAAGCTAGTGCCCGTCCTGGATACACCTGATAGAACTGTGTGTATTTCATAAGGAAGAAAGCATCTGTCTATGGGATGTGGGAGTTGGAGTAAGAAGGACTTAGTGAACCAGCAGCTTGAAGCACTCTTTTTAAGGGCGAGAGACACACTGCTACGCAGAATTGATCAAAGAGAGAGTGTGAATATAGAACTAAGCAAAAGAATAATGAATGAGTGAAATGAAGATCACATTTCTCACTCTTTTTTTAAGATATGTTTACTTGTTTTGAAAGTCAGAGTTATGGGGGTGGGAGAGACAGAGAAAGAGAGACAGAGACATATCTTCCATCTTCACTCCCCTCTTGGCTGCCAAGACTGGCAGGTTGAAGCCAGCAGCTTCATCCAGGTCTCCCACGTGGGTGGCACAGGTCCAGACAGTTGAGCCATCCCCTCCTGCTTTTCCCAGGCCTCTAGCAGGGAGATGGATCTGAAGTGGAGCAATGGCAACACATACTGGTGTCCATATGGGATGCCAGAATCACACAGGTGCAGACTTCACCCAATGCCCCACAAAACCGGCCCCCAGGATTGCACTTCTATCAGAATTAAGAGAGCTCAGGGAAGCTGGTGTTACACACAGGTGGGGAAAAGAGGTACAGACAGTTTGAGATTTATATTGGAGCAAACACTGGGAAAGAATAAAGGATCAGAGTTTTTAATTCTCTTGATGTAAGATAAAGACAGAAATTAGGTAGAGTAGAAGCAGAATGGGATTGCACATTCAATAAAAGACTTTGTGATTTAGAACAGGGACTTTGAATAGTTACATGGAAATGGTACAACAGCCCAGCTGGGCTTTGTTAAAAGTTACTTCATACAAGCCCTCTATGCTTCAGGTGTCACAGTGGTGGGGGATTGTTTAGCATGTCACTCTATAAGAGGGGTGGGTTCGACTCTGAGCTCACCACTTCTTGACTGTTTGTGGCAGGCACTTCACGCGCTCAGAGATGTATCTCCTAATTGAGGAAAATAAGTGTCTTGTAGGATATCTATCACACATTGTGAAGACGAAGAGATGAAGTCATATATCTGAGGGCATTTCAAACAGTTCATGGAAAAAATTTTTTAAATAATTTAATTTTTGTGCAAAAATATTGCAAAATTCATGCATATATATTTTCCCGAACATTTTGAAGACCACTTATGTGAATGAATTTCAATTATTTTGCACCAAAATAAACCATTTTAATTACATTATTGTGAGTTTTTTTTTTATTATTTGAAATAGAGGGAGGCAGAGAGACAGACAAAAAAATATGTCATCTGCTGTTTCAGTCCCCAAATGCCTGCACCAGCTATGGTGGGGCCAAGCCAAATCCAGGTCCCTAAATGGGCAGCAGAGACAGAAGAACGTAAGCCACCAGCTGCTGCCCCCCGGGATCTGCACTGGCAGTATGCTGGAATCAGGAGCCAGACAGGCACTGAGAACTCAGCCACTATGGTGTGGAACATGGGCATCCCACACAGCAGCTCAACCGCTGTGCCAAATGCTGTCTCCAGCTTCTGTGAAACGCTGAAGTTCCTTCATATATGTACAGTGGAAGAAACTGGAGTAGCTCACCCATAAGGAGGAAGTCATGCAGCTGCTGGCCTGGGTTGGTAGTCTTCCACAGGTATTTTTTAGTCTGTCCATAAAATAACATTTTCTGTAGGATTCTTCAGTTTATGAAGCCATTTTTTAAATTATTGATTTTGTATGCCTGCCTTTATTTGGTCACTACATGCTGTATGGTGGGTAGTGTTTTAATTTTCTTTTGGTGAAAATTATCAAAATAATCAACCCAATTCAAGATTCTAACCCATGAGAGATCAAGCAGTTGAATTTAGAAACCTGACTTTTCAATGCTATATTGTTGCTACACATTACCTCACCTAATTTAACATAATGTTAAATTCTGCACTAAAACTTGTTTTCTTGGGCCAACTGCGGTTCATCAAGTTAAGCTGATGCCAGCCATAGTGCTATCCCATATCACAGCACCACTTCCAGCCCTGGCTGCACCTCTTCTGATCCAGTTCCCTGCTAACGCACCCGGGAGGGCAGGGGAGGACGGCACAAATATGTTGATCCCTGCAACCCTTGGGGAGCCCCAGAGGGATTTCTGGGCCCCTGGCATTGGCCTGGACGAGCCTAGGTCACTGGAGCCTACTGGGGAGTGAACCGACGGATGGAAAACTTCTCTGTCTCTACCTCTCTGTGTCATCCTGACTATCATAAATTTAATAAATAAATAAATCTTCAAAAGCATGCATAAAACTGCTCCCTCTAAAGCATAAAACAATTAGAGAAAAGTGTGAAGAATGTCATAACATTGAGATAAATGATGAAGCACCTTGACTTATCACCCGTGGATTTGCTCAGCCCCATACTGAAGATGCAGCTAGCATCAGAGGCTGGGTCCCACAGCCTTCTTCAAAGGCAAGTGGGTCCTAACAATTCTCACCGAAGGCATCTGTTACCCAGGAGTAGCTGTTTGCCCTCCAAGAATGAGGTCCATGAACAATTTTCACTGCTGGGTTAACAGTAGAATTCCAAGACAAGACTCATCATTTAGTTGGCCTTCTAGCATTGACCATTGCTGATATAAGTTTATTTCACAATGTTGACAAAGAATATATATTACCCTTTTAGGGGCACTTATGTAAGTTTGTTGTTACAAGTGAAGTTTTATAAGTACTTTAGAGACACAATTTAAGTGGGATGACCATGAGATTTCCTGTGTCTCTGTTTTCAAAGGAAAACACTGTATCTTCAACACATAGTTTGAAAAGAAGTTTGTGTTGAGTTCATTTCTTATTGTCTACAATTATATAATGTCCTAAATTAGGTTTTCTGAAAGTTATCACGTCACTTGGTACCCTGAAAGATAAACTTGTTAAAATACTCTAAGCTTTGTATTAACTACAGCAAGAAATGAGGCTTTATGGTCATATTGAGCCACTCACTATTTGAATCACTGAAATGAATAAAAATAAAGTAAAATTATATCCCTTGGGATTGAGCTTCTATCTGAAATGAAAGTTCTCAACAAAAATCTCCAAATTTCTACAGGCTGAAGAGAATAATAGGAAAGGGAAAAAGAACATTTGGCCATATTATGAACATTCTATAGTGAAAAGCAGATACATGATGTTTTCTCTAACTCATTTATAATACTTCCTCATGACATAAATTATGTCACTTTCTAATAATCTATTTTCATTATCCTAATGTTCATGGAAAGTGGAAATACAAAATAAGTTGATTTTGATGGAAACTAATTTTGAAATACATGAATACAGGGGCCTTTAAAAGTCCATATATTATGATGAAATTACACGTGGATTTCAATTTTTTTGTACCAAAATAAATTCATATTCTAATCCCACTTTTCTATGAACTTTTTGAAGTATCCTCTTAGGTTTGTGTGGCAAAGTTATAAACCAGAACTTGCCAAATTCATTTAGAATTACTCAGCTAATATCACATTTTAACCTTTGATCCATATAATCTCTCTTTACTAAAACTCTGAAAGGTGAGTTTCATGTCTGTTCTCCTGGGAGGAAGCCTGTAAATTTAGTTTACATATCCTACAATATTCCCAGTTATTCAGCTCAAAATATTCACAGGCAAGTTCTGGCTAAGGCAGCCTATCTTCTTGACACCTAGACTGTAAGATGATACCTAAATGTACTTGTGTACTAGTTTCCTAAGTAATGCATGTGTGTAGGTGTGCCTGCTTCCGACTGTTTAGAAATGACTATGGCAGAAGACAGTGTGCAAGCAACCAGATGCTACAGAGAAACTGACAGTAAACAGACTGCTCTGCTTGTAACTTGCTTTTACATTTTTCCTGCATAGTATTGGGTTTTACATATACTTGGCCTTCTATTCAAATTTCTTAAAAGGTCTATGACTGCTTCAAGGAATTCCCTCACTAGTAAGTATGAGGCAATTCTAAAACATGAATGGTTAACATCTTGGGAAGGAACTGCCATTCTCAGTTCCCTCTCGCCCTGCGTTTGCCCAGCCCAGCTTCTCCTTAGGACTTTGTCCCCTGCTGCAAGGTACTGGGCCAAGCGGAGCTGTCGGACCACAGTAGGGAAGGGCTGATAGGTACCCAGCGAGCCGAGGACCTTCCACCCCCAGAAATGCTCCCTCCACTGGTTCTTTGCTGCGTTTGCTTCGCTTTGCTTCATTACGTCTTGTTTCTCTAAAGTCTTTTCAACACCAAACTTAGTCTTTCCTGGAGACACTCATTACCCTTTCCTAAGGGGCAGAAAATAAAATATTGTAAAAACAATATAATACGTTTCTGCTGTTTTTCCCAGGTTTCACATTGCTTTCATCTTCCCCTGCAATGATGATCCTACTTGGGGAAAAATGACAGAGGCACACTAGGAAGTTTTTGTTAAGCCTTCTGGGTCATACTGACCCCTCCCTGTGGCCCAGTTCCACTCCCTGTCTTCAGCTTAACGACCGGGTTTATCGTTAACACTCTGCTTTGCAAAAGTTTCATGTTAGAGGCATGAAGATGCCTTAACCCTCTATTCCAGTCCCTTCAGTAACTAGCAAAGCTATAAACACTTGATTAAATGAACTCCATTACACCATGTACTCAGTTTTTATAGAGCACTGTGGTCCTCACTGATCTTTCTCTTACTCGGAAGCTGCAATAGGTGCACAGTAACAGGAGGAACCAGAGATGAAAATGCTCTCTGCACGCTCTTTATCCATCAACATTTAAAATAATGCCTTAGCCTAGATGCTGAAATGAATAGAGGAAGTTTTAACTTCATAGTGTAGAATCTCCGTTCTTTAACCTACTGTTTAAGGACTTGTAACCCCTTCCCCCGCCCCTTGTTCCTTCCCAAATCCATGGGAAAAGCATGTCCACATTTTTTCTAATATATTGCAGAGTTTAGTAGTCTTTTATCTTCTAGTTTCACCTTCCTTGGCTAATTAATCCACCTTATATGAGACAAAATGTGTAAAATACTTTGTAAGATAATTGACTAACTGGTGGATAAAATGTAATGCACTTTAAAATTGCTTATCTTTTAAATTTAAAAAATTTTCCATTATTGTATTTATTTGAAAGGCAAGGAAAAAAGACAAGAGAGAGTGGGTGGGTTATGGAAGAGAGAGAGAGAGAGATCCCCCATTTGATTATTGGGTTCCCCAAATCCAGCAATAGCTCAGGCTAGATCTGGCCCAATCTCAACTCTAGGAGCCAGAAACTCCATTCAGGTCTCCCATGTAGGTGGCAGTGTCCCAACTACATGAGCCATCACCTGCTCCCCCAGGGTCCATCCACAGCAGATTTAAGAGGTTTCTCCATACTGGCTTCCACATTTCCACCAACAGTGGATTAGGGTACCTTTTTCCTCAATTCCTCATCAGCATTTGTTGTTTTTTGATTTCTGTATGAAAGCCATTGTAACAGGGGTGAAGTGAAATCTCATTGTGGTTTTAATTTCATTTCCCTGATGGCTAGTGATTCTGAGAATTTTTTCATGCGTCTGTTAACCATTTGAATTTCTTCTATTGAAAAATGCCTGTTAAATCCTTTGCCTATCTCCTAACTGGATGGTTTGCTTTCTTGTTGTTGAGTTTCTTGAACTCTTTATAGATTTTGGATATTAATCCTTTATCAGTTGCATAGTTTGCAAATATTTTCTCTCATTTTGTCAGTTGTCTCTTCACTAAGTGTTTCTTTTTCGTTTTTTTTCTTTCTTTTTTTTTTTTTTTTTTTTTTTTTTTTTTTTTTTTTTTGACAGGCAGTGTTAGACAGTGAGATAGAGGGACAGAGAGAAAGGTCTTCCTTTTCCATCGGTTCACCCCCCAAATGGCCGCAACGGCCGGTGCACTGCGGCAATCCAAAGCCAGGAGCCAGGTGCTTCTTCCTGGTCTCCCATGCGGGTGCAGGGCCCAAGCATTTGGGCCATCCTCCACTGCCTTCCCGGGCCACAGCAGAGAGCTGGACTGGAAGAGGAGTAACCGGGACTAGAACCCGGGGTGCTGGCGCCATAGGAGGATTAGCCTAGTTAGCCGCGGCGCCAGCCTCACTGAGTGTTTCTTTAACAGTGCAAAATCTTCTCAATTTTATGTAATTCCAATTGCCAATTTTGGCTTTGATTTTCCAAGGAGTCTTTGGCTATGCCAAGGTTTTGTAGGGTTTCCTGAATGTCTCTAGTAATCTGATGGTATCAGGTCATAGATTTAGGTCTTTGATCCATTTTGAGTGGATTTTTGTGTAAGGTGTAAGGTATGGGTCTTGTCCCATGCACAAATGGTGGTCAGAACTAAATTGTAAACTTTAGGTTCTCCATCAAACCCCAAAGACATAACCTAGGAATAAGGCCATTAAAAAAACATGAAGAACAGGGATAGGCTGGTGTTGTGGCACAGAGTGTCCAGCCAGAGCCTCTAAGGACTGCATCCCATGTGAGCAGTGGTTTGAATCCTGGCTGTTCTACTTCTGACCTCACTCCCTGCTAATGTACCCGAATTAGCAATTGAAGATGGCCTGAGTATTTGCAGCCCTGCCACCCACTTGGGAGATCCAGATAGAATTTCAAGCTCCTTACTTAGGCCCAGCCCAACCTTAACATTTCAGCAATTTGAGGAGTGAACCAATAGATTAAAGTTTTCTTTTTCTTTGTCTCTCCCTCTCTCTTTGTAACTCTGCCTTTCAAAAATATAAATAAATCTTTTTTAAAAAAACTCTTCCGGAGGAGATAGTAACAAGATTCCCCCAGATGCACAAAATCAATGTAGGAACACAAGGAACATAAATAAGGAAGGCAATATGTCTCCCCCAAAATGACCACAATAAAAGGTTAATACTAGGCATTAACAAAGGGGAGATTGACAAATGCCTGCAAAACAAATCAAATGAATTATTGCAAAATCACTCAAAAATATACACAGTTAAGTGATATTAGAAAGTCAGTATAAGACATGTACAAAATCTTCAGCAAAGAGAGATACTGTAGAAAAACTAAAATGAAATATTAGAAATTAAATATCCAAAAATTCAAGTAAAAACTCAGTGGAAAGCCTTAATATCAGAACTGGTGAGGCAGAAAAAGAATATCCCATGTAGAAGGCAGATTTTGAAATACATCAGAAAAAAAGAAGAAAATAAGGAGTAAAAGTTAGAGGATGAGAGAAAGAAAAAGAAGAGGAAGTAGAAAAAGAAGAGGAGGAGGAGTAGGAGGCAGAGGGAGAGGAAGAAGAAGAAAAAGAAGAGCGGGGGGGGGGAGGAGAAGAAGGAGAACGAGGAAGAAGACAATATTAGAAAGACCAAAATCCATATTCAGGATCTGTGGGATACCAGCAAATGACCAAATACATGAGTCTTAAGAGTTCCTGAACACATGGGAAAAAGAAAGGCTAAGAAAACCTGTTCAGTGAAATAATAGTAGAAACTTTCCCCAATTTAAGAAAGATGTGGACATCCAAACACAGAAGTACATAAACCCCAAATAGGTGTGATCAGAAAAATCCTCTTCATGGAATATTATAGTCAAACTTTCAGAAATAAACAAAGAGAATATCCTAAAATGTGCAACAGAGGAATGCCAGATCATCTTTAAAAGAATCACCATCAGATTGACAGCAGATTTCTTAACAAAATTCTATAGACCAGGAGAGAGTGAAAGATATAGTCCACGTGTTAAAAAACAAAAACTGCCAGCCAAGAATATTTTACCCAGTGAAACTGTCATTCATAAATGATGGTTAAATAAAGATCTTTCAAAGTATGTGCAAATTAAAAGAATTTGTCACCACCAGGGCAGTCTAATAAATGATACTTTAGGGGGCACTACATACAGAAACAGGAAAATCAATCAACATGATGAAAGAATGTGAAAACATAAAGGTTCCTAGTAAAAGAACAAAGTAAATTCAAAATAAACAACAGGAGTATTCATGAAAAATAGCAGAAATAAGTCATTACTTAGTAATGATAATTTGAATATGAATGGACTAAATTCTCAAATTAAAAGATACAGACTGGTATCTGTATCTTTTATATTTGTATATTTTATATTTTGGGGAAAAAAGATATCTATAGGCTGCCTACAAGACACATATTTCACCAAAAAAAATAAACACAGACAGAAAGTGAAAGGATGGAAAATGATATTACAAGAAAAGAGAAATCAAAAGCAAGCAGGTGTCCAAATGGACCTACGCTATACCAATAGAACATTTCACCCCACAGCTGCCAAAGACACATCCTTTTCATTAGTGCATGGACGATTCTCTTGGATAGATCACTTGCTAGGCCATAAAACAAGTCTCAACTTTTAAAAAAAAAATTGAAATCATATAATACATCTTTTCTGACCACAACTGAATAAAGTTGGAAACTAACAACAAAAGAAATTCTAGAAAATATAAAACACATGGAGACCGAACAACATGCTCCTGAATGAACGGTGCGACATAGAAGATATCAAAAGGGAGATGAAAAATAATTTAAATTAAAATGTAAACACAGAATATCACTTATAGGATACAACAAAAGTAGTGTTAAGAGAAATGTTGGCCGGTGCCGCGGCTCACTAGGCTAATCTTCCACCTAGCGGCGCCAGCACACCGGGTTCTAGTCCCAGTCGGGGCGCTGGATTCTGTCCCGGTTGCCCCTCTTCCAGGCCAGCTCTCTGCTGTGGCCAGGGAGTGCAGTGGAGGATGGCCCAAGTGCTTGGGCCCTGCACCCCATGGGAGACCAGGAGAAGCACCTGGCTCCTGCCATCGGACCAGCGCGGTGTGCTGGCTGCAGTGCGCCGGCCGCGGCGGCCATTGGAGGGTGAACTAACGGCAAAGGAAGACCTTTCTCTCTTTCTCTCTCTCTCACTGTCCACTCTGACTCTAAAAAAAAAAAAAAAGAAAAATGTTTATAGCAATAAGTGCCTACACTACAAGATAAGAAAGATATCAATAAATAATCTAGGGGCTGGCACTCTGGCATAGTGGATTAAAGCCCTGGCTAGAATTGCAGGCATCCCATATGGGCATCCCAGCTGCTTCTCTTCCAATCCAGCTCTCTGCTATGGCCTGGGAAGGCAGTGGAAGATGGCCCAAATTCTTGGGTCCCTGCACCTACGTAGGAGACCCAGAAGAAGCTCCTGGCTCCTGGCTTCACATCAGCGCAGCTCAGACTGTAGACGATATTTGGGGAATGAGCCAGAGGAAGGGTGACATTTCTCTCTGTCTCTCCCTCTAACTGTCTGTAATTCTACCTCTCAAATAAATAAATAAAATCTTTAAAAAAAAATAAAATAAATGATCTAACAATGGATCGGAAGGACCTAGAAAAACAAGAACAAACCAAAGCCAAACTTAGTACAAAGAAAAATAATAAAAATTAGAGCATTTTATACACCAAAAATGCTAAGAAAGAACTTATAAGATCAGCCTCACATGTAATAGTCATTTAAAAAAAAAAAAAAAAAACTGGATTGCAGCAAACTAAAAAGCATCTGCACAGGAAAGGAAAACATTCAACAAAGTGAAGAAGCAACCAACAGAATAGAAGGAAATAGTTGCAATCTGCACATCTGATAAAGGATTAATTTCCAGAATTAATCCTTTAATATTTTAAGAGAAAGAGAAGTGCAGGGGGAGGAGGAGAAGAAGGAGAACGAGGAAGAAGACAATATTAGAAAGACCAAAATCCATATTCAGGATCACTTAATATGAAGCTTGAGAAATTCAACAACAACAAATCAAACAGTCCAGTAAATAAATGGACAGAGACAAGGACCTTAACAGACATTTTTCAAAAGAGGAAATCCAAATTGCCAACAGACACATGAAAAAACGCTTAGGATCTCTAGCCATCAGGGAAATGCAAATCAAAACTGCAATGAGGTTTCACCTCACCCAAGTTACAGTGACCCTCATACAGAAATCAACAAACAACAAATGCTGGAGAGGATGTAGGGAAAAGAGCACCCTAACCACTGTTGGTGGGAATGTAAACTGGAAAAGCCACTGTGGAAAACAGTATAGAGATACCTCAAAAACCAGAATGTACACCTACCATATGACCCAGCCATTCCACTACTGGGAGTTTACCCAAGGGAAATAAAATCAGTAAACAAAAGAACTATCTGCACCTCCATGTTTATCACAGCTCAATTCACAATAGCTAAGACATGGAAGCAACCTAAATGTCCATCAACTGAAGACTGGATAAAGAAATTGTGGGATATGTACACTGTGGAGTACTACACGGCAGTAAAAAAAGATGAAATTGGTCCTTTGCAACAAGATGGAGCAAGCTGGAAAACCTCATACTTAGTGAAATAGCCCAGTCCCAAAGAGACAAACACCATATGTTCTCCCTGATTCAGAAGAATTAACAGCACAGCTAAAATGAAAGCTATAGAAGTGAAATAGTCACCTTCAGAACTAATGACCTCAAGAATCCTTGACCTGATTGTTGAGAGACAGTTAACTATTGTAACTGTTTACTGTGTATATCCTTTTGGTTTTATTTTGTCAGTTGTTTTTTGTTTTGTTTTGTTTTCTTTTCTTTTCTTTTTCCTCTGTTTTCTCTCTCTCTCTCTCTCTCTCTCTCTCTCTCTCATCTCTTTACCTCACACTATAGACTGAACTCTCTATATAACACAGAGATAATTATATGTATTTTAAAGCAATTGGAAAAAGATACCAGTTAAAAACAAGGGAGGGGACCAGCACTGCGGCTCACTAGGCTAATCCTCCACCTAGCGGCGCCGGCACACCAGGTTCTAGTCCCGGTCGGGGCACCGGATTCTGTCCCGGTTGCCCCTCTTCCAGGCCAGCTCTCTGCTGTGGCCAGGGAGTTCAGTGGAGGATGGCCCAAGTGCTTGGGCCCTGCACCCCATGGGAGACCAGGAGAAGTACCTGGCTCCTGCCATCAGACCAGCGTGGTGTGCTGGCTGCAGTGTGCTGGCCGCGGCGGCCATTGGAGGGTGAACCAATGGCAAAGGAAGACCTTTCTCTCTGTCTCTCTCTCTCACTGTCCACTCTGCCTGTCAAAGAAAAAAAAATAACAAATCCCTTTTTATTTGTTCATTGACTGCAAACCTATAATTTTTAAAGGAAGAACAAATATTAAGTGGGCTGTATTTCATTGTGCTTTGTATATTAATCAAATACATTTCAGGGTCGTGCATTGATAATTTAGATGTATACCACTAAATTACAAGTATGTATGTAAAGTACAAGTGTGTGTATATATACATATATATATGTCCATAGTTAGATATATGTTCAAGATTTCCATATATCTCTGCATTTGTCCCACAACAATGCAAACTGTCAAAAAATAGGTAACAGAAAGCAGTAATTCATAAGACTTACACTTTCATGTCAAATTTAATCTAATAGGTTTCTAATTAAATTCAAACTCTTAATACCTAAAAATATACTTCAGTCCATTTTATGATATCCCATCATTAAAGATAATATATGTGGAGAAACAACATGGTGTCTGGTGTATCATTAACACATAATAAATTGCAGCATTGGCTCCTGTATTGTTTGCTCATGTCCCCTGCAAATCCAGGGGAAAAAGTAAAGCTACATGCAGGAAAAGGAAGATTCTCTGCGAAAAAAATATAGCTCTGGGCCTTAATGATATAGCATCTAATTAGGTGAGTCATTAACACCTCATGACACTAAAACTTGCCTGCCTAAGTGTTAAATGAATTTTTAAAAAAGAAGAGCAGTTTTGTTATATAAAAGGCAAGGTAAGGGAGAAATACTTTAAAGTTATCACATGCTAAAATTACCCTTAGTTGTTAAGCAGGATTTAGAAATGACCTGGGCATTCATGTACTGTAATATCTGAAAACAAGTTCAGTGAAAAGTCACTTAATGAATGCAAATAGCATATGTTGTGCTCTTAACCTCATAATTAACTTCAAAACTGCACATTCGCCATTCGACAGGCATATTTTACTGTATGATCCTGCAGAATTTCTTCCTGACTCCTGATTTCATTTAACTAAACTAGAAATGAATGCTTAAAAAGGTTTGTTAGGTTCCATATGAGGCTGTATTATCAACAGCATATTTGCAAATAATTTGATTTTAAAGAAAATGTCTAGCCATCAATCCCAAACACAAATCACAACACCAAATATGGAATTAGATATGGGAATATTTGAAAATGCCTTTGGAGCTCACTGGAATGCTTAGTGCACTTGTTTTTATCCACAGATAAAAAAGATGCAGGGTAGATATTGGAAAATTGGCTTAAATGCTCCTAGAAAAATTCATGAATTATTGTGTTGAAAGCCATCACGACAAGACAGCATCCTCTGCAGACCTACACTTTAAACCAAGATTTCTGTAATTACAGCCAGAGGTTTTCTACAGAACAGCTCACACATTGACACTACTGGCTTCCACAAGAAATGTTTTTTTTTTAAAGAAGGGGAAGGGATTTATGTTCATCAAGTCGACTTGTAGAGGATTAGAGATGAAGTATTTATTGGTTCTAAGTCTTCTAGTTACTTCTAGAAAGGTTTCTCATTAATCTTAAGAAAAAGAAGATCCTGACAGTTGGCCATAAATGGAAGTCTCTTTAGCTGCTCTGCAAACACCAAAAGCAAGGGAAACCCTTCTTGACCCAGCCAATGCCTTCAGCTGGGGTTTGAGTCACAGGAGGAGGACCAAGAGCTGATGCAGAAAAAAGACATGAGGCAGAAACACAAAAGCTGTGTTAGGCAAGGCATTAACAAAGTTCCACGAGACAGGAGGTCTCAGGCAGCATGAGAATATGTGGGAGGCACAGGACAAAGGGGCAGGGTCCAGCCGGCAGGGTCAAGGGGACTCCTGGGACAGAGAGATCACAGATGGTGCTTCCTTATGCAGGTGATGGCGCCACTTAGTGAGGAGGGTCTCTGGGTCAGAGAGCACCAAAGAGCAGTAGCTGACCACAGAACTATCCTACTAGTGCCCACCAGAAGTCAGATGCAGCTTCACAGACCAGGCAATGCTGGCAGGAAAAATCAGCTTGTTTGTTAGTTTCGCAGCAACTGAATGTGTAAACATTTTAGTTTGGTACCTGCTGTTTTGGGGGTTTTATAGACATTAAAAACACAATCTATGCTATGTTTTAAAATAACTAGAAAAGAGCAGTCTGAATTTTTCTAACATGCAGACATGATTAGTGTTCAAGAAGACAGAAATGCCAATTATTTTGATTGGATCATTACACATTATATACAAGTATCAAATTATCATCTTGTACCCCATAAATATGTACAAATGCTATGTGTCACTAAAAGAAATTAAGGTAATGAAAAGATTCTAGGGACCAGTATACAGAAGCCATTTTTAGCTCATTTGTGTAACAAGACACCTTCTCAGAACAGGGAGAATAAAGTGCCCAGTGCCATATCTAGATTTTGAAGACTTTTCAAGAATAATAAACTATGGTGGGGCTGTGGCATAGTAGGTTAAGCATCTGCCTGCAGTGCCTGCATCCCATATGGGTGCCGGTTCAAATCCAGGCTTCTCCACTTCTAATCCAGCTCCTTGCTGATGGCCTAGGAAAGCAGTAGAAGATGGCCCAAGTGCTTGGATCCCTGCCTCTCTCTGTCTGAAACCCTGCCTCTCAAGTAAATAAATAAATCTTAAAAAATGATTATTTATAAAGTGATGCTCAAAAAATCTTGGTGTTATTAAAAGTTCAGGTGAGAGATTTATCAATGTTCATCTTTTCAGAGTAACAAAAGTTCTTCCTCATTGTGGACAGACATGCAAAACTGTGTAGCAACACTGAAATCCTGATTAACAATTTCACATAAGATTAACCAGATCCCCTTACCCTGACTGTTGATGAACAGCTTAATATGTTATCCCTCTTAGTATTTTTTTTGTTTGTTCTACTTAATACTTTTGGTTGAATACTTTATTCAATAAACAATTATTCTTAAGTGCTGAAACTTAACTGAAAAGTGATCGCTGTTAAATATAAGAGTGGGAATAAGAGAGGGAAGAGATGTGCAATTCGGGACATGCTCAAGCTGACTTACCTCAAACAGTAGAGTTAGAAACATACCAGGGGATTCCAATTCAATTCCATCAAGGTGGCATGTACCAATGTCATCTCACTAGTCAAAGTGATCAGTTTCAGTTCATAATTGATCATAATGATAGGTCTAAGAGTCAAAGGGGTCACATAAACAAGAAGAGTGTATGCCAATACTAACTGATAGAATGAAAAAGGGAGAGAACAATCCAACATGGGAAGTGAGATACACAGCAGACCCTTAGAATGGCAGATGTCCTAAACAGCACTCTGGCCTCAGAATCAGCCCTTAAGGCATGTGGATCCGTCTGAAAAGCCCATGAGAGGATTTCAGGCATGGAAAGCAAGACACTCTGGGAAAAAAAAAAAAAAACTAAATGAAAGATCTCTGTGAGTGAGATCCCAGTGGAAAGAACGGGTCATCAAAGAAGGAGGTACCTTTCTCTGAAGGGAGGAGAGAACTTCCACTTTGACCATGGCCTTGTCCAAATATGATCAGAGTCAGTGAACTCAGGAAGCTTCCATAGCCTTGGCAGCTCATGACAAGAGCCTAGGGTGATTACTGATGCCATAAACAAGAGTGTCAATTTGTTAAGTCAACAACAGGAGTCATTGTGCACTTACTCCTCATGTAGGATCTTTGGCCTTAGTGTGCTGTACATTGAGATTTAATGCTATAACTAGTACTCAAACAGTTTTTTTTTTTTCACTTTATGTTTCTGTGTGGGAGCAAACTGTTGAAATCTTTACTTAATGTATGCTAAACTGATGTTCTGTATATAAAGAGAATCGAAAATGAATCTTGATGTGAATGGAAGGGGAAAAGGAGTGGGAAAGGGGAGGGTTGCGGGTGTGAGGGATGTTATGGGGGGAAGCTATTGTAATCCATAAGCTGTACTTTGGAAATTTATATTCATTAAATAAAAGTTAAAAAAAAAAAAAGTAAACTACAATAGTATACTACCAAGCAATTAAAAGTAATGGGCCGGCGCCATGGCTCACTATGCTAATCCTCCACCTGCGGCGCCAGCTCCCCAGGTTCTAGTCCCAGTCAGGGCGCTGGATTCTGTCCTGGTTGCTCCTCTTCCAGTCCAGCTCTCTGCTGTGGCCCGGAAAGGCAGTGGAGGATGGCCCAAGTACTTGGGCCCTGCACCCCATGGGAGACCAGGAGGAAGCACCTGGCTCCTGGCTTCAGGTCAGCGCAGTGCACTGGCCGCAGCAGCCATTGGGAGGTGAACCAACGGAAAAGGAAGACCTTTGTCTCTGTCTCTCTCTCTCACTGTCCACTCTGCCTGTCAAAAAAAAAAAGTAATGAAAAAAAAAATACACACGATGATACAGATGAATTTTGAAATGTATTAAGCAAAGTAAAATAAGCCAACCACAAAAGACTAAATATACACAATTCCATTTATGTGATGTTCTAGTAAAGACAATTCTAAAACTGCAGAGACCAGGAGTTTCCAGAAGCTGAGCATGAGGAAGATGTGGACATACCAGAAACAGGAATTTTCAGAGGCAAGGGCACTGCTCCTTGTTTTGATTGTGGTTGTGGTTTAACTGTGCAGCACTGTGAAGACCCACAGCTTGTGCCCCAAAGTGAGTTGTATTGTGTGCAAATGTTTCTCTTTTTAGACTTATTTATTTATTTGAAAGGCAGAGATAGAAGGAAAGAGGGAGAGGAAGTGAGAGGGAGAGAGAGAGGGAGAGAAAGAGGTCTTCCATCTCCTGATTCACTTCCCAGTTGGCAGCAATGGCTGGAGCTGGGCCGATTTGAAACCAGGAGCCAGAAGCTTCCTCTGAGTCTCCCACATCGGTGCAGGGGCCCAAACACAGGCCATCCTCTGCTGCTTTTCCCAGGTGCATTAGCAGGGAGCTGGATCAGAAGTGGAGCATCCAGGAGAATCAGTGCCCTTATGGGATGCTGCCACTGCAGGTGGAGACTTAACTTACTACACCAAAGCGCCAGACCCATCCAGCAAATTGTTTTCAAAGTAGAAAGATATTCAAGTATTTTAAAGATGTACTTATTTATATGAAAGTCAGAGTTACAGAGAAGCCAGGAGCTTCATCTGGGTCTTTTACATGAGTGACAGGAGCCCATATACTTGGAACATCTTTGCTGCTTTTCCCAGGCCTTTAGCAAGGAGCTGGATAGGATGTGGAGCAGCCGGGACATGAACCAGCACCCGTAGGGGATGGGAGTGTCACAGGCAGTGGCTTTACTTACTACCCAATGCCCGCCCCATGAGGTTTTTTTTTCATTTTGTAATATTTTTGTAATTTTTATTAACATAAAGAGAACATATTTCATGCATTTCATGGGTACATTTCCAAGAGGACAACCACATCTCCCTACCTCCTCCCTCCCTCTCCCAATTCCCCTCCCTTCCTCTTTCCTCCTTTTCTTTAATTCCTTCAAAGACATAATTCCAATCCACTCTACATTCACAGGCTTAATTCACCATTAACCATAATATTCAACAAGTAAAAAACAGGAAGACCATAGTTCCACAGGAGTATAAACAAGGGCTAAAAACAACAATTTATCACAACTCAACAAAGCAAACATAAAACCAAATGACCCCTTAATCATTAAATAGTGTCCTTCTTTGTCTTTTTTAACAGTGTTTGTGTTAGTCTATTTTATCTTATATTAGGATAGCTACACCAGCTCCTTTTTGGTTTCTGTTAGCATGGAATATCTTTTGCCATCCTTTCACTTTCAGTCTGAGTGCTTCTTTGTTAGTAAGATTGTTTCTTAGGGCTGGAGCCATGGCTCACTTGGTTAATCCTCCACCTGTGGCACCGGCATTCCATATGGGCACTGGGTTCTATTCCTGGCTGCCCCTCTTCCAGTCCAGCTCTCTGCTGTGGCCCGGAAGGGCAGTGGAGGATGACCCGAGTGCTTGGGCCCTGCACCCGCATGAGAGACCAGGTAGCAGCACCTGGCTCCTGGCTTCAGATTGGCACAGCACTGGGCGTAGCGGCCTTTTGGGGAGTGAATCAATGGAGGGAAGACCTTTCTCTCTGTCTCTCCCTCTGTCTATAACTCTACCTGTCAAAAAAAAAAAAAATGAACCATGAAAAATGTAACATACACCCTTTTTAAGGAAAAACATAGCTGTGCATTGCCTTCTCAATTGTTTTAAAATTCAGAATATGTTTGTGTTTTTCACAATATTGCTGTTTTTTCTTTGATTGCTATATATGCTGTAGGGAGGAAATCAACTTGGCTGAAAAGGAGTGCTTTGGGGCCCTTCTTTTATGCCTCCACACAAAGAACTGTTAGATTATGAAAACATTCAATACAATTTATAAAGGACCATGAGAAAATGTGCAAAGAAAAGGTCCAATATCCAAATTGCATACTAATGCAGCTTTGCTGTAAGTTTATATTCACGTAGTAACAGTCTAATCAGAGTGACTTACGATTGATCATAGCAGCTTACTTCTTAAACCTGTGAAGAACTTCTCCTTGAGTTAAATTCCACATTCTTCATGTTCTGGTAGCATTTTCTCTGACTTCCTATCTCTTCCCACCGCTGTTACCTTTCCCCTTCCTCATCCCTGCTGCCCCCCTCACTAAGAACCATCCTTGCCCACTTTCAAAGGAATTAAACATCACCCCCATAATGGTTTCCCCCAGATGGTGTCAGTGGCCTCAGTGTGCTTCTGCCGTGGCCTTTCCAAAGTCCTAACACAAAGTTTGTAGCATGATATACTCAGCTTATCAAAATTTCCAGAGCTGAAGGCTTCAAGAACTTGGACTGCTTATGTCATCATATCCGAGTACCTTAATCTAATTAATAAGTGAATAAAATGAGCCTCATTGGAAAAATTTATTCAGCTATCAAGATAAGTACTTCAATGCTTGAATTTAATTTGGCATTGTGTACATGGCCAAGAAATATTAAATGCATAAATTAAGTTTAACTTCAGAGATGTCTGAATTTACTAAAATGTAATAAATAATTGATTTATTAAGTTGGAAGGGAAAATTTTGCAAGATAGGCACCTGACCACAATCATCAATCAGCCACTGAAATGTTCTGATGCTTGCTCCCAGCACTGCATCATGCCATAATTTGCAAGTGTAGGGATTCTGAGCCAGTGAGCCTAGGACCAAACCTCAGGTAGAACATTCAGTAAGAAGATCATGCGCTAAAGTGGATTTTTGTTTCCTCAGCTGTAGATTAGAGAGAATGATACCACATGCCTTATAGCAAGATCAAATAGGAGTCAAATATTTGGAATGCGCCTGACATATAATAAGCTTCCAAAAACTATTATTGTACATTAGTGATATTAAGTAGCCTCTGGGTGACCAAATTCTAATTTGGAGCTCAACAAGCCAATCTCCTGATTAACATGCTGATTTTATTTTAACACCTTTTTGATAAATTCCAATGCAGTTTCAGAATGTTAAAAATGGAGGAAAACTACAGACATGACCATTATGATTAAGATTTAAAAAGCATTTAATGTCGTAAATAAACTATTGCATTCACACATCTCCTAAATATGGTATTGGAGCTTGTCTGAAAATATATTTCAAGGACTTTTATAGTTTCCTGGTTTCAGGATTGAGGATCTCAATCAGCACCATGAATCAGTGAATCAGGCATCAAATTAGATTTGCAAGGAATATTAAATCGTCCTCGCGGCAGACTCAGTTTTATGCTTTGGATCTAAAATGGGGTTTATTTAGATACAAAATAACAAAACCCACTAACCACACATATTAATTTAAAATGAACCAGTCTTGACAGACGAATTTGTTCATTTTGAATGCTTCATGGAGGACAGCAGAGATAAAGCTTTTCCTAGTTACGCTGTAAGTGGATTTGCCACCTATTAGAGACGCCTCTTTTACAAATCAGAGCTTAAATATTCTTGTGGTGCAGAATATTTTCTTTAAAAATAAACTTTATTAGGGTATAAATCATATCACATTTCTGATTCCCCCAATTTGTTACAGGTACTCTTTTAGTAGTAGTCATCTAAGTCCATGAACAACCACAATCACCAAGTGCTTCCTTAACCCCCACGTCTCTGGCTTCCGTCATTTTCTTCTTGTCCCCAGATTTTACTGCCTTTTCTCCAGCTATCTGGAGTCCTGCATTGACTGCAAACCAGCCCCCTTTTCTTCCAGTTTTGGACACTTGCTACAAGCCATTGATGCCCTTACCAGTCTAAAACTTCATTCGTCATTCTTACTGTGTTTTTTTTTTTTTTTTCATGAACAGTTATCATCTTATTATTGCTGGCCACTTGTGAGCAGTGGCAAAACAAAACAAAAACCAGAAAGCTGAGAGCTGTCCAGGGCTGGCAGAGACTGGGGTATAGAAAATGTGTGCCCTGTGGGAGGGATCAGATAGGGTCACTCTGGAGAGAAGGGTGGTTGTGTTCAGTTAAATGTACTCTGTTCATACACTGAGACCTGGCATGTGTATCTGTGTGTGTGTGTGTGTGTGTGTACACTTAGACATGAATGTGAGCCCAGGAACACATGCAAGCATTTCCACTAAGATCAGGACTCAGACAGGGATGCCCACTTTCACTACTGATATTCAATATAGTCTGGAAGTTTTAGAAAGAGCCATTAGGCAAGAAAAAAGAATCAAAGGTACACAAATTGGAAAGGAGGAAATCAAATTATTTCTATTTGCAGGTGACATGATGTTATATATATATATATATAGGAACAAAAAGACTCCACTAAAAGACTACTGGAACTCTTAAAAGAGTTCAGTAAAGTGGCAGTATATAAAATTAACAGACAAAAATCAAGAGCCTTTGTATATACAAACAATGTGATGGTTGAGAAAAAATTTCTGAGATCAATTCCATTCACAATAGTTACAAAGAATTAACTACCTTGGAACACATTTAACCAAGGAAATGAAGGATTTTTATAATGAAAATTACAAAACAATAAAGAAAGAAACATAAGAAGACACAAAAATATGGAAAAATCTCCCATGTTCATGGATTAGAAGAATTAATATCATCAAAATTTCCATGTTACCAAAAGCAATTTACAGCTCAATGAAATCCCAATCAAAATACCAACATTCTTTGCAGATCTAGAGAAAATAGGCTAAAATTAATATGGAAACACAAGAGAAACCAAATAGCTCAAGCAATTTTACACAACAAAAACAAAGCTGGAAGCATCACAATACCAGATTTCAAGACATGCAACATGGCAGTTTTAATCCAAATAGCCTAGTACTCGCATAAAGATAGATGTGAAGACCAATGGAACGGAACAGAAACTCCAGACATCTACAACCAACTAATCATTGACAAAAGAGTAAAGTTAATCTCTGGAGAAAGAACAGTCTCTTCAACAAATAGTGCTGGGAAAATTTTATCTCCACATGCAGAAGTGTAAGACAAGACCCCTATCTTACACCTATACAAAAATCAACTGTAAATGGATCAAGGATCTGAATCGATAACCTGAAACCATCAAATTACTAGAAGATAACACTGGAGAAATTCTGCAAGACATTGGGATAGGCAAAGACATCTTGAAAAGACCCCAGAGCACAGGCAATTAAAGTCAAAATTGACAAATGGGATTACATCAAGCTGAGAAGATTTTGCACTGCAAAAGAAACGCTCAGCAAAGTGAAGAGGCAATCTTCAGAGTAGGAGAAAAGATCTGCAAACTATGAAACTATAAAGGACTAATATCCAGAATCTATATAGAGCTCAAGAAACTCAATAACAACAAAACTACTATCCAGTTGAGAAATGGGAAAACATTTATACAGGCATTGCTCAAAAGAGGAAATCCAAATGACTAACAGACACATGATCTCTAGCCATCACAGATGTGCAAATCAAAACCACAGTGAGCATTCATCTCATTCTAGTTAGAATGGCTGTCATACAGAAATCAACAAACAGTAAATGCTGGTGAGAATGTGGGAAAAAAATACCCTAATCCACCATTGGTGGGAATGTAAACTACTACAGCAATTGTGGTAGAAAGTATGGAGATACCTCAGAAAGCTGCAAATAGGTTTACCATTTGGCCCAGCAATCCCACTCCCAAGAATTTCCCAAAGGAAATGAAATCAGCATATTAAAGAATATTTCTGCTTAATTCGCAATAACTAAGATATGGAAACAAGCCAGACATTCATCAACTGACTGGACAAAGAAATTATGGTATACACACACATACACACACACACACAGTGTATGGAATATTACTCATCCATAAAAAAGAATGAAATCTTGTCTTTTGCAATAAAATCCATGCAACTGGAATCCATTATATTTAATGAAATAAGCTAGTCCCAAAAACACAAATACCATATGTTTCCCCTGATTTATGTTAACTAGGAGAGTACCAAAAATATAATGTATAGGAGTGAAATTGATATTTTGAGATTCAATGCTTGTTTACTGCCCTTGTATCTACTGTTGAAAAATAGTGTTTTTCAATCTTACTATTTGTTAAACTTTTTACTCAGGATAGGGTTAATCTTATTGAGTATAAATAAACTGAAAGTACATCATTGTAAAAATTAAGAGAGGGAATAAGAGAAAGGAGGTGTGGCCTAGTGCGTAAAGCTGCCACTTGAGATGCTAGCAGTCCTCCAGCTGTTCCACTTCTGATCCAGCTCCTTGCTAACAGCCTGGGAAAGCAGTGAAAGATGGCCCAAGTGCTTGTGCCTCTGCCACCCATGTAGGTGACTCAAATGCAGCTCCTGGCTCCTGGCTTCTGTCCAGTTCAGCCCTGGCTGTTGCAGGCCATTTAGGGAGTGAACTAGCAGGTGGAATATTCTCTCTCTCTCTCTCTCTGTGTGTGTGTGTGTGTGTGTGTGTGTGTGTGTGTGTGTAGGCCATTTAAGGAGTGAACTAGTAGGTGGAATAATCTCTCTCTCTGTGTCTGTGTGTGTGTGTAGATGCAGAAAAGTAATTCTGACTTTCAAATAAATAAATAAATAAATAAATCTTAAAAGAAACCTCCAAAATATAGCTTAGTAAAACAGTTGTCATTGGATATATCTAAGAAGTGAAGCACCTAGGGGTAAGATGCCCAGAAAGAAGAGAGATTTGGAAGACGATAGGGAGAGTGAAAAGAACTCCTGCAAGAGGTGAGAGGTGCACCAATTTGGTGGGGAAGCCTTGGACCCTACAAGAAAGAATTTTTCCTAGGAAAAACAACTGGCAAAGCAAGATAGGAGCTAACTAGACCAGAAGAGACTAGAATAGAAATAAATACCAAGAGACAGACATAAACAAAAGCTCAAGAACACAGTGATTGAAATTCAGCACACGGAAGGAGCCATTTAGCTTAGCAGTTAAGTCACTGGTATCCCAAATTGAGTGCTTGGGTTCAAAACTCACCTCTGGATCCTAACGTAGCTACCTGCTAATGCAGATCCTGGGAGGTAGTGGTGACAGCTCAAGTAACTGGATTCCTGTAACTCATGAGGGAGACCTAGATTGAGTTCCTGACTCCTGCCTCAGATCCTGCAGATGTTTGCAGGCTGAATTAGTAGATGGAAATTTCTCTCCCTCTCCCTCCCCCCTCCCTCTCCTCCTTTCTCCAAAATAAACTGAAAGTACAATACTTTGGCACATGGTGGCACACAAGCACAAACCAAACTAGCAATTAAGACTCAAGACTACTTCAGCTGAGTTATAGTGTCTGCATGGCATAGTGCAGCTCACCAACATCTACCAAAATGATTATTTCCTCCTGCTTTGGGAGAACAAATCTGGAAAATCAGTGCAACCTGGGTGTTTTTGGGGAAGCACTGAGACAATTTGCTGGAATTCCCTGTGACTCAGGGGTTCACTGTTAGAGTCATCATCCATATCACGGTATTCACTCATCTTTACGATCATGGATGCTGAGTCAGCAATCGGAGTGGTGCAGGATGTGTGTCACGTCATTGGAGCTCTATGTTGCAATCATCCACAGAGATGGTGGAACAGCTTCCAAAGCAGAAGATTCACTTAATTGTTTTGAGAAGATGAATATATTGCATAGTATTTAGAAAAGGTGAGTTTTTCTTTGAATGGTGGTTTTTTCCATTAGTCTTTTTTATTCCTGTTTTTGTTTCTGTGTGATTATATATAAAACAAAATTTAAGAAAACATGTGTATTTTATATATTTTATAGATATAACCATGTATACATTTGTTAAAGAAAAAGCATTCTAACACTTGCTAGAAAAGTACAAAAGAATTCATTCAGTACTATTGCAACATGTGTCAAGACTATCACAATAGGAGAGAAACCTCAAGCTCAACTCCAAATACAACAAAGACCCTTGAGATTGTACAGCCAAAGAATTATGGGGAATAGTAGATTTAAAAAAATTACTAAGTTGAGCCTTCAAGGGCAGGGGGATTCTTGCTAAACTGGTTTACATGGATTCATGCTAAAGGCAAATTCAAGTGATCAGATACAATGATTAGGGATGAGGAATTTGATCAGATGTAGAAAATCATGGAGGGTATAATCTCACATCTTTGGCTTAGCAGACTCTTGATTCCTTGAGGACAAGGTAGCCTTAGGGACAAAGTCCAAGGATGGCACCTGCTCGCATAGTGGGTCCAGGAACAAGCTGAAATTTAGTCGAGGAGGGAGTTTTGTCAATCCTCCTGTATGCACAGCAGAGGTAGCCTGCCTTCCTCTGAAGAATGAGTGCATATGAGTTGTTTGTTCATGAGGAACAAGCTGAACCATGTGCTGAGACATGGTAGTGGAGCAGTGATTGCCAGCTGGGCTGGAAGCTTCCTGAGTGATCCACAGGGAAGCAGCCCCAGGCCCAAACTCAGGCATATCCCAGCTCTAACTGGCAGTCCTTCTTTGCATCCCGGGGCTGAGGAAGAGGGGAATCAATTTACAGAAAACCTAAAATTCATATAAGGGCCTGGGAAGTGAGGGTTCATTTCCCAGTGACACAAAATTAGGTGGGTGGGTGTGGGGAGCAATTCGGACTAGACTAAGTTACTGGAATTAAGACTTATTCTATGCATCTGCTCTCCCACAATATGGCGCTGGGAGAGGAGAAAACAGCTTCTACGCAGCTGCCTCCAGTTCAGTCAATAAACTGTAGGACTTGCTCCTGATTGGAGAGCAGCATACTCGGCGTGTGGGCAGCCGAGTTGGGATTGGCGGAGGAGGACTATAAAGGAGGAGAGAGACGGCATGCACCAGGAACATCTATGGGGAACATCTAGCTGAGGGAACACCTGTGCAGCCCCCGAGAAGAGCCGGCCGGCGGTGTGCCGCTCCCCTGCGGAAGTGGGGAATGTGGCCAGGGGGAACTGCCCTTCCATGGAGGTGGAAGGGATAGTAGCCAACCCGGGAAGAACCAGCAGCGAACCCGGGGAGGGCCGAGCAGACGAAAGAACAGCGCAGGATCCTGTGTTGCTCCTCCACGAAGAGGGGGAGCGACATAATGGTGCCGTGACTCGGATATGAAGCCTAGGCAGGGTTTAGTGTCGTTCCTCCATGAAGAGGGGGAGCGACATAATGGTGCCATGACTCGGATATGAAGCCTAGGCAGGGTTTAGTGTCGTTCCTCCATGAAGACGGGGAGTGACATAATGGTGCCGTGACTCGGATAGGAAGCCTAGGCAGGATCCTGTGTCGTTCCTCCACGAAGAGGGGGAGCGACATAATGGTGCCGTGACTCGGATTAGGAAACCTAGCTCGGATAGGAAACGTGACTCGGATAGGAAACTTAGGACGGATATGAAACTTAGGAGGGAAGAAACGGGAAGAACTGGGAAAATACCGGAGAGAGAGACTAGTAAATAGCCTAGGGAAAAGCCGGATGAAAGGGGTGCCGTAAGAAGCTATTGAAAGCCTAGGCATAGACTCGGATATGGACTGTGGGAAAGAAGTTAGGATTGAAAGCGAAAGTGAAAGCTTTCATAGACTCGGATGCGGACTATGGCGGGGAAGCTAGGAGATTGAAAGCGAAAGTGAAACCTGGAGGAGGCTTGGACTCGGATACGGACTGTGGGGAGAAGCCAGGAGAAATGAGAGGAATATTGTTGGAAGAAAACTTAAGGAAACATACCGGGTAGAGAAAAATGTTAGGGAGGATGAAGCCGCGAGTGCAGGCCAAGCCATCTTGGAATTCTTCAAGTCACCCCGGGGAGCAAGAGGCGAAGATCTGGAACCAGAGGCAGAGACGTGGGCCGCCAGAATTCGCCAGGTTAGTCCGGGGAACTTGGACTGAATGCCGGTGGTGGCGGAAACATTCGCGGAAGCCGCCGCGTGCAGAGAGAGCACGGGGCGTTGGTGCAAGGCCATGGTGCGGGCGCGAAGTGCGTGGAGACCGCGGAGCGTGCGCGCAGAGCCGGGAACCCGCCGGCGGGGCGAGGCGCCGGGAAGCCACGCAGAGCCGTGAAGCTGCCGCGGGGCGAGGCGCCGGGAAGTCGCGCAAAGCCGGGAAGCCGCGCAGATCAGAGAAGCGCGGGGTGAAGCGGCTCAGAGCCGGGAAGCCGCCGAGAAGCAGTCTTGGGGCGAGGCGCCGGGAAGCTGCGCGGAGCCATGAAGCTGCCGGCAAAGCCGCGGGGATAAGAGAAACAGAAGTTTTAGAAGTAAAAGGAGAGAAATAGGAATGCTGGAAGATAGAAGTAAAATGGGAGAAATAGGAATGCCCGGAGATAGAGAAATAGAGAAATAGAAAGGCCTCCCCTCAACATGGCAATGAGAAGGCTTGGATTCGGTCTGCCTGATTAGGGCGATAAGCACCAGCAGGCAGCTCGACCAGAGTATGAGCTGCAGGTCACCGAAGATAGGCACGAATCAACACCAATAAGCCTCCCCACAACATGGCAATGAGAAGGCTTGGATTCGGTTTGCCTGATAGGTTTTGTAAGCACCTGCAGGCAGTTCTAGCAGAGTAGAGCATGCGCTGCAGGGCACCGAACACAGGCATGCATCAGTGCCTAGAAACCTCCTCACAACATGGCGAAGAGAGGACCCGGATTCAGTTTGCCTGATTGATAGGACTTGTAAGAACCTGTGGCAACTCTAGCAAGCAGAGCAGAGTGTGTGCCGCGGGACACCGAAGACAGGCGCGTATCAACGCCAAAAAATAAAAAGAAAGGGGGATCTGTGGGGAGCAATTCGGACTAGACTAAGTTACTGGAATTAAGACTTATTCTATGCATCTGCTCTCCCACAATATGGCGCTGGGAGAGGAGAAAACAGCTTCTACGCAGCTGCCTCCAGTTCAGCTAATAAACTGTAGGACTTGCTCCTGATTGGAGAGCAGCATACTCGGCGTGTGGGCAGCCGAGTTGGGATTGGCGGAGGAGGACTATAAAGGAGGAGAGAGACGGCATGCACCAGGAACATCTATGGGGAACATCTAGCTGAGGGAACACCTGTGCAGCCCCCGAGAAGAGCCGGCCGGCGGTGTGCTGCTCCCCTGCGGAAGTGGGGAATGTGGCCAGGGGGAACTGCCCTTCCATGGAGGTGGAAGGGATAGTAGCCAACCCGGGAAGAACCAGCAGCGAACCCGGGGAGGGCCGAGCAGACGAAAGAACAGCGCAGGATCCTGTGTTGCTCCTCCACGAAGAGGGGGAGCGACATAATGGTGCCGTGACTCGGATATGAAGCCTAGGCAGGGTTTAGTGTCGTTCCTCCATGAAGAGGGGGAGCGACATAATGGTGCCGTGACTCGGATATGAAGCCTAGGCAGGGTTTAGTGTCGTTCCTCCATGAAGACGGGGAGCGACAGGTGGGTGAAAAATTTTGGACTTTAGTTTGGAGAGCTGTAGTCAAATATTGAGGAAATAGAAGAATTGGGAATTTTATAAGAATTAACAAAATGCACAAGATGCATGATTCATGTTTATTTATAGATAAGTAACCAAATCTCAACAATAGGTACCAGGATCAGGACCTTACAATGATATGCTATTATTTTCTGTTGAAAAAAATAATATTTCTGTGCATAGTCACCAAACATTTTCATCAAAGATAACAAAAATAGTGTTTTTCAAACAGAATAATTATACTTTCATTAGACTTGGCCCGATACAAATATAACAAGATTGGAAACTGATGACATATCCCTATTAAAGTTTGCTTTGCTGAAATCTTTCATACAGAACCTCAGCTTAAACTTTTAGAAGCTCTTGAGGCTGGGAAACCAAGCCAAGACAGTCACCAACATGCTTCACCTACAGTACTGAAAGATTTGGCTGAATTTCTTTCCTCTTGATCTCTTCCAATATCCTAAATTTGCAGACCCTGACAGGAAGGAGTCTTCCACACTCACCTGGGAACCCTGAAGGCAGGCAACCAGGCTGCTTTTTCCAAGATCACTATGCAAGCCTTGCCTCCAATCATCAACTTTATTACCTTAAAACTGCCCTATCACATCTGATTCTAGGTACAGCACCCTCAAATATGGCATGTCATTCATAGTCTTTTTTTTTTTTTAATAGGCAGAGTGGACAGTGAGAGAGAGAGACAGAGAGAAAGGTCTTCCTTTGCCGTTGGTTCACCCTCCAATGGCCGTCGCGGCTGGCTCGCTGCGGCCAGCGCACCGCACTGATCCAAAGGCAGGAGCCAGGTGCTTCTCCTGGTCTCCCATGGGGTGCAGGGCCCAAGCACTTGGGCCATCCTCCACTGCACTCCCTGGCCACAGCAGAGAGCTGGCCTGGAAGAGGGGCAACCGAGACAGAATCCAGCACCCCGACCAGGACTAGAACCCGGTGTGCCGGCGCCGCTAGGCAGAGGATTAGCCTAGTGAGCCGCGGTGCCGGCCTTCATTCACAGTCCTGATTACAGAACCATTTTTCGAGTTATATTCTGTTGTAAATGAAGGCATACTTCTACGGAAGAATATATATAATTCTATTGAAGAATATACACAATTTCATTGCTATCAATAGGGGGCTACTCAATGCTCTCCAAAGTTTGGAGGGATTAATAAAGAAGAAAATAAGTATTTCATTTCTATTTTTAAAAGTATAATCCAGGCTGGCACCATGGCTCACTAGGCTAATCCTCCACCTGCAGCGCCGGCACACCGGGTTCTAGTCCTGGTCGGGGTGCTGGATTCTGTCCCGGTTGCCCCTCTTCCAGGCCAGCTCTCTGCTGTGGACCAGGAGTGCAGTGGAGGATGGCCCAAGTGCTTGGGCCCTGCACCCCATGGGAGACCAGGAGAAGCACCTGGCTCCTGGCTTCAGATCAGCGCGGTGTGCCAGCCGCAGCACGCTGGGCGCAGCGGCCATTGGGGGGTGAACCAACAGAAAAGGAAGACCTTTCTCTCAGTCTCTCTCTCTCAATGTCCACTCTGCCTGTCAAAAAAAAAAAGTATAATCCACTAAATTTTGTGAGTTATAGATAGTTTAGGAGAAAAGAGAAAAGAATTCTTTATATTCAGAAAACATAACATTAAAGGTCAAATATTCCAAGCAAAAGCCATAAGAAATTTTATGTTATTCTTCATCAATTACTCAGTCCCCATGTAATGAATTCCTATTCTGCTGGATCTTGTCTTGGCAGAGTCACAAATCCATCAGTTTATCTTTTCCATGACAGTTCTGGAAGGTGCAAGGTATGATCTCAAGTTACTTAACGGATGCCATTCAACAGCCTGCACCAGGAGTACCTGAAGCTGACACAGGTTTGCTCCAGTGGCCTCAACACAATTTCTTTTTATTAAAGATAGAGCTATCTGGTCTAAAGTTGATTGTAAATGCTTTTGAGGAAGAATAAAACAAAAATTGTGGATGACAAAATCTTTAAAAGGCTTCAGTTAAAATCTGATGAGACTTAAATTTGACAAGGAAATTTGGTTATTTCTATGGCATACAATATTTTAAAATAACAACAAGACTTATGACTCTAGCATTTTGTTAGTAAGGATAGTAAGGAAGAACTTCTTACAGTTCTTCAATATTTATATTAATAACATTTATCCATGCAATAAACATAAGAAAATCTCAGTGTCTCTTTTTATCTGACAAACTATGCATGCAATTGAACATAACAAATTAACACAATCATCTTTGACATCACTCTGTTGAAAGCTACCGAAAAGATTCTGGAAACTATATTCAGACACACACATTACAATAGTGAACACAACTTGCCATCTTTTTTTTATTATTTATTTTTATTTGACAGGTAGAGTCATAGACAGTGAGAGAGAGAGACAGAGAGAAAGGTCTTCCTTCCGTTGGTTCACTCCCCAAATGGCCGCCAGGGCCGGCGCTGGGCTGATCTGAAACCAGGAGCCAGGGCCTCCTCCTGGTCTCCCATGCGGGTGCAGGGACCCAAGCACTTGGGCCATCCTCCACTGCACTCCCGGGCCACAGCAGAGAGCTGGCCTGGAAGAGGAGCAACTGGGACTAAAACACGGTGCCCATATGGGATGCCGGCGCCACAGGCGGAGGATTAATCAAGTGAGCCACAGCGCCGGCCCCACAACTTACCATCTTAAGATAGTTCCCTCCCAACTGTTTCCACAGCATATGTGTTTTAGGCTAATATCACAAAAACAAATACCCTTAAAATTAAATATGCCTGTTTTTTTATTTAGTACACACATGGACATTTCTGGTTTTTTTATTTTTGATTTTTTAAAATTTTAGCTCCTACATAAAAGGGCATGCGATATTGTCTTTCTGTGGCCAGTTTATTACAGACAATATGATGTCTTCCATTCCAACTATATATTGCAAATGCTGGAATTTCACTCATTTTATAGTTGAATAATATTCCATTATGTGTATGGTTTTTTCTATCCATTAATATGATGATGGACACCTTGGTTGATTCCATATTTTGTCTATTGTGAACAGTGCTGCTGTAAGCATTTTACTTGTGCATTAGTTCTTTTTTTTTTTTTTTTTTTTTTTTTTTTTGACAGGCAGAGTGGACAGAGAGAGAGACAGAGAGAGAAAGGTCTTCCTTTGCCGTTGGATCACCCTCCAATGGCCACCGCTGCAGCCGGCGCACCGCGCTGATCCGATGGCAGGAGCCAGGATCCAGGTGCTTTTCCTGGTCTCCCATGGGGTGCAGGGCCCAAGCACCTGGGCCATCCTCCACTGCACTCCTGGGCCATAGCAGAGAGCTGGCCTGGAAGAGGGGCAACCGGGACAGAATCCGGCGCCCCAACCGGGACTAGAACCCGGTGTGCCGGCGCCGCAAGGTGGAGGATTAGCCTATTGAGCCACGGCGCCGGCTCTTGTGCATTAGTTCTTAAATTGAATATATAACCTTTACACTCTTAAATACCTAGAAGATTACCTTATTACCTTATTCGGCTCACAGCCCAAGCAAAATAAAACTAAATGTTCATATTACACTTCATGTTGCTAACTCAGAAAGCACACTAAATTTTATTAAACCAATAATACCAAACTAGAGTTACTTATCAAAGATTTACTCAAATCATGTAACCTTGGGTTTTTGAAATTTAACTTCTGTAAGCACTTACTTATCTCTGAGTCAGTTTGAATAGAATTCTTTTACAAGATTTTATGAATTAATCTGGTAAAACCATCCAGAGGCAGAAAGAGGTCACACATATATAACTTACAGACAGATAAACATGAATATACACACAGATCCATGCAAATACCTTGGAGCTCTCATTATAAAATTCTAACCATGATGCAAATGCATACAAGGATTATAGAACTCAGCTTTATATAAAATAATTGCTATCTCTTAGTTGCACTTTTTTTTTTTTTTTTTAGTGTGGCTAGTGTTTCTGGAACAGTAATGCTACTTGCCAATATTTGAAGAAGATAAGCCTAAGACTTTCTTTCACCCTGTTATACAGTGACTTTGAGGGAGGGGCATCCCCATATCCTTTGAGAGCCCGACTGAGGGCAAGGGTCTCAAGATCTAGGAACAGGAGGGAATAGAGGGGTTGGAGTGTTGATGGAAAAGTCTAACACAAAGGGATGTAGGAAGCAGGGCTACTGATTCCAGGGGACTGAATGCGACAGAACTTGGAATGAAGAGTGGAGGTGATGGGGAGTGGTCTTAGTGGATCTAGTTGGGTGTCTTAAATGTCACAGAGCAGCCAAAGAAGTTTCAGATCAACTCTAGTAAAATCCTGTGAATGCGAATGTGAGTTGAGCTGGTGCAGCATAAAGTCAATAGGGATTTGAGAAGGAAACAGGGGACTGCAAAACTGAGTCCCTTGAGAAACTCACACATTCTTAATAGCTCTTCTCCTTCTCTGCTTCCTTCTCCTCCTCCTCCGTTTCCTTCTTCTCCCCTTTCCCCTCCTCTCCCTCTCCTCCTCTTCCTCCTTCTCCTTCATGTATTTGAAAGGCAGAGTTACACACATACATACAGAGAGAAAGAGAATCTTCCATCCACTGGTTCACTCCCCAAATGGCCACAATGGCTGGAGCTTGGCCAGGAGCCAAGAGTTGCTTCCAGATCTCCCAAGTGAGTTCAGGGGTCCAAGGACTTGAACCATCTTCTGCTGTTTTACCAGGTGCATTACCAGTGAGCTGGACTGGAAGTAGAGAAGCCAGGACTCCAACTGGTGCCAAAATGGGATGCCAGCACTGCAGGCAGCAGCATTATCAGCTATGCCAGAGTGCCAGCCCCTGGATTGGCTCCTAAAGTAAAAGCCTCAGGGAAGTTGCTTGGCCTAGAGGTTAAATACATCTGCATCTCACAGCCAAGTACCTGGGTTTGATACCAAGATCAATTTGCTCAATCCAGTTCCCACTAATGCAGACGCTGGAGGCTTCAGGTGAAGGAACTGGGTTCTTGCCACCCATGCAGAACTTATCTGAGTCTCCAGCTGCAGATTTTGGATGCCAGCCATTGTACATTTGGAGAATAAACCAGAAGATGGGAACGTGCATCCTCCCTCTCTCTGTCTCTCTGTCTCTCTCTCTCTCTGCCTCTCTTTCCCCCTCAACTCCTACCTCACTCACTCCCTCTCTCAAAAAAGGTAAACCTCACAAAGAGCCAAGAATTTCCTGCTCAAAGATCACAGGGGAAACCCCCACTCCAAAACAGCCAAGAAGACCTCCATCCAGGAAAATTCTTGCACAGTCTGGTACTCTAAGCCACCCTTGAGGGTACAGTTCCTACCTCAAATTCAAAACACCCCTTACCATGTTTCAAAGGTCTATCATACAGAGCACTGAATTGGATCAGACATTGGACTCACCTTTGCTTCAACATTAATCTGACCTACATGGACTGTTGCTATGACTGGACTGGACAGGATGAGGACTAGGCCTGAGGATTCTGCCTGGTCACAGAGAGGACTCAGGGCTCCTGTCTGAAGTTAGGTCAAGGAAAGAGTCTCTGCACTTTGAAAGCATCCGTGCACTTAAAGTATCTATCCTATATATGTATCATTTAAATATCATCTATCAATCTGCCACTTAATCTATATATCACCTCTTTTAGCTTTCATCAGTCTATCTGAATGTTTACCTATCACTCTCTATCATCTATCATCTCTCTCTCTATCACATCTCTATCATCTATCCATCTATCTGATCAAGCTACCTATCATCTGTCTATCATGTCTGTTTACCCCTCTATCATTTAACAACCTATCCTATTCATATGTATATTTAAATCTCCATACCATTATCATTACGATTACTTCAATATGTCCTGCTTATTTTCTTTATTCATTTGTTTCTAATGAGCAAGGCTTATTTTAATTCCTAACTGTGTATTCTTGGAGGTAAAGCCAGTGTAACAAAAATATGATGCAGTTTCTGGAAATACTGCAGAAGGGAAATGCCACAGCCTTCAAAGGATGTAAATACAGCAGTTCTGACCCTATCACCTTTTGTGGCTGAAGCCTGGCAAGATGCATTAGTATTGCTGTGTATAGGAACTCTTAGATGTTTCCTAACTATAGAAAATCCACCAGAGTTGGCAACGTAAACTTATACAATAACAAAATTCAATCAATAAACCGGTTTCATAGTAGTCAAATAATACTACAGTAACCAAGTAACATTGATTATTGTATAGGTCAACAGGACTAACTCTCATGGTTAATTTGAACTAATATTTCAAAGTAATCTACAGAATATTATCAATATTTTTGTTAATAAATTATTTAGCAAAATATTTGTGGGGAGCAACTCGGACTAGACTAAGTTACTGGAATTAAGACTTATTCTAAGCATCTGCTCTCCCACAATATGGTGCTGGGAGAGGAGTAAACAACTTTTACACAGCTGCCTCCAGTTCAACCAGTAACCTGCAGGAGCTGATCCCGCTCCTGATTAGAGGAGAGCAGTGTACTCGGCGTGTGGGTAGCAGAGTTGGGATTGGTGGAAGAGGACTATAAAGGAGGAGAGAGACAACATGCACCAGGAACATCTAAGGGGAATACCTGAGGAACATCTGAGCAGCCCCCGAGAGAGCCCGGCCAGTGGTGTGCCGCTCCCCTGCGGAAGTGGGGAAAGTGGCAGGGGGGCCCGCCCCTCCACGGAGGTGGAGGGACGGCAGCCAACCCGGGAAGAACCAGCAGCAAACCCGGGGAGGGCCGAACAGACAAAAGAACAGCGCAGGGTCCTGTGTCGTTCCTCCACGAAGACGGGGAGCGACAAATATTAATTCATTTTTTGCTCATTTGGAATTTTACTTAATTATTTTATCTCACAGAACACTAAAACATCCCAGTTACATCCTTAGCTAATCTCCCTAATTTCTAGATATACTGAAGAAATGGAGGGTCTTTTTAAGGTTTTCCACTTGTGGAGACAGTCAAGAAATAAATGTAGACAAACAGTATTACACAAGTACTGACTTCTAAAACACACCAGTTATTTACCCACTGGGATCAAACAGGAATTACTGTAAATTAATAGCAAATTGTCAAAAAGCACTTTTCTGCATTACCTTTTGAGTAAGAAAGTGGCACCATTTTTTTTTCACAATAAAGTATATACAGCAGGTGAAATAAAAACAGTGACGGTGCAGGTGCATTATCATCCTTTTCTAAAATATTGTGAAAATACATGGTACATGGTTGAGTAGTTTGTCTACATACAATAGTTGCAAATGTAAGTCCAAGATCATTACTCCAGTTGATGTGTTACAACAAAGAAAATGTAACAAAAACAAAAATGACAATGTTTCCTCTGATTTAAGAATTCAGTAAGAACATGTAATGTGATCAGATACTGCTTACATTCTCTAAAATCACCCTTTAAGTGAAGTGAGTTTTAATTTTGCTAGTTATGTTTTCAGGGCAAGGTATCAAATCTCTGTAGGAACTCCCTGACTCCCGGTTCTGAGAGATATTTTTCCAGCCAGAGGTTAAGCTAAAAGATTCATGAACTGCTTTAAAGAGGCAAGTTGCTCAATTCGGAGATGGCTTACTCGCTTCACACACTTGATTTCTTGGGCTTTACTCTAGAATCCTAAACAGTGAGCGCTCATGGCCTGTAAGTGTCAAAAAATTGCACTATTTGTATTTACATGTTTGAGTTTGTTTCTGGAAAGAGTTCTGGTAAAATAATTTTTAAAATCCCATTTTCGTATTCTTCATGGGAACCATGACTAAGTGAGAGCCCAAACTTTTTTTTTTTAAATAAGTGATCCAGTAAATTTTCCACAGATGATGTGCCTATATTTCTCTCATAATGACAATAAAGCAGGTCTCGGGTTTGCAGTATCCAAAGCTAAATTATCCTTTTTAAAATAGTGGTTTATTCAGATAACCATAATACTAACACTTATGACTGATGACTGTAAATAGATGCTCATTCGACAAAATGCTTTTTCATACCATATCTCTCATACTGAGATACAATATAATACTTTAATTTAAAAAAAAATAGGTTCTGGAGTTAAGAGATCTCTATCACTTGCAATGAGACCTGGACCACATCATTTAATCGTTTCAAGCCTTATTTCCATCAGCTGCAAAATGACACTAAGGAAAGCACCCACTTTGTGGGGCTGTCATTGCGACTCAATGGAAACATAATTGCTCAGCACTCGGTACAGTGCGAGCGACAGCACGTGTTTATCATCAACATCAGTGGCGGCATCATTCTCACAAAGGGCTTCTTGCATCTGCAATTCTTCCTCATACATATAAAGGAGGAGCCCATTATAATTTGTACTCTACCCTTCATATTATAGCTTTCACTAATAGACTTGAAGCACTACAGGAGAAAAACTTGGAAGACCATTCAGCCCATCCTTTCCTAACACTCCATTTTGCTTGCATTTATGTTTCAAAGACATTTGAGATAGGAACAATGGAGATGAGAAGTAATTTCTTGACCTCAAAACATCAAGAAATCTTTCTGAAGTTTCCAAATTATACAATTATGTCAATTTGCATTTAGCAAAAACAAAGCCACCCTCTTGTCGGTCTGTAACTTGATGTAAGGGAATTCCCAGAGGCCTCTCTCTGGAGCCTTTTTTGCATACTAATTATTCAGTGGCTTAAGTCACAGCAGCAGCACCATCTATTGGGGAACTTTTTTTTTTTTTCTGAAACCAATGTTTCTGTTATTCTGGAAGCAGATATAACCAAATAAATGTAGGTTCACTTCAATTCCACACTTAGATAAAAAGAAAAGTTAATCCCAATCAATTTCTTCAGATATACATATGTAAAAATTGGTAAAAACGCTAATAAAAATTGTATGACATTCACTGTATAGTGCATGTTGAGACATCAGAAAAAGTAGGTATCAAAAGCAATAGGCCTTCGGGCAGAGTAAGTCTTCCCTAATTATCACAGTCCGATGCACACAAGCCTTTGGCCTGCTAATGACTGGGGACATGCAACAATTTCCCTTAAAATCCTGCCCCACGTTATTCTTTTGTGCCAAAGTAATTCAGATGCAATGGATGACGAGCAGATTAGGCCATGATCCACTGATCATAACTTTCTATTGGATTTATAGCACCAGATGGCCTAATTATTCTCAACAGTTCTCAATCTCTGTCCGTCAGAGAGACCAGATGTAATTTCTACCTTCTGGTAAAATAAAGTTCTAAGATTGAGTATAAGAAAAATAATGTAAGACAGACCAAATAAGATAAAAAGTTAGTAGAGGTACAACTAAGTATCCCTAAAATAGGCACTTGGGCCTGTGACCTCTCCATCGAAGGCAAGCTTTCAGTTATGACACAGCTCCAAACACACAGAGTGTATTCTGAAGTGGGTGAATTTTGACTATAAATGCTAGTTTAAATTAGTATACACATCACACACACACACACACACACACCCCAAATACACTGTAGATTTCACACATGCAAAATTTGTTTTCTACCAGTATTCTTTGATCTTACATTTATCTCTCTTTTCTTCTTGAGTTAGATCTTTTTCATAAAGTTAATATCTTATAAAAAAATTACCAAGTGCTAGGTATGGTCCTCTACCCAGTTCTGTTTAAAGGTTACACCAATTTTGTCTGACTGGTGTCTTGCTACAGGATTCCTTCTAAGGCCTTGACTCATCCTGGGATATACCCTCCCAAACAATACACCACATAGAAGAAAGAGTAAATAATGAAACTGTAAGGTAGACTATGACAGTTTTTCATGTGCTAAAACAACGGAGGCTCCTCATCTCTGTCCCTGTCCATCTTAATACTTCCAAGGTTAGCTCTTGAAATCTAGTCTGCTCTCAATTTGCTAAATATCCCAACATACTCTACATAGAAGAGGTGGTCGTGGACAGCCTCTTAGTTGAGAGAGAAACTGATCTTCAGTACTCAATGCAATGACAAAATATTCTTTTCTCTGTATGTGAAAAATGTAAATTGTATTATTCACCTCAGTAAATATGCATTCAAATTTCTAAGGTTCCTCCCACATCTACTCCAACCCACCCCCTCACTGTCAGATTAACTGAATATCCTCCAGACTGGTTTTGAACACTATTTTTAACAAGAACCACAAGCTCTTGGTGCACAATGAGTGTGTCTTTCTCTACCATCATCCATCCATAAGCTGTCTAACCCCTAGGCAGCAAGACATAAATGTAGTGGAATGAAAAAGAAACATCTACACTCTCTCCCCAAAAGAGTAGATAATTTTTTTATAAGTAGCATAATTACTCTTCCCACTGACAGTTTACAATTCCAGAACAAAACCCACACTATGACATTCTGACACAGTGCTTAGAAATATGAAAAGATGACAGCATCACGTTTTCATGTCTGAAATTTTTCAGTGACACACTACTCTCCAGAAGTATTGTACTTATGATCTAGTAGAGATAAGATTTCTTAAAAACTAGCAATTCAAAGATAAAGGTTTCATAAAACATTATGCTTTCAACTCTAGAAGCATTTTTTAAGATTCACCTAAAATATTTTAAATGAGGGAGTTCAATAATGCGAACATTCCATTATTTGCCCAATTACTGTAGCTATATGTTAGATATTATTTTTCCTGTGATGCTATTCTTCTGTTAAGTCAGTTCTATAATAATAACCCACCCTTAAATCACAGTCACTGCACATTTTTAGTAAAAAGTCCCAGATATACTAGGATGCCTTATATCTTAGGGAAAACTTGAACACAAAATAGATTAATATTTTTAAGTGGGTAAGGTAATATCAAATAGAGTTAAGCAAAATGTTCAGGAGTTGCACATCCCAAAGCATCGCCAACATTCTCCAACTCAATGTAAGCAGAAACTTTCCTAAGCAATGAAAGAGAACAATCCTAGAAGTTAAGGCATTGCTAATCAGGACCCAAGGCCAGTAGTGGTTCACATTAATAGGTAGCTTCCATTTTGTCAGGATAGCGCCAGTGCAAGGCAGCATTCGAACCCTGGGGAGCCTTGCTGTAGGCAGTAAGAAGGAATGAAGATTTCTTTCCTAATTTAAAGTTGTCAAGGAGCCCATTTATACTACCAGGGAGTGCACGTGGGTGGACTGATGAAGATGATGATTTATGATGCTATAGGCACTTAAGTAACTCCAGAGATGGAGATCCACAGCAAAACCCACTTAGAAAGATAAAACAGAACTCCTACATCTGCAGGAGGCAAAGCCACGCGACTTTTGCCCTTACCAATTTCAAGCTATCCTACTGAGTTTGGGAATGCAAGAAAGCTCATTTACTTAAGATTCATGTTTTGGTATAACACGATCATACAGAGTTGCATGCACACTATTTTGAAAAAGTTTACATTCGGCGATGCTTCTGGCATGGTAAACGACTTCTGCCATGACTTTTGCTTTTTGGGGGTGAAGGGAGGATGTGTCCAATCACACCATGGGTAACTCTGTAACATGGTGATATTTAAAATTGTTTAAATTCAGCAGTCTATCTACAAATATAGTAAATACATTTGGGGGGAATTCCGTATGCAAAAATTATATTTGAAAAAGCTAGACAAATACACAGACTTGAGTAATGATAATGGCATCATCAGCTAACACAGTGTATCATAGTAAGAAGATACAGAGCACAATTTGGTTTTTTAATGGAAACTGTATTTTAACTCACTTCAGTATATTTGGTGTGCTTGCTCTTTAAATTCCAAGAAATAACTTCATCATAATTTTAAAATATGTTTGTAATCTCCATTTTAGTAGGAGGTTCCTTTAGAAATAGAATTTCAATAAGTACATGTCCATATAAGCAAGGCAAAAGGGCGAAAGTCATTGTAGTTCTACAGTTAATCTCTTTCTATATTTTTACAAAATACACAGAAAATCCTTTAAGTTGACTCATTATAGCCTGCTCCCACGATTTCCCCACTTACTGACACCACCTGAAACACAGTATGAGTCTCTCATTCTTGTGCATCTATGCACTACAGCATTATACACTTCTTGTGTTGTACAAAAACACACATAAACTATTTAATCCAAAGCAACATTATCCTGTTGTAACGTTTATTCCCTTGTAAAAATTTGCAAAACCATGGTTAAATCCAGAGAACATTCTCTGCTCCTTTTTATACCGCTAAAGCATGACGGGCAATCCCTGCTGTTGTTTTGCGTGTGTAAAACAAGTCATCAAAATTTCCCCTCGTTTTTTCCTAGATATCAGGAGAATGTGACAGATCTGTGTATTTCATTTCATCTTACTGTTAAAAAATTCAAATGTGCATGTTCACGTTTTTATAAGCCGCCTATATATAATTATATATGTAATAATAGAATACGATCATTGTAAGATTTCTGGTATCAAGAATATGCCACAGAATACTCAATAAAGCATTTGTTTTTTACTTTACACGTATTTTCTAATCCTTCTGATGCTCTATGTTAAGTGAATTTAGCTGTTTCCCAAACCAGTGCATCAAGTAACCGCATCAGGGCTGCATGGTTTTTCACGCTTCCACCACCTCTGCTCTGAGCAGCCACAGGAAACATACTTAAAAATGTAGTATCACTTATACATGAACACATACATCAAAAATGCTCAGGAAATAGAAAGTGAACATGGTTTCTCACGACCTAAGAGTTGGAAATCACCAGGGTTGTGTTTAAGTGGCAATGTATTTTAAGAAATGGTATTGGCTTAAAAGCATTTACAATTTAGGAGGACTAGCATTTATCAATGTAAGCAACTTACTATAACCATGCCATCATACCACATAGTTTGCTTCTGTTAAGAATTTTATAGTTACATATGTTTACAAAATGTTGGTATGCTCACTGGAAGAGAATAGCAAGGGATAGCCTAAAAACATATCTGAGAATTGAACTAATAGTAAAATGTACAGATTTTGATATTATCCCTAAAAATCACATTAAAGAAAACTTCAATACAGTGCTGCAGTTTTAATCGTTTACAGAGAAATATGGAAATTTACTTTCACATAAAATTGTCTTCCCATCAGCTACTCTTTTAAATGCTCTTCATACACTGCATTTTTAAAAACTTGTTTTTACAGAAACACCCACCCTGTCACCAGGCCCCCTTTATCATAATGCTCCCTAGTGCCCCCGCCCCACAACTGCCCTGCAGGCTGCCCTGCTCCCGGCCTTCCTCCAGGTGAGACAGCCAAGGCCCAGAGACACCGCTGCACAGATCCACTTTCACATATTCCAGATGCATCTAGATCTTCTCCCCAGTGAAGGGAAAATTCACATTTTGATCCGACCTACATAAACTTTTGTAGACCACACACTGAAGCTTCATAAACCACAGAGATCCCTGGCCGAGCAGCACCTTGGCCAACACTGCAGAGGATGGTAAACAACTTCAGAGACTGTCAGCACGGCTGCTTCCTAATGCGCTTTCTGGCATCCATCTGGAGAAAAAAATATAATAAGGATGCACTGGAGCCATCAGGAGGAGCCTTTTCCCCCTTAACATAAAATAAACTCCCGAAATATACTTATTTTTAGATTGATCAATGTCATAACTTATTTATTAGGCAGTATAGCTTGATAAGAACCTGCATGTAATAAAGCTATAAATACAAATATGTGCATTACATATCTTAAGTGATAAAAATAACAAGTATACATACACTTTTCAGTCTCTGAAGTACTACTTTACCCTCTAATGAGGTTTCTACTTGTTTTAAATTGAACATAATGCTAAGGAAATGGGTAAAACACTAAAATAACCAAGAGCAATAGAACACAGAAAATGCACTCTAGCACCCTTCTCTTTGCTAGCAGCATCAATAAACAATGCCCATGTCCAAAAGTGTGTCTCCTAATCACAGAGCCCACGAACCTCAAAAATTTTCTTAATTTTCTTTTCCTAACAAAATGTAACAACATTTACATCCAAATTAAATCCTGCATCCTGCTATGCTGCACAACTTTGACTCTTAATTAAGCTATCCATTTTTCATTTCTCTAAGCATCACTGCCACTCTGGCTTGGAGATGGACTCCAGCAACTCCCCATGCTCACACAGACTCTTGGGGACAACGGCCATCTCCAAATGCCAGTTTCCTTTATCTCAGAGGTCAGGCTGAAATGCTGTATAGGAACTCACATAGCGTCAAAGATGCTGGGTGGCAAAAGCCAGCTCCCTCTCCATACAACGTACATTTGCTGTCCAGAGCCGCGGCTCATTTGCCCTATATGGATGTGTATCTGTGTACCCCACGTGCTTGATATTGGCTGCAACTCCCACTCACGCTCAGAGTGCGGAGGCGATGTGGAGGGATAAGAGCAAGCCAGACATCAAACCCATTTATTCAGAATCTTAAATTATGACTTTTTATCATCAATATTTTGGTTACATTGTTACACAAAGGACAAATTAACATCCGGTTTGAGGTTTCATCTTTGATTGCTTTGGAATCAATGACATTTCCTTGGCATATGCATCCCGCACCCATCAGCTCTCAGCTGTGTCTCAACAACACTGTCGCACAAGGTGCCAAAGCAAGATGGTTTGTAAAACCACTCCTCCGGTTCCTCAGCCAATACCTTTAACCGCTGTGCCTTCCAGGTGGCCTCCCGCCAGGTACCAGCAACTGAGTGTCAACATATTCCTTCCTGTGGCAGATCAAAGGAGCATCCCTAGAAGGGGAGCTGGTCCTTCTGTCTCTGAAGCACCTGATGTCTGTGCCATCACTCAGAGGCAGATCCAACGAATGAAAACACACCGAGAAGTCAGGGGCGCACTCGGCAAGGGAACGGCGGCTGCAGAGGGTTTGGTTTTACAGCTTCCACTCTTAACTCAGACGGTGCAGGCCCACCCAGGAACGCCAGGTTCTTAAAGGATTCCGGAGTGTAAATTAAAAATAAACAAAGGACATAAAATCCAGGCTGCTACTTCTAATGATGCGTCTGGGACAATGTCTTTGAAAGAATAGGCAGAATTGTCCATTTGCTACGTTTACTTTGATACACAGATTGTTTGGTTTCGTTTGGTCTCATTCAAAACAAAATATGCAGCTATTTGTTTTTTTAGGGTTTGGATTTGGTCTCATTCAACAATTCAACATATATTTACTTTCCCTGACCCCAACATGAAAATTAAAATTGGGGTGAAGAGGAAGAGATGAATGTGGAAAGAAAAGTAAAGCTTTCTGAGGAAAAAAAAAAAAAAAAAAAACACAAACAATACGAAACAGAAATTGCAATCCAATCGTGCAAAATTTGCTTCTCTGGATAAAGCACTTCTTGACAGGTTCACAATGTCCCAAACCCCCCTCCCCCGTCCTCACATCCACCCAGGGGCGGGAAAATACAGACTGAAAGGGAAGCCACTCCTTTCTTGAGGCTCTATGGACACACACAGAACACATGTCAAGGACTGCCCGGCAGGTGGCTCCTTGCGGGGCTCTGGCTTTGAGCCCTGCTGCAACCTGCCCTCTATCCTGGGCTCAGCGGCACTCCTCGCATCAGAACAACAACACAAAGTACAAACAAAAGGAGATCAAGTCAATGGTCCCCAACAAGAAAATCCGATATTGACTTTACAATCACAGGTACAAATTGCTCAAATCGATAATCTCATTTCTCCTTAAAACCTTGTCATCTAAAACTCATTAGAGGCCAGGTTCCCAAGGAACTGTCAGTATTCAAAGAAAATGCTGGAGATTCGGAAGTAAGTCATTCTTCTACCACGAGGTCTGGAGGAGGCTGGAAGCAAGTTGTCCTATTCTGAGAGTTCAGGATGTTACAGAGGGTGGATTCCTGGGTCCACATCGCGACTTCCCCACCATCGAGGGGGCTCTGAGTCTATAGAGGAAAAACCAAGAAGCCGGAGAACGTGGAGTACTTCCAGCCCCCCATGAGGTTGCCCCTCTCCAGTTTGAGATGCACTTTGTCCTCCCTTTCCATGAGCAGTAGGACACCATTGCTAGCAGCTTCTCTGGTGACATCCTGGTCGCCTGCAAACGCCGAGATCACCGGGTAGCCATTTTGCATTAAACTGACCTGCAATGCAGAAGAGAGAGCTCAGCAGACCACAAGGAACCGCACAAAACACACACACACACACACACACACATACACACACACAAGTTGTCCTCTCTCTCCACAACCCAGTCCTACCCTCAGCCCTTCCCTTACAGCCCACTGCAGGGGGGCTGCCCAGGAAGACTCCTGTCTGGGTCAGGGCCACACTCAGCTCCAGGGCATCCCCCAGCCTCACACACCTGTGCAAGTGTCTAGTTTGCAAGGCTACCCACCTGAATCGTTTGTCTGTTATACACTTTGACCACGTGGAAGCTGAAGCTATAAATCCCCTTTCTTGGTGCTACAAATATACTGGAGGCAAGGTCGAAATGGTTGCCAATATTTACTAATACCTGCAAAAGAAGAGGAAACACAGGGCAAACATAGCAGGTGTCTCGCCAGCATATGTCTGAATCATACTCAGACGACCAGGTCAGGTTCCCAGGCAGCCCCACAAAGGGGTTGGTGCTGAAGCTAAACTATCCTACAGAAGTTGGTTTTAGAAGTGTTCATTCTTAAAGGTTTTTAAAATACGAATCATCTGTACATCCAAAAAGAATATATGAATTTTATACACTGTGCAAAGCAGAGGCCGGGGTGGGGGGGGAGTGGAAGGCTGCAAACTCCATTCACAAATTGTTTCAGAGGTCTGTGGGACTACAGGGACTTCCACAAGATCTTCTGTTTGACGAAAACATACTTCGAAACATCCCGGGTGGAGAAAGGACTGTGGAGTAAGAGCCGGTAACATGAGGTCATGTCGGTAGGAACATGCTTGGGGCCTGATTTGAGATGCTCTGGGAGAAAATCCTGGGAGGTTTCGTTTCCTGTGTTTCCTGGCACCTGGCAGACTCTGGCAAGCAAACAGGAGGTGCTCAATAATGGCTGCTGAGTGAGAAAGCTTTGTGGATGAACACTGGCCCCTGTTGTGCCTAGCTTTCCTCTGAACAATGCGTTTGCTCCCTTAACCAAGCTTTGATGCCATTTCAAATGGGCTTGAATAAATAAAGAGAAAATCCAGTCTCTTGGACACCCTCGGCTCAAACTGCAGAAACTCCACACCACACAACAGTGGTAAAATTAACCTGACCAGAGAACCCATGACCCCTGCGATGGTATTTCTTCCAACAAAGGTGGGATTTAAGTCACAAGTAGAACTTGGGAGTGGCAGGTCCCCGTCCTGACACTCAACACAGAGTCTCACCTGTGTGGCTGGATCCTCTCTCACTTCCTCCTCACACACAAGTGCACAACTTGGGGACAATAACAACACAGCCTATCAGGCATCAGCTGGCCCCAACACCACAACCTGGACGCGGATCCTTGTCACCTGCTCAGAAACGAGCTTCAGCCGGAATACCTTCGGCTGTCATTTCTCACACACTCATTACGGACGAATAACGTGCAGCTGCCACAGCAATGTGAAATGCTGCCGGTGGCAAGTGCTGACACAACGCGGGGAATGCGCCAGTGTCATCATCAACCAGCCGTGAGCACCACTTCAGCCCACGGCCCAGCAGGCCTCGCGGGCACTCTCGGCTTGTTGGCTGTGTGCTCACAGACAAAGCACTTCACACGCCTGTTTTCAGATTTGCAAAGGCCCTGCTCCCAGTCCTCACAAGGCTTCAGAGAGGAAGAGAGAGGTCTCCATCTCACCCCCAGTGCCCCTTCTTGCCTCTAGTCCAAGGCAACTTTCAATCCTGGAAACTGGTCAATTCCAGACTCAGCTTCAGATGAAAGAACCCAGCCAGCTCCCCCCAGCCGCCTTCCCAAAGCAGGCATCAATTACTCCCTAAATGAGGAACCCGAGAATCACTACCCAACCCTTCCCAACACAATTAGCTCAGCTACACAATTTACACCTAAATGAAGCGATGGATGCGAAGTTGCTGGGAAAGCTATTGGTAAGACAGTGGTAAGTGAATTATAATAATGCAACAGTAATACCACACAGAGAACATTCTAATTAAGACAGTGCATAGTCACCAAATATCTATGCAATTGCCTCCATTCCTTGGACATAATTATGCCTTGTAAATAAAAATGGGCACCAGAAACCTCCCATACTCCAAACCCTTTAATACATGAGCCTTAACAAAGCCTCAAACAATGAATTTACTACAACACTGGGCTAAGAGGCAAGAGGAGGGGTGTGTGTATGTGTCTGTCTCTAGGCCGCTTCAAGAGCTGCTTACTGGAGAGAAGCAAAGCCACTTGAGCGTGGACGATAACCAGTCACAGATACACTTTCCTAGTGACTGCCGAGTACTCCATTTTGTGGGAAGCACTCTGGCAGGGGGACTAGCTGATGGCTTAAGTTCAGAAACCACTACAGAGGTTTCAATTTGTCCCTGAAAAATCATACAAATAAAGGTAGAGACCTAGGAACAATTGTGGTCACAACCTGTAGCCCGGAGCACCACTAATCCAGAGAAAGGAATGCAAAGGCCTGCCCACCACCCCACTGATCCAAGTGGCAGGAGTTAAGTGACTTGGGGTGAGTCCCGGCATCGCTGCTGATTTTGTTTTCACTGTTACAACTGCAAGACGCACGCACACACAATATGCACTGTGTTTGCACTGTGTATGTACTTCACTTACTTTATGTGGTTTTCACATAAACACATTTTCACTTTGCTTTGTTTTTACACAACCATTCCAGTGATTCCCGCCGCCCTCCCCAGCCTTCCCCACTAACTTTCTCGAAGACCAAGTTCCCCTCCCGGAGTGTATCCCTCAAAATAATCAATCGGGACCTATTCCTTGAGTACTGGCTGAGGCCTTTGCAAAACTCCTTTCTGGAGTGCGGAGACTCTGAGACGCATTCAACCCGTGAGTGTCTCCCCGGGGCTTCGACAACCACCCACCGGACCCTCAGAGACAAGCGTGCAGGAGCTTCCTGGGGGAGGAAACGCGTTTCCCATCTCTTAGCTTCGCAGCTCCGAGAGAGCTTGGACAGCTTTAAGGGACTCTCTCACTCATCCAAATGCCAAGTAAGAGGAAAGTTTAAAAATAAAAAAGCTGCCGTGGGAGAATGGGAAATGTGAGAAGAGCGCCCTGGAACACGGAGACACACCAGGGCAGCGAGGCCGGGCAGGGAGCAAGAACGCGCTGGGCACTACCCGTCGGAGCAGCCAGGGGCACCCAGGCCACGCGCCCAGACCCGCGCCCTCTCCTCCCCGGAGCGCGGCTGACCTGGTCGAAGTAGATGGTCATGGTGCGGTTGCTCATCTCGGACGGCTCGTGGTTGGTGCTGCGCGTGGCGGAGAAGGCCACCTTGGCGCTGCCGGAGCGCACGGAGATGCCCAGCGAGGAGGTGACGGCGCCGTCGGCCGACGGGCTGGAGTCGCACACCACCAGGCACTTGCCCTCCAGCACGATGGGCTCCGTGTCGTTCTGCGCCCGCACCGGGCAGCAGGCGGGCAGCAGCAGCAGCAGCAGGGCCAGCGCAGCCCCCAGGCAGGAGCCGCAGCCGGCCGGCTCGCGCCGCGCCTCCGGACGCCCGGACATGGTCAGCGGCGGCCCGCGGGGGCCCCGGCCGGGCGCCGGCATCCGGGCTGGGGGCGGGGGCGGCGCGCTGGGGCGGGCGGAGCGCGAGCGGGCGCGCGGTTGCCTTCGGCGGCGCGGGTCCCCTGCTCCGATGGTCAGGGCCGGGGCAGTTCTCAGAAGAGAGGCGCCAGTGGACCTGCCAGAGCAAAGAATCCAGAGCTTAGCCAGGGAGGCGCCGCCGGGACCAGGGCGAGGGGGACGAGCCGGGCAGCAGGACCCCTCCTCGGAGGCCACCTCCGGGCCCCCGATTTGGCACGACAGGTCCGGAGACCGGCCTCGCGCACACTCCTAAAGGCTCCCGCGCGGGCGCGGGTTGCGGGGGAGCTGCGAAGTCGGCGCCCACGGCTCAGGGGACCTGGTCCCTAAGAGGGGGTCGGCGACCCGCGACGGCGTCCCGCGCGTTCACGCACAGGTGGAGGGAGCTCAGGGCGCAGGCAACGCAGGGAAGCCCCCTGAGGCTCTCGTGTCCCCGCAAGCCACGCGGGGACACCGTCTCCCCAGCCCCGGGCTCCCCTTCTTTCTCCAGGCTCCTGCCGCGGGAGGTATCCATTTAGTGAGGGTTTTACCCGCTTCCCCCAGAACAGACCCCAGCCAGCTTCTAGAGCGAGATTAAAGAGGAGCGAAAGAGGGATGAGACCGGAATGGAGACCCCGCATCCCCGCCCCTTCCAGAGCGAGACCCCGGGAGAAGCCAGCGACGGGGGACCCCCGCTCTGCTGCCTGTCGCGGTCCTGCGCCACGCGTGGTCCTCTCCTCCCCGGGGGGGGGGGGAGGCTAAGATCCCTGCGAACTTCACGCGCCCGCGGGGACTTTCACTCGGTCCCTGTGCGCCCCGCGAGCCGGACAGGGCGTTTCGTTCCCAACCAGAAAACCCCAGGACACCGCCCCCGCGCCACCGCCCACCGCCTCCAAAAGACCCCGCAATAATCTTTCTAAGAACTGAGAAGTTGCTTAGGGAAAAAAAAGACCCTGGCTCCTCAGATCTCGTTTTTAAAAAAAAAAAAAAAAATACAGACTCCGCGGTCCCTCCACTCCCACCGTCCCTCGCTCGGACCCCCGGACGTGGACGCGGCCACGGTCCTCCTCAACGCGCAGGCCCTGGGCGCGCGGGGTCGCGGGTGGGTACCTGGAGCGTCCATGGTGGGCGAGCACCGCCGTTCGCCAAGTTGTGCCCAGAGAAAATGAAGCGAGCGGGGAGCCAGAGGACTGGGAGCGCGACCCTGCTCGCGGCGCGTGGCCAATAACCGCGCCGCCCCGCCCTGCCGCCTTCCCGCGCCGGGACGCACCACGCCCCACGCCCCGAGCCCCGGGCCCGCGGACGCCCGCGTCTTCCCGGCCCCCGCAGGCTCCCCGCGCCCGCTGCACTGCGTGCGCCCCGGCCTCGGCGCGCAGCTCCGGAGGGCACCGCGCGGCGCTGCCCGCGACTGCCGGTCGGGCGCTCACCCGGACGCGCCTATCAGAGACCCTCACCGGCACTGGCCGCGTCTCTCCTCCTCGAGCCTTTCTTTCCCTTTCCAAATTCCCTCCAAGTCTTAGTCGTGAGCGGCGTGGCCACGTTCATAATTCAGGAACAAACGACCAAAAAAAAGAAAAGAGAAAAAAAAAAAAAAAAAAAAAAGACGTGTGCGGTGGAGAGAGCGAAGGCCCGGGGAATGGAAAGGTCCAGAGGTGCTGTGGTTCCGGAGTCTCCGGTTCGGGCCGGGACTGGAGCGCGGCGCCGCCCGCCTGGCTTCGCGCGTCGCAGGCGCGCGTGTGGCTGAAAGCCGCCCGCTCCGAGCTCTGACGAGCCGGCGGGCCGGAGCGGGCGAGGCGCGCAACACGGGCGTGGGGCGCCCCCTGCGGGCGCCGGCGCCTCCCTGCCGCGGGCGGCGGACGCGCGCACCCGGGAGGAACCCGGGGGACCCTGGGGACCCGGCGGAGTTCGGCCCCCACCGCCCCTGCCCGGTCTTTATTCCCCAGAAAGGCCGCGCTGGGCTGCACCGAAACCACGGCGGCGGGCGGCGAGGGCTGCGCGCCGGACGCCCGCTCGGGGAGGTCGCGGCGGGTCACGGCCGCCGGGCCTCAGCGCGGCGCACTCTTTATAAAAGCTTCTCGAGACCGTCGTTCAGAGGCCACGGTGCCCGTGGACCGGCACGGAGTACGTGTTCCGACAGGCAGGCTGATGCAAAGCAAGCCCCCGGCGGCCGGCGAGCCGAGCCCGCTCCCACTCCGCCATGCTCCGCCGCGGCTCTCGCCCTGCAAGTCCTCTGCAGCGTCCGGAGAGTCTCTGGGCGGCGCGCGCTGAGCCGGCCACAGCCCCCCGGGCCCCCTCCGCGCCGCGCTGCCCCTCGGACCGGCGCGGCCACGCCCGCGTCTCTGAGCAGGGCAGGCGCACGGCCGCGCCCCGGTTCCCCCAGGGCAGGCGTCGGGAAGCAGGCGGCAGGGTGGTCCCAGCGTCGCCTCCGGTCAGGGGAGGCCCGGTATCAGTGCCAAGGGGCATCTCCGGCCAAGGGCTCTCTGCTTGCTGGACAGGGCATGGACAGTAGCAGGGAACATACAACAGCTCCGAAATCCAGCAGCGCCTCCCCCCCCCCAAGAAACAGTGAAACCCGGGGCTTGTGCGTCCCCACTTTTCCCGCCATGCTGGTCATAGGCACCCCCAGTTGGTGGGCTTGTGCCCTAGCTGTGAGTCCGACTCGTGGCGGGAGTTCATTCCTACTGCTGGACCCTTAGTTCGAAGAGTGCGTGGATTTGATAGCCTCACTGTCAGAAGGAGCATTAGGCTCCCAGTCCGCTGTGCTGCAGACTCGCGGGCTAGCACAAATAGCAAAGGGCTCTAGGTCCGCGCAAGCAACGCGAGGCGCAGGCTGGGTCAACCAGTTCCAGGAAGCTAACTAAGCAGCAGCACCTCTGACACGTCTGTAATCTTCAAGTAACAACTCTATTAAGCGACTTTCTGAAATGCTGTGCTATAAGCATCTCTTTTGACGAATGTAAACGCAAACACAAAATTATCTTTTGGGGGAAATATGGATCTCTTCTATGGGGTCACTCACATATTTAAATAATACATAAGTAAGAAACCTTTAACTTGTTTGGTGTGACCTAGATTATGGAATGACAGTAATAAGCATTCTTATATAATGGGAAAAAAACAGATTACATTTAAATTTGGGCTCTAGGTAATTTTCAGAACAAAAATGGTAATAGATTGACAGGAAGGTTGGCTATTTACTGATTGATTTGTTGGCTATTCAACTATAAGAAGGTATTTAAGTCAAGTGATGGTATTTTTTTTTTCAAAGATTTTATTTATTTATTTGAGAGGTAGAGTTACAGGGAGAGACAGAGAAAGGTTTTCCATCTGCTGGTTCACTCCCCAAATGGCCACAACTGCCGGAGCTGTACCGATCCGAAGCCAGGAGCCAGGAGCTTCTTCTGGGCCTCCCCACATGGGTGCATGGACCCAAGGACTTGGTCCATCTTCTTCTGCTTTCCCAAGCCATAGCAGAGAGCTAGATCAGAAGAGGAGCAGCCGAGACTAGAACCAGCGCCCATATCGAATGCAGGAACTGCAGGCATAGGGTTAGCCTACTGCACCACAGCGTCAGCCCCGAGTGATGGGATTTTAACTTTTAAACATGCTTAGGAACGTTTATAGAATGCAAAATTTAAATGTTTATTTTTTAAGATTTATTTATTTATTTGAAAGTCGAATGTCAGAGAGAGGGAGAGATTGTTCACCCAGGGGTTCACTCCCTGAATGCCCACATCAGCAAGTGGTTGGCAGGTTGAAGCCAAGAGCCAGGGCCTCCATCCAAGCTGCCCATATCAGGGGCAGGGACCAAAGCGCATGGGCCATCACCTGCTACCTTCCCAGGCACATTAGCAGGAAGGTAGATTAGAAGTGTTGCTGTGAACCAGATATCCAGTGTGGAATTCCAGCGTTGTAACCTGCATCTTAACCCACTGGGTCACAGTGCTGGCACCATCACTAAGATTTAAAAGGGAAAATAATTCTATTTACCTCGGGTATTATTCTTTTTCTCAGTCTGATGTTATTAGTCATTTTTCATGTTACTATTAGAACATTAGCAGTAGCCGCAGTTAAAGTACAGGGGCATTCCACAAATAAGAACAATGTCAGCCTTTTGTTGAACAACCAATATTGCACCATCTCCTCTGGATGTGACACACAGCTTAATACCCATGACAACACTGGGGTAGAGACATATGGTCACATGTCTGAAGAGGAAAACATTCTAATATTTAAAAAAATTATGAGAGGAGAGATTGGGAAAATTAAAATCCCTTCCTTTCATTTGTCCTAAATAATTATCTTTCAAACAGCTTAATTCATTTTATTGGATAGAATGCATCACAGAAACGCATCTTCATAATGCATTATGGTCTTTTCTTCTTGAAACTAATATGTCCTATTTATGATTTTATACTATGTATGTCCTAGATATGATCTATCATGTCTTTCACACCCATGTATGTCAAAGCCATTAACATCTTTTTTACAAGTAAACTTGTAAGCATTAACAAACAAAAGTTTTAGCTGGCGCCATGGCTCACTAGGCTAATCCTCCGCCTGTGGCACCGACACCCCAGGTTCTAGTCCCGGTTGGGGCGCCAGATTCTGTCCCAGTTGCTCCTCTTCCTGCCCAGCTCTCTGCTGTGGCCCGGGAAGGCAGTGGAGGATGGCCCAAGTCCTTGGGCCCTGCACCTGCATGGGAGATCAGGAGGAAGCACCTGGCTCCTGGCTCCAGATCAGCGCAACGCCGGCTGTGGCGGCCAATTGGGGGGTGAACCAACGGTCTCTCACTGTGCAACTCTGCCTATCAAAAAAAATAATAATAAAAAAATAAACAAAAATTTCAAGAAGTATTAGTGAATGTATTACTAATGTGGTGCAACCCTATTTTTTAATAGATTCATTTTATTTATTTGAGTTACAGAGAGTGATAGAGACACAGAGAGAGAGGGAGAGGTCTTCCATCCGCTGGTTCACTCCCCATAATGACTGCAACAGGCAGAGCTGAGCCAATCCAAAGCCATGAGCAGGAGCTTTGGACCATCTCCCACGTGGGTGCAGGGGCCAAAGCACTTGGGCTGTCCTCCGTGGCTTCCCCAGGTGCATTAGCAGGAAGCTGAATTGGAAGTGGAGCCATGACTCAAAGTGGCACCCATATGGGATGCTGGCACCACAGGCTGCGACTTTAACCTGCTGTGCCCCAGTGCCAGCCCCCATGCAACCCTATTTGCCAGGGGTGCATTATGGGAAATACACCATAATTCTATATAATTCATTTACATATGTGCATTGTTTAAATATGCAGGTTTATGTTTGTCAGTGAGCTAAAAGCATTATTGAAGTGCATATTAAAATATGTAGCAATTTTATGTAATGAATTAGTAACATAAGTAAAAATATTTAAACGTTAGAATTAGTTCTTAATTGGTCACTGATCAATGGAAAGCCGAATAAAAACCTGTATGAGCAACCAGTCTGCAAGAGTTGACTGAATTTATTAAATCATCATAACAACTTGGTCAAATCACTGAAACAATTTGTTCACGCATTAAAAATTCAGATGGGCTGAATTCAAGTCCACTATGAATGTTTGCATATTATAGTCATATTAAACTAAACAGATTACCACTGCCATTAAAGATCATATCCAGCTGTTTTCACAGACCATGTGCAACCTATTTTTTATGGTAGACATTTCCAAATTATTTATACTTTCTTTAAAAAGATTTTAGATTTTGCTTTCATTTGCGAACTGACAAAATATAGAGCAATTTCTGACCACAATGTAATGCTGCGTCTCTAATATAAAATGAGTATATATACTATAAAAGGGTACTTCTATGTTTTCTATAATGCCTTTTTGAAAATTAAGTCTAGCGATCAACTATTTGGAGATAAAAATTGTGAATTATGGAACTTTATGAAATAAGAGTATTTGAAAACAAATAATCTATTTGCTTAATATTGCAATGTTCCATACTGTTTGACTCTTAATAAGCTCCAGGAGTATCTTAAATTTTATAAGACAAATTAATAACTTCATAGACTTCTAATAGTTGAATTACAGTACATTAGCCAGACAGAAACTATTGGTTGCAAAACAAAACAATCTATTTTTATTCTCTCCAACTATTACATCTCATTGTCTTACATAATCCTAATATTGAATTTCTTCTATTTCATGGTGGGAAGTCTCTCTCTTGCTTAAACAAATTGGATTAATTACCTAATGTCACTCATTTCATTCTATCAAAATAGAAAATTTATCAGCAAGAGCCTCATTTGTCAACTCATATTTCTCAATAAAAGTGAGTCATTGCTACCTGAAGCTTCCTTCTGTAAAATGTTGCTTAAAAAGAAAGTCCTATTGGCCTAGGAAATCATAGAAAATCACTAATATATAGCTAAAGTATTTCCTAAAGTTTTATTTAAGTGATTTTTATGTTAATATAATAGTGTTGCTTCCCTTTAGAATGAGCTTCAGGCGTACTTTCAAGTTTCTAAATAATGACTGTTTTGAGCACATGTGATATATACAAATTATTTGCTTCCACCTAGAAATTAATATTAATTAGAATATAAATGATTTGAATGAAAAGGGAAGTTTCATACAGGGAGATAGATCAATATTTCCTCTGAATTGTTTCCCTGTATGAATAAGTTATTGATAGATTGTATTTATAATTGTTTAATAATGCTTTAAGTCTAAAAATTCTGGGGCTAACTTTAAACACTTTTGCTTCTTAACATATGTCTTATTTCCAAATTATCATTTAACATAAAGGCTACTGTTTGTTCTCACCAGAAGATGTGCCTATATCCTCAAAAAGCAACAAATCGAAGGGTAGGATGGAATTAAAGGGGTGGAAGTTGGGAGTTTAGCAAAGAACCATCTGACAATTTCTGTTTTTAAAAGAGGTGTGAGACCTGACGCGGTGCCAGTCTCTGGAGCTGTGATCTGGAGGCAGCAGAGAGCTTGTGAACGCCCCAACACCATCTCCTAGTCCCAGGAGTCCCAGGAAGCTGCCTTCCGCTGCCTTGGTGACTCACCAATCAGAAGTTATTTCTATTGTGTGGCTGCAGCAAACAGGACTACAGATGAGAATCTTTTAATCCAGGGTAGAGTAGATGCAACAAACTCTTATGATCTAGATCTGAATACCTTTTGTTGTTTCAGAAGCTATTTGGTAGCAATCAGTAATTATGTCATGCTGGATCTTCACTATTGATCTCGGGACATTTCTATGGAAATATGGCATCTTACAGGAAGATTACACAGCATTCACAGAACTGTTTTAATGCTGAGTGACTCAAAGGCCAATGCTCCATCTGATTGTTCTTTACCCAGGCTATGAATAGTCGGTTACCCCTTTGGAGACACTCTTCTGATTTAGTCCATGTCAAAGCTGTTTTGCTGATTAGAAGTTTTTAAGAGAAATGTGGTTAATATCTTCTGCGCAGAGGTCAGAGCTCAAGATAAAATACATTTAAGAGAAGATTAGATGATGCTCAATCTAAAAATGAGAACTGTAATGACTGCTCATTTGAACGAGCAGTGAGCCAGCATCTGCCGGGGGTTTCTTACCAAGCACGTGCAGCATCTGTGTTTCCACAGATGTCCACTGCCCCCCGTCTTCACTGACTTCCATCGCTCTGAACTGTCCTATGGCAATGTCTATGAGCGGGGAAAGCAGGGCAGTGAAACTGTGGAAGGGGACCTTTATGCCATACTTCTTGAACTGTGATGAGCACATGAATCATCTGGAAAACTTGTCAAAAACGCAGGGGTGGGGACTGAAATTCTACATTTCTAACAAGCTTGCCACTGATGCTCCTACTATTGGCTTGCAGGCTAGGTTTGTCCTGGCAAAGATCTATTGTTCTGTTCTTACGAGGACATTAATCAAGTGAAACTCCCTGAAGAGCGTATGATGAACCCGGAGGCCAACAGCCAGTAGTGGGACCACAGCTGTTTGGTTGCGTTATCGCCCACTGAAGCTATTCTCTCAGTTTTAATGTGCTACATGCTTTATACACATTATATCATAGAGGTAAGAAATCATATTTGTCTTAGAGATCTTATAGAATATTTTGTTTATTACTTTTGTAAAAACTCAATTTGGGTGAGACAAATTGGAGAAAACTGAGCCAACAGCTTCTACAGGCATTTTAATTGCATCTAGGGATGCTTTATCACCCTGCTCTGGCGTAAGTTGCTACTAAATTGAAATGCAGTTATTTTCAGTTTCTTTGCACATCAGTAGACAAAAGCCTACCCAGTGTTGAAGTTTCATAATGGTGTGTGTGACGTGTGTCGCAGACTCCTGGCTTCTAACGTGAAAGGTATCATGGTTCATACCAGCAGTGGTCTCAAAGCAAGGTTAATATTTGGGTGCACTAAGTAAGAGCTGCTGGAGATGGAAAAGCGCCACACACAGACAAAGGCAGACATTCTCCTGGCTTTACTATCAATGTCGTCTTCTGTTTATATGCAACTTGCAATTCGCTTTCTCATTGCCAATGTGCCAGGAAGCTAGAAACTGACCTTAAATAGGCAAACGGTGGGACCTAATTCATCACGTGGCAGGGTGACTAGATTTATGTTGGGAAATCATTGCACTGATTTCTCATGATGATCTGCAATGAAGTATATGGGTTCCCCTTCGGGATCCTCATCCTCTCCAATAAACATCAACATTTGTTACATTGTTAAAATAAGTGAGGAGTAGATTACATTGCAGCATTTCTGCAGAGGAAGCTTTTAACCATACAGGGAAATAAGGAGGAACTCAATGACTCAAAATGCAAAAAGGCGGGGAAAGAGCTGATTGACAATCTGTGCCAGCATGTCGGAAGGCTGAGAGACAATTAAGTTTGTGAGCTGACTTTGTCCCTTGGGTTTTACAGAGAAGATAAACTTTGTAAAAAGAAAGAAAATCACTTTCATTAATGAGGTTACACTCATATTAAATTTTCCAGGCTCTGAGTCATAAGCAACTAGAAATACTTTATCTACTTTTCCAAAATGCTAAAATACATTGTGTATTATGGAACATAACACAAACTGCCTTACTTGATAGAGAGTATTTTTAATAATTTTTTAATCCTCTATGTACCCTTAGGAAGATTTTAGTGACCATTTGGAGTTAAATTAAATTTGGGGCTAGTTAGTAATGTTGCCTAAGCTGTTACAAGTGAATGAAGAAAATGTAGTACCTGTACACAGTTGAATACTCTTTAGCCTTAGAAAGGATGAATTTCTGCCATTTGCAACAATGTGGATGGAAGTGGAGGTCATTATGTGAAATGAAACAAGTCAGACAAATTCTGCAGAATCTGACTCCTATGTGTAATATAAAAATGTTCATCTCATAGAAATTGAGTTGAATGGTGGTTATAAGAAATTCTGTAAAATTTATATATAATGATGTATTTTTAAAATTTACTTATTTATTAGGGGGAGAGAGAGAGAGAGAGAGAGAGAGAGAGAGAGAGAAATCCTGTCCACTGGTTCACTCCCCAAATTCTCACATCAGCTAGGGGCTAGGCCAGGGGTCAAAGCCAGGAGCCAGAAACTACCCTCATGGGTAGCAGGCACACAATCATCACCTATCACTGAAACTCCCAAAGATCTGCATCAACAGGAAGCTGGAGTCAGGAGCCAGAACTGGGAATGAAACCTGAGTCCTCCAGTGTGACATCATAGCACCTTAATCCCAAACACCAAACTCCTGAGGTTAGGATCATATTTTTTTTTTTTTTTTTTTTTGACAGGCAGAGTTAGACAGTGAGAGAGAGACAGAGAGAAAGGTCTTCCTTCCATTGGTTCACCCCCCAAATGGCCGCTACGGCCAGCGCTGCGCCGATCCGAAGCCAGGAGCCAGGTGCTTCCTCCTGGTCTCCCATGTAGGTGCAGGGCCCAAGGACTTGGGCCATCCTCCACTGCCTTCCCGGGCCACAGCAGAGAGCTGGACTGGAAGAGGAGCAACTGGGACAGAACTGGCGCCCCAACAGGGGCTGGAACCTGGAGTGCCGGCGCTGCAGGCGGAGGATTAGCCTATTGATCACATTCTTGACAGTCACAACTATTAAGTCATTTGCAGCTGGATTACAATGCTCAGAGTCCTGAACTGGGGTTACTAACTGACGTGTCTTGCTCACCCGTGAATTGTAATTTGCAAACAAAAATGTGACTTCTCTGTTTTGCTGTTTTTCAACACATCCAGCATAACACCTTTGCCTGTTGAGAATTTTGTATTTGCATATCGATAAATTGACTCTGCTGCTCATGAAATAGCAATTCTAGTTGATTCCGTCAGATGACTGCAAGCTCACAGAAATGCCTAATGGGTAGAATGATCTAAATAAGCACAAAAAATTAAAGTAAAGTTGATTTTAAATTAATCCAAAAAATTGTACTGAAGATATTTTTATATTGTAGTGGTGTTTTGAGGAAGAGGGCTTGATCAAGTTTTAAAATCTCTCTAGCCTGGTTCATGAAATAGTGATGTATAATCAGGAGACTCGGTCGTGTTTCAAAACTGTGCTTCTGGTTGTTGGTTTTTGTATTTCTGAGCAGTCCAAGTTTTGCCTGGAATAGAATTGAATAAAAGATATCAGAATTGAGGTAGACTGGAGACTTCACAAAGCATTCAGAAGTGGAAGATGTCCCCTTATCTATGCCCTTTAAAGACCCTGATAAAGTTGGATACTTCAAAAAATCTTTGAAAAATAGAATTAAAAGATATATTTATACTTTATCCCTCAATGGAAGACAAGGGCTGTAAATAATCATCAAATCTCAAAATGTCTATTTCACCCCAATACATTACACTTCAGGTATTTTTTTAGAAAATGTTCTCTTCATATTATTTATTGAACCCTTTTACTTAATATAGAGTAAACTGCACAATCATTACGTAAACCAAAAATAGAGCTTTGTAAAAATTAAGAGTGGGAATGTGAGAGGGAGGAGGATGAAGAGTTGGAGTGTGGTCAGGAGGGAGGGGGCAAGTATCACTGTATTCCAAATCTGTATATATGAAATACATGAAACTTATATAACTTAAATAAAATATAAAATTAAAAAGATACATTTATTTTGGTGTAAAATATAATTTGAAAAAAATGCACAAGATTTTCTAAAACGCACTTTCCATGAAGTTTTGGAAGGCCTCTCATATACATCTTCACACAGCAGGTGTGAGGGTATACAGGTGTACAGGTCTTTGCATGTGTGCGTAGGTGAGGGGTACGTTTTATGGAAACCAGAGAAGTGGTGCTGCTCATTCCGAGTGTAACGGTGCTTAGATTGTTCAGATACGTTCATAGCATGAAATGATATGAGTACCACCGTTACTTTACTTAATCGTTTTATGTAACACAAACTTACCACATATGTAGGATAATATCAATTAATGTTACTCTTTACTTCATTAAAGAAATGAATTACCCTAACGTTCTTGATGAATCTGAGACAATGTGGACTTAAGCATTCGGCTTAGAAGGACAACTTTCTCCTTCATGATTTTGTGTCTGTGCCATTCTGCTAATCTTTCACATAAAAATTCCAGGGGCTGGCTTTGTGGTATCATGGACTAAGGCACCTGTGATGCCAGCATCCCATATCAGACTGCTGGCTCCAGGCTTAGCTGCTCTACTTCTGATCCAGCTCTCAGCTAATGTGCCGGGAGGCAGTGGATGGTGGCTCGAGCACTTGGACCTCTGTCACCCGTGTGGGAGACCCAGATGGAGTTCCTGGCTCCCAGATTCAGCTTGGCACAGCCCCAGCAGTTGTGACCATTTGAGGAGTGAGTCTGTGGATGGAAGATTGCTTGCTGTCTCTTCTGTCCTTCTGTTATTCTACCTTTAAAATAACTAAATACATCTTTAAAAAATTTGTAAAAAGTTTACTATGGGTTGTGTTTTTTTCTTTAGTAATCTTTTTTCCATTCCTATAATTTCTTAACCTTTCCTGTCTACTGTTTTGACAGTGTTTTCTGAATGTCACTCTTAAATAACATAGTGATCAGAAAAGAGGACTTTTTAAAAAGAAGAAAGAGACTTAAATTAGCCTATAAAGTAAATACCTATACTTTATGGTTTTACAGTGTCCATAGAAACCAACTAAGTCCCTGCTTAAATATGTGGCTTGAAATATCTTTTCGGGGCCAGCACTGTGTCATAGTGGGTAAAGCTGCCGCCTGCGGTGCCGGCATCACATATGGGTGCTGGTTCATGTCCCGCTTGCTCCACTTCCGATCCAGCTCTCTGCTATGACCTGGGAGAGCAGTGAAAGATGGCCCAAGTCACTGGACCCTGCACCCACATGGGAGACCCGGAAGAAGCTCCTGGATCCTGGCTTCGAATTGGCATAGCTCTGGTCGTTATGGCCATCTGGGGAGTGAATTAGCGGATGGAAGACCTTTCTCTCTCTCTCTGTCTCTCTGCCTCTGTCTCTCTGTAACTCTGCCTTTCAAATAAATAAAATCTAAAAAAGAAGAAAAGAAATATCTTTTCTGTATACAAATTCTAGCAATCTTGATAATGAAAATATAAAAGTGGAAGTCACAAAATATGAACTCACATTCTGATTTGTACTAAAGGTATTGTGATGTTCACTAAAATTGTGAAAACGAATACATAATTTCCAGGTATAAAGACAACTAACTTAAATTATATATTTATTTTAAATATGGTTGGGGAAAGTAGAAATAAAAAAATTAAAAATTAATATAAGTAAATAAAAGAATGCTACTTTACTGAGCTAAACCCTCGTCATTTGAGGAGGACATGAATAGATACTGAATGAAGTTGATAAATGTGTAAGCAGACATATAATCATACTCTTTTCACTCTGGGAAATAGGGAAAGAGGAAAATTTTTTAAATGCTTAGAAAAAATTACTGCAGGCATTAGGAAGCTGGTAGTCATGAAACTATTATTAATTTGCTTAATCTGATGTGCTTCTGTATCTTTTAATGTGTTGCCATACAAGAGTATTCCTTTGGAAATCATTTTTATCAAAAGACATGAACAAAATTTTCCTCTGGTGCAGTGCTTTCTGGAGCTTTGAGCAGAATGGCGGTGAGAAGCCAGGACTGAATTGCAGACATGATTTCAGCTGGGATGCAGAGGGAGGGCTTGCACTGGGGCCAGAGAAGAGCAACTATTCTCAGAGCCTGCCTCTCCCTGTGCCTTTCCTTCGTGGGGCCTCCTTATGTTGATGTCCACAGCCCCTTACAAAAGAGTGAGACAAACTTCAAGCCCACAACTCCAAAGAGGACTTTTAGCAGAACAACCGCAAGTCAGGGTCTTCCCTCGTCCCTCAGGGTCTTCACAGTGGTACAGGCAAATGTGAGAAAAAGCTGTGGACTTACAGGAATAAAGGAAAAATAAAACATATTGCAGGAAAAACAATAGGGTTCTCCAACAGACAAAGTTAGTAAAAGATCTGGCAAATTATTGTATATAGACAGATAGTTGATACTTACACACATTTGTGTTTTACACGTTTGTGTTTTAAGTAAGTTTAACTCAATGCAAATTTACCTTAAATAAATAAGAGACTAGGAAACATGTGGATGATCTGAATTCAGACAAACCCTTATATTTGGACAATTTCAGTCACAGTAGCCAATTTATACCTTGTTAGAACATAATCTATCTGCAGAACTATCAAGGCCAAGTTATAGAAACTGGGATGTGATGCAGTAGTGGAAGTAATACAAGATTGAGTGGCCGTAATTCAAAACTAGGGAGCTAAAAAATATATGAGTTTATTTTAAAAAATCACATTGTTAAATAATGATTGACATCATGTACTCTAATACAACGTTTGGACTAGGGGAAATTTGAAGCGTTTGGCTGAAGCGCGGTTTGAAGACAACTGTCAGATTCATTTTCAGCTCTGCGCCTGTCCCTCATTACCATGCCTCAGTGCAACTTGATTCCATTACTTGGGAAGCACATATTTCTGTAATGAAGAAATATTATGGCATCTTTTGATTCCCAATCCTGCAGGGAAGGAATTAATAACTAATCACATAATCTGTTCTATAATTTATCCATCATAATCCTCGGAGTGTTACATGACTAATCATGTTAAAGCAAGTGAACACCATTAGACTATTAATATTTGTTGTTTTCATTACTCTCTTCTTGTTTTGGTTTGACTGCAATAAAAGCAGTCAACTTGAATTATATCATAAAATTTGCAATCTATTATGCCTGATTTACCTAGAGGATAATCAGAAGAAAATGACAAGGATAATTTTTAAAAGAAAAATAAGCACTTTCTCTTGTCAGCTTTTTGCATTTTTGTCAAAATCAAAACAATAGAGAATATGCAGAAAAAGCTTGAAAACGATTGTTTCTAAAATCTCTCCAAGTGAGAACATTGTTCCCTTTCTTTTGAAATTTGAAGGATTGAGATTAGTTTCCAGAGTTTAGAGCTATACTATTTGAAAATGGCATATATTATATTAATTTGCCTGACTTAATCAGGCCATAATGTTTATACATATCATAACATGATGCATCTTGTGGTTACTACTTATCAATTCAAAGTTATTAAGTCATTGTACATATTTGTGGGCTGTAATAGGACATTTCAGCACATGTATACAATGTGTACTGACCAAATCAGAGTTACCAACATTTCCCCTTGTTTGACATTACTTTGTGATTGGAGCCTGGAGCTCCTTTCTTCTATAAGTTCATAAAATATGTAAGAGGTTGTTGTGAACTGTAGTCAACCCCCACTATGCTGTGTAAGCTAGGGACTGACTCCTTCAACCTAACTCGGATCTGATGCCCCTTATCCAAACCCCATCTGTCAGCCCCAACACCTCCCAGCCCCTGTGATGCACATTCAGTGTGCGCTGGTACATATTAAGTCACTGTTCCTATTAACTTGGGGACATTAACTGAGCCGACTGTCGTGAAGGACCTTCAAGCTCTAACTACTTTCCAGTAAGTACAGTCGAATGCCCTGGATAGAAAAAAAATGGTGACAAAAGAAGTTTAGTGGTAAATAGCTAAAATATGATATTTAAATAAGCCAAAGTGTCAGAGTCCTAAACAACAGTTAAAGAGGAGAAAGGGATATGGTATGAAGGCTCACCTCTCACCACTGTTCTTCCATTCCTTCCTTCCTTCTTCAATGTCAATTAAAAAGCAAAATGGTTCAGAATGTAGCCTAGTGGTTAAGATGGTTAAGATCAACATGTTGGAGTCTGATTCCTGGCTGCTGACCCCAGCTTCCTGCTCCTACAGGCCTTGGATGATGGCTCAAGTAATTTAGTTTCTGCCACCCACAATGGAGACTTGGATTGAGCCTGGTCCATCCAATTACAGACATTTGGGGATTGAACCAGTAGATGTAAGTCTCTCTCTCTCTCTCTCCCTCTCCCTCTCCCTCTCCCTCTCTCTCTCACTTTCTCTCTCCCCCCTTCTCAAATAAAAATAACTTAAAATTTTAAAAATAAAAAGATAAAATGGTCATTTACTTTCCCTTAACCCCTAATTATTACATATGTAAAGAGCCCAAAGCACAATGGTGGTTTTTTTTTGTTTGTTTTGTTTTTGTTTTTTTTGTTTGTTTGTTTGTTTGTTTGGACAGGCAGAATGGATAGTGAGAGAGAGAGAGAGAGAGAAAGGTCTTCCTTTGCCGTTGGTTCACCCCCCAATGGCCACCACAGGGGGCACGCTGCTGCTGGCGCACCGCGCTGATCCGAAGCCAGGAGCCAGGTGCTTCTCCTGGTCTCCCATGGGGTGCAGGGCCCAAGCACTTGGACCATCCTCCACTGCACTCCCGGGCCACAGCAGAGAGCTGGCCTGGAAGGGGGGCAACCGGGACAGAATCCAGCGCCCCGACCAGGACTAGAACTCGGTGTGTTGGCGCCACAAGGTGGAGGATTAGCCTAGTGAGCCGCGGCGCCGGCCTGGTGTGTTTTTTTAATCATCCTAACCATTTTTAAATGTATTAATATAAAGAGAACAGATTTCATGGGGAGAGTATTCCACTATAAATCTGTCCTCTATGGTGAGGCTGCTGGTGATCAGAATGCCGTACACCTGCTTTCAATTAATTTGAAAACCTGTTATTGTTGTTGAAAACATTCACGTTAAGCAAACTCACTATTTCATCTGACTGTTGAATGCCAAAGAAAACACTAGGAACATGCGTTTGCGTGTGGGTGGGTGGAGGAGGAATAAGTGTAATCTTATTTCAAAAAATCTGGAATCCCGTTTTATGTTTTGTAATCTACTGTTTCCACTTAGTGCATCATGAGCATTTTTAAATGACCTTTAAGTTCAAATCTGAAATTAAACCGAATCCTCTTAGAAATCCTTTCCCTCCACAGAAATAGGAACTGAAGTCAAGTATTGTGACTTGTTCATGATCTTGTGTGAAAAAATAAGCCAGTGCCCTGAAATGCAGTGAGCACTCACTATGCACTTGGCACTCCTGGGTAAACAGCTTACTTACAGAGAAAGTGGGTAACCCTAGTCACAAAACAACTTCCTCTGAGCACAAGGAGAGTTTGCTCTTTGGGGCAACCCCGTGGGGGTGTGTCCCTCAGTGGCACAAGGCAGGTGAAAGACATCCTGCAGCTGAGCTGTTCCAAATACAGTGATGGGATGACAGCTGGCCCAGCAGCTTAGGTTCCAGGGTATGGAGATAAGGAACAGAACCCCAACCTACTGCCACGTGCATGTAGCATGAGGGAGAACTTCAACTTTGCATTTCATGTTTCTAAGGTATGGGGCTGTTTGGTATCCAAATGCCCTGGCCTCTGCTGACTAGAACATGCGCATTACTTCATTTAATCTCTCTAACAAGCTAATGGACTTATAATTCTTATACTGATTGTAATAATGCAGACGAAAAAGGAAAAAAATATTTAAGGACGTAAAATAACTTGTCCAGCTAGGAATGCAAGAACTATAATAGTAAACCTGGCCTCCTTATTTGCAATTTTCTATTTGTCTATCAGCAAATGTTCTACCACCTGCATGTGAATTTCAGTTACTATTGGCTACTGTTCACTATTGTTAGAAAGGAAGGAAGGGAGGAAGGAAAAAAGAAAGAAAGAGAGGGAGGGAGGAAAAGACATAGGAAAGGAGGAAGTGAGGGAAAAATGCCTCATGAGTGAAGTCACATTTTCTCTGAGTTTGCTGTAGTTTGAAGAGGCAGTAATTACTCAGCATAAAACCATCCTTTCCTGTCTCTTTATGTTGCCCAACAGTCAATATGCAGGAGATTTTAAAGTAATGAAGAGACTACTAGTGAGACTCGGTTGCAAAACTGAAGATAAATGAAACTGTTTCTTTGGACTATGTTGAAGAAAATGGGAAAAGTGAAAATTAAGCCAAGTTAAAGCAAATTACTGATACGTAGATGCTGAGTGCTTTGTCGTGCCCAGGTGCTGTAGATATGGAATCATAATGGCAGACGACACAGCAAGCAGGAAACAGAAGAATCTTAAAGCTGACAGAGAATAATAGTTAAGCATCTAAGAACCAAATTATATACAGATGTATGCTTTTAAACTACCCCCAAAGCCAGAGAGTGTTTTCATGCTTCTGACATTGACTTCTAAAGTGCAGTCGAAGAAGGAAAATGTTATTTTCCATCCTCCAATGTATCTGTTTTGGAATGTACAGTTTTACTCCTACAATATTTCCAATATAGCACTTACTATTTTGCCACATAAACAAATACATGCATGACAAAAAAATGGTGCCTATATCTATTTTGCTTTAAATTCTATTTGGTCTTTAAAAATAACATGCTGAGGGGTCTGCTCTGTGGGTAGTAGGTTAAGGCTCCACCTGCAGCACTGGCATCTCATGTGGGCACTGGCTGTTCCACTTCTAATCCAGCTCCCTGCTATTGTGCCTGGGAAAGCAGTAGAAGATGGCCCAAGTACTTGAGCCCCTGCACCCACGTGGGAGACCTGGATGAACTCCTGGCTCCTGGTTTCAGATTGGCCTAGCTCTGGCTTTTGCAGCCATTTGGGGAGTGAACCAGCAGATGGATGATCCTTCTCTCTGTCTCTCTCTTTCCCTGTCTCTGCCTCTCAAATAAATAAATAAATAAATCTTTGAAAAAGTAGTGTATTGATTATTTTATAAAATGAATTGAAACTAAAGGAAGACAACAGAAGAAGCAAGAAGGAGTCAGAACACAGGGAGAACTGGCAGATAGGATGGGCTCCCCAGGGTTACTGCAGTGGGGACAACCCGGGGAAATCATGGAAATCATCAGGGAAGGGCATCCCATGGAGAAGACACAGAAGTTGACACCCAGGAGCGCCCTAGTGAACCTGGGGTGCTGACATGGTAGGATCATCATGGATGCTCACGTGATTTCCATGGGGTTTTGAGCATCATGGTATCAGTTGACTCTGGAGGGGCCAGAGACAGAGATTAGACACACGCTGTCAGCCGTGTCCGGTGACTAACCTCTGACAAACTCTGGGCTCTGAGGGCTTGGTGCATGTCCCTGCTTGGCAATGCCCCATGAGAGTTGCAAAGCACCATCGGAGGAGATGTGAACGCTGGCTGCTGTGTCACTCCACAAGGAGAGGATCCCTGGAAGCCCTACTCGCTGGACCTCTCCCTTTCTTCCTGTAACAAGCTGAAACTCCGAGGATGAAGGCTCAGCCGAACTCTGAGTCCTTCTGAAGTGAATCCACAAGCCTGACCATTACGTCACATACCTCACACACCCTCCCATGTTCTCAAGGGCAATGTGAGAGGCTTCTGCCTGCCCCTCCAGCAGCTCACCTGTTACTTCATTACCCACATGCCATGGCTGGATAGGACTTGCCCCCACAACAGGGCTTCAAACCCCAAAATCCAAAATTAGTATTAACAAGCTGGAAATGTAATCTGATTATGGTGTTTAGAGATGGGTCTTTGGAAGTAGCCATATTTGTCATAGGGTATAGCCCCAACTGAGTCCTGGTGGGGTATTAAGGAGGGGGGACAGAGACCAGACAGATAGACATGTCTACTCTTGCCGTGTTGTAGTGCCATCCAGTAGGACCCTCTGTAGGGTCCATGCAGTTTGGGGTTTGGACCTTGCACCTCAAGAACTGGGAGTCAAAATAAGCCTCTTCTGTTTATAAAGCAGCCTGTCTCAGGGATCGTTATGGCAATATGGCTGCCTGAGCAAGCAGAAGAGAGTGGCACCGGATCTGCAGGAAGAGGTTGGGACACTCCAGGACCAGTGGTCACTTGGTAGGCAACAATTTCTATGTGTTCTTTTGTTTCTAAGATGTATTTATTTTATTTGAAAGGCAGTGTTACAGAGAGAAAAAGACAGAGCGAGAGAAAGAGAATCTTCCATCTTCTGATCCACTCCCCAAACAGCTGCAGCTCTGGCCAAAGCCAGGTGCCAGGAGATTCATACAGGTCTCCCACACGGGTACAGGGGTCCAAGGGCTTGACCCATATTTAGCTGCTTTCCCAGGTGCATTAGCAGGGAGCTGGAATGGAAATGAAGCAGCCAGGACTCAACCTGCACCCATGTGGAATGCCTACCTTGCAGGTCGCAGCTTAAGCCACCACACTACAACACCGGTCCCCTTCTATGTGTTCTTGAATATGCATGTAAGACTTAAAAATATCATTAGAAAATAAGGGATATCAAGTACAATCTGAGCTGTGTGGCCCCCCACAGTGCACCAACCTTCCCTGGAACAGGGTCTTTGATGCCTTCCCTCTGGGTCCCCACACAATCATGCATATTGTATTTTCTCAGCCGCCCCAACTCATTTCCCTCCATGACATGCCAGTTTCCTTTCCGTAGATGAAAACTGGGCCCTCCAGGAGTCTGCACAGCACAGGCAGCAAGCCCAAGGAGCATGAGCTTCCCTGGCACGTGGGCAGCTTTGGAGCAATGCCCAGCGCCAAACTCAGCATACACGGGAGGGTGTGCCATTTTGGATTGTAAAGTGTTGATGAGATTGGGACTTGCTTTGATTTTAAAACATAACTCATAATCAAGTAGTTAAATAAAATAAAATACTTCATTGATGGTCACAGCAGAGAATGACGGGTGAAGCGGTTCGATAAAAGCCATTGATCCGCCCAGGGCTGAGTGTGCCTTTGAACAGAAGTCTGGAGACCTCAATGAGCGGGCTCCGAGCTGCGACAGAACAGTGTTGGAGCGGGACGCGTCCTTGTGCTTCTTCGAGGATAATGCCAAGGTGATTGGCACATAGACCCAGGTGCTGTTATTTTGTTTAGACTTCGAAAGGGCACCTCCTATGGTGCTGGAAATAAAAAGCCACTTTGAAATGCAGTCTCTTGGGGTTGCTGAAATCAAATGGAGTGCATTGAAAAGTGTCTAAAGGAAAGGCACAAAGCATCTTGATTTCTGTGGTCCATCTAAGGGGCTGTCCTCAGTGGCATTTGTTAATTTTTTATATACGCATTGATTAAGTATCTATCACTTTGATCTTCCATGGGCATGAAACTATCAGCTCTCTTCACACAGGAGCAGGAAGGAGCCCCTTGAAGAGGTCAAAGGCAGAAGAGATTGACTTGCTTCCTGAACTCCCAGTTGCTCCCTGTTTTATATGCTGCTTGCTGAGAGAACTTGGCAAAGCTGTTGTGCCTATGTGAAAGGCTCTGTGTGCAGATCCGGTTGCCCCTGCACCTTATGCCTCTGAAGAGGATGGACATAGGATGCCCAAGTCCCCTACTCTGCTCAGACACAGGCCTGTCAGAGAGGGCAAAAAAGCACTCTTGTCTGCTACACAAGGTATGGACCATCATGTCACTCTGTGAAGAGTGGCAGGCTGACCTCTTCCCTCGAACTGCAACATGTTGCCTGGGTTTTAATCTGTGTTGGAGAATTCACAAAGCCTTTCAAAGATGTTGCATTAATATTAGGGAACCACAAGGAAGAATTGGAATGAACTTTGACTTGGGTCACTGTTTCCCTGTGACAGGGGTCTGCCAGTTATGATCCATTAACCAACACACTCTCACCTTGACTCATTTGTGAATTACCCTCTGGTTCCATCACAATGATCCATTTGAATATTTGTAATGGGCACTGGGACCACAAAGACAGAAATATTTAGTATCTGGTCCTATACCAAAAAAACTTTCTGATCCCTATTCAATAATATATGTATTCATGCTGAAGATTTATATTAGTTTAAATTTTAAAAATTAAACATTAATAAAACAACTAATATGTATAATATATTGTTGGTGTAAATGGTACATGGCTGAACGATGGACATGACAGATGTCTATGTGAAATACATGTGTGTGTATTTCCATGAATTTCAAAAGTAATGTATGAGAAATAATTTCCAGGAAACCAAAAAGATTCTTTTTTAAAATTAAAAAAATTAAAGATTTTACTTGAAAGGCAAACTTATATACACAGAGAGAGAGAGAGAGATCATCTTCCTTCTACTGGTTCACTCTCCAAATGCCCACAATAACCAGAGCAACACCAGACTGAAGCCAGGAAAACGGAACTCTATCCGGCTCCCCTACATGGGTGGAACACAAGTACTTGGGCCATCATTCACTACCACACAGGCATCAGGAGGAAGCTAGATCAGATTAGCGGAGCAGCTGGGACTGGAGCCATGTACTTGAATATGGGATACTGGCATCCCAAACGGCAGCTTAACGTACTGTGCCATGACACTCTCCCCACCAAAATGTTTTTTAATTATTTTATAAGGTTGTGAAGACTACATGGAATTAATTTTCAAGTGAGAAGGGAAATAAAATATAATATTATATAATATTATATATTATATATATAATATTATATATAGAAATATACAATGCTAAAAGCAAAATTTTCTGATGACTTCAAATGTACAAGTTTCAAGCTCTTACAGTAAAAGTAGCACCCATGATGTTAATGTATATTTTCTGCCTCTCTTTTCCTTTTTCTCCCCTCCCCCTTTCTCTTCTCCAAGTTAATATAGCACTTCTCTGATGATTTGGCACAATTTCTCTCCCCAACAGGAACTTAAGTTTTTGGATCTATTAGCAGTGCATACATTATTTATTAACTTGCATCAGGAGTAATTTTGCAACTGGCAAGCTTCAGAAAGCTGCAGAAAATTAACACACCACAGGCAACATGTGCATTACTTCTCAGCAGTCTGGGACAGATAAAAATACTTAAAAGTCTTCTTTTTTGATGGTTGATTATTTAGAGTATGGCAAACTGTTGTTTCATTCACAATTCCCCCTCTGTCCATGTGGCAGTGACTTGCTTACTAGCATGAAGCCTTAAACATACACAAGCATCAATCTCAAGATGCTTTGGAGGCTCAAATGAATTATTATTATATGTCAAGGGAAAATAGAAAGCAGCTCGTAAACACGGGGTATAATTTTATAAACCATGGCAGGTGGTCCACAGTGACGAGGCAGAATCATTGCTAGGTTATGCAGTTCAGCTGGCTAACCGATCACACAGAGACTTAACTCACAGCACCGCACCTACAAATGCATTCCTTGTTTATGTACCTGCTACTACCCTTCAGGGAGCAGCGAGCAAGGCACGCTTTGGGAGCTTCATTTACAACAGATGACAGCTATCTGAAATGAGCTACGTATCAGATAAATTGAGAGTATATGAGTGATAGGAGAGGATTGATACGTTGTGGGAGTAGAAAGACTGGGGGCTGGGAGGACAATGTGGTAGGCACAGGTATGAAAATATAATTGGGAAGTGGCAGCAAACAGGACAGAGTCTACCCCAAGCTCAGGAATCAGATTGGGAACGGTGGAAAATAAAGCATTTGAATATGGGTAGAATGTCTTCCTTCCCCAGGGAAGGGGGATCGTAAAGATACAGTACAAATTTGACATCTGATAGTAATTTTTTTCAGAATGTCATTTATTTTACTAAAGTGACTGGCATTTACCCTAATTTGATTGATGTGTTTAGATGGGTCTTTTCGATGAGCTTTGGAATAAAAATAGTGCAAACATTGTTTTATTTCACTGTTTTGTTTTACTCTTACCTTGGTTTTAAAAAGAAACTAATATGCTAAATGCATAGTTAGAGTCTTTGGAAACAGACAAGAGTGGGAAATGAATCCTACTTTTAAGGAGGCAGTTTAAAATTTTAGTCTGCCAAGTGTAATTTAGGTTTGACATTATGTAAAAATACCTTCACGATTCACGGGGTTTGTAGACGTCGGTTACCTTAGTGATTTTATTTATCTCTCGGATGCTGTCTGACAGTTGAAATGTGCTTGGGTACACCTGCTGGCAGTTTCTAGCCTTAAACTACAGGAAATTGAAAGCAAGTTGCTTCTAGGATATTGAACTTAGAATTCCTTTCCTATTTTGGCAAGTGGTGCTGAGGCAGTGTGAGTTGTATCACGGTAAGGTTTGTGTTTTAATATTTAGAGAAGTCTCACATTAAAATCAGCACTGTTATTTACATCAGTTTAGAAACAGATATGGATGTACAGAATTCTACGCTTTCACACACACGGATGCACATCCTTAGAAAATACTGAACACGTGCAACTGAGGCAGACATTAAATCACAACCAAGGAAAGCCAGATCCATGTTATGAAAGGGGAAACTTAAACGGCGCAATAAAACTCTGATTATATCTTCGCAATTAAGCTAAAGGAAATCGATTAAATAGTCAAAGTTTTATCAAACCAGATCAATTTAATAACATTAATATTTTCAGTATTCATATAAGCAATGTCAGATGACTAGAAAATGTTCCTGAACCGAGAGAAAATGTGCCTTTATTTAAACCAAGCTCCCTCTGCTTCTGGAGATTAGAATGTCAATTCTGAGATGTGTGTTTGACTCTGTAGTGAAGACGCCTCTTGGAATCCCCACATCCCGTATCAGATTGCCGGGTTACAAATCCCAACTCCACCTCCAATTCCGGCTTCCTGCTCATGTGCACTGTGGGAAGCAGAAGGTGATGGCTGCAGATGACCCCCTGACATCCATGTGGGAGATCGGAATTGAAATCCAGGCTCTTGGCTTTGGTCCTGTCCAGCCTTGACTATTGCAGACATTCGAACGCGAAACAGCAGGTGGAAGACCTCTATCTGTATCTTTCTCTTTCTCTGTATCTCTGACTTTCAAATTAAATAATGAAAATAAATTAAAAATTAAAAGATTAATTCTCTCAAAAAATCATGTCGTATTTTATGGAAATCACCCTACACTTTCTGTGAGTTCCTTGAAATCTTACATTCTAGCAGTCGCCCCTCATTCTAATTCCTTTCCTGTTGTGATCCTGTTGCTGCTGTAACCTGGGTTTCCCTCCTCAAGCAAGTCCACACAGGAATCCAAGCATGCGAGCAGACACACACGCGTGCTTGCACACACACACAACCAGTGTGTAAGAATTATGAAACTGTAGAATATGGAACAGTGGAGGGGTGACATGGATGAGGCAATTGCATTTTAACTGTTCCATGTCATTTGATTTATTGCATGCAGCGCCAAGCTTCTAAAGTGACGACTGTCCCTCCCCCTTCCTTCTCTTCTCTTCCTCTTCCTCCCGGATTACCTTCAGAACTCCAAAATCTCTGTTAGGTACAGGCTCCTCCATGCCTCCAGGCTTGGCTTAGACCTACTTTGCATTTCAAACCTCTCATGATGGTTAGCAGATCAAAAGGTCTCTCTTGCAGGAAGATTTTAGGAAGGAGATGCAATTATGCGTTGCATTCATGTTGATCCACCACACAAGTTAAAACCAACTTGGGAAACATTTTCCATTAGAAAGGAAGGGCTAGGGTGGAATCATCACTAGGATCACGACAACTCATCTGAGTTCTCTTTTACAAACTCTCTTCTACTGCTTTTCGCACTTGGAAATTTCTGTTTAACTTCTCATAATGCTTTAGTCAATTTTCAGTACTCAGCTTCTCTGCCAAATACCCTTGTATCCATTTTTCCGTAGTGTGACTTCTTGTGTCTAATCACCAGCATCTTAAGCCACTGAGACTCCCAGCATCACCATCAACCCATGTACAGCCAGCTCCAGGTTACCACTAACTGATGCTCCTTCCTGTAACCCAGCAGTACTCAGACCCTGCGCTCAGGATCCTTAACCTTCAAAGTTCCTGTTTGTGAAGTCACACAGGTGGTGCGTTGGAGCTGAGGAGTAGGCCTCCTAAACTGGTTCCAAATATCTGCTCGCACCTTGTTCCCTGAACCTTCATGTTGGTGGCTGGTCGTGGCACGGTGGGCATATTTCAGTCAAATGGTGGAGCTAGCCTGAAAAGAGCCATTGACAGCTTTTCAGAATATTTCAAGCCAATCTTTAGGAAGGTCATTAGCTTAAAAATACATAGAAATACACACAATCCACATTAAAAGCAAAGGATACTTTCTCAAAACTCACTACATTCTAATTATTTTACTATTACTTTTTTGGAGATGATTTGTGTTCCGTACGTTTGTGTGGTGGAAAAACCATGTAACATTATACTCCTGTGCACTGCACAAGATTACTTGTTCCATGATATAAGTTGGATCATTTGAAACTGACATGGTAAGAGAATTTACACCATAGAAATTGCCAAATTTCTAAAAAGCAAGGTATGATCTATTGCTTTGTTGATTTAAGAAAATACTTATAACACATTAAATTTATAGTATGTTGAGAATGTTGTTGATATATTTGAAGAGTGTCAAAAATTACACAAGGAAATGATTTTCTGGTATTCAAAAATCATGATCTGATTTGGCTTAAAATTAGTCATTCACATGAATAAATGAAGTGCCAAGTGGATTTGTTGTTTCACGTTTGTCTCACTGCTTAATGTAGACATGCCTGTTGGAATTGCCCTCAGGGAACTAGATAGTAAGTATTCCTCCACTGGACTCTGCCATGAGGACATCAAGCAGCGCAGCACACACTGATCATAATCATCTACACATTAGACAACATTTTATTATATTTAAACAAGAATAAATCCTTTATACATAAATACAAAAGATATTTTATAGCAAATAAAATGATTAAACAGTCAGACTATTCCTTATAAATAGTCACACGACCATTGTTTGGCCTGATGTCATTTAAAAGAGTTCATTTAAAGTTCTGGCTGCTCCACTGCGGATCCAGCTCCTTGCTAATGGGCCTGGGAAAGCAGCAGAAGATGGTACAAATACTTGGGCCCCTGACCCCCAAGTGTGAGATCCAGATTAAGCTCCTGGCTTCTTGTTTCGGCCTTGTCCAGCCATGGCAATTTTGGCCATTTGGGAAGTGAACCAAGAGATGGAAGATCTCTGTTTCTGTCTCTGTCTCGTCTTGTCTCTCTGTAACTCTGCCTTTCAAATAAATGAATGAATAGTCAAAATGAAAAAAAGAATTGACAATATAGTATCTGACATTGAAAAAAATGCAAAATATCCATTTATTTTCAGCACTGTAACTTCCACATTTCAAATTCACTTAGGAAGCAAGAAATAATTAGTGCAACATTTTAAAGTGTACTTAGAAAACTATAAAATTAAGTGTAATTTAGTATAGTATCAGGAAATGTATTTCTGACATTATTGTGCATCTTGAACAATTTTCTTTTTTTTTCTTTTTTTCTTTTTTTATCATCTTGAACAATTTTCAAACATCAATTTGCCTGTGCTCATTTCTGAATTATTGACACATTTTCCCATGACAGAAATCAATGAATTGATTGTAACTTGATTCAGAATACTTTATTTTTGATTAGATAAATCTTTTTAAAGCTTATTTTATTTGAGAGGCAGATAGAGAAGCAGTGATAAAGTGAGAGACAGACAGAGAAACAGTGAGAGAGAGAGAAAGAGAGAGAGAATCTCATATCTGCTGGTTCACTCCACAAATGCCCATGATGGCTGGTGCTGGACCAAGTGGAAACTGGGAGCCAGGAATTAATCTAGGTCCACAACGTGGGTAGCAGAGATTTAAGCATTTGAGCCATCACTTACTGCCCCCTGGGGTGTGTCTTAGCAGGAAACCGGCATGAAGAGTGGAGCTAGTTAAATAGTAGCTAGTAACACTAGTTAAATAATACTTTGACCTCAGAATCAGCCCTTAAGGTACTCTGATCTGGCTGAAAAGCCCATGAAAACATTTCAGGCATGGAAAGCCAAGACACTGTGGCAAAAAATGTCCTACATGAAGGACCTTAGTGGGTGAGACCCCAGTGGAAAGAAGTGGCCATCAAAGAAGGATGTACTTTTCTCTGAAGAGAGGAGAGAACTTCCAACTTGCTTATGGACTTGTCTAAATACTGACAGAGATTGTGGACTCAAAAGGCTTCTATAGTCTAGGCAGCTCATGTCAAGAGCCTCAGGTGGTCACTGACATCATACATAAGAGTGTTAATTGTTAAATTAACAACAGGAGTCACTGTGCACTAATTCCCCATGCAAGACCTCTGTCCTCAGAGAGTTGTAATATAATTATGTCCAAGTGTTTGCAAAAGATGTATCACTCTTAGGTGCTTCTTTAAAGTTAATTAAGTTTTTAAAACAAAAAAAGAAGTGAAAATAACTTCAAAATGCAGTGACTTTGAACAGCACTTTTCTCGACTGTTGAGGAGCAGTTTTATTTTGTTGTTTTGTTTTTGTTTTTGTTTTTTTGTGTGCTAATTGTTGAACTCTTAGTATAGAGTTGGTCTTCTGTGTATAAAGTTGTTCAAAAATGGGTCTACTGGAGAATGGGACTGGGAATGGGAGAGGGAGGAGGAGGGGGTGGGAGTGTGAGTGGGAGGGCAGGTATGGGGGGAAGAATCACTATATTCCTAAAGTTGTACTTATGAAATGCATGAAGTTTGTATTATTTAAATAAATGTTCCTTTGAGGGAAAAAATAAGTGGATCTAGGACTCTAACCCTGACAACTAGATATGGATGCAGGTATCCTGTCATCTTAACTTAATCTTAGGCCAAACACCTGTCCCAGATCAAATCCTATCTTTAAAGATGCTTGGATACTGGTAATATTATGGTTTTTGAATTGATCAAATGTTATGCTTATTATAAAATACAAATATTCAGTGTTACTTTTCATATATAGGAAAAAGCAAGTCAAATAAATCTGTTCCAAAGAACAGCAGTGATTTTTGATTGACAATTATAAACCTATCAGCACGAAGTAACTGGATATTTCTGCCTTTGTTCCCCCTTTTCCCACTTATTATGTGTAAATGCAAGAGTCATCTCTAGGATTCTACAGAGGACATTTGATTTTGTTACAGTGTGGTGTTTTTTAGTTGGGGCTGTACTAGCTGCAGTAACGTAAAAGCCCACAAATGTTTAATGGATGTAGCATAGAAAAAAGCTCAGTTTTTCGCTTTCTCTCTCTAAAGTCCCAGATTCTCCTGATTGGCACAGGAGCCTTCAGTAAGAGGCAATTCAAAGACCCAGGTTCTTTCCAGTTTGTGGCTTTGTGGTCTTCAACAGAGTCATCACACTTGTCTTCAATAAATCTTGAATGAAGAAAGCGTGAGAAAGAGGCATGTGTATTCTAACACCGGAGCAAGCACACACCTCCTCCATGCAGATGCCCTGGTTCAGAGGTGCCCAAAGGCCCTATGCAGTTGGAAGAGCCACTGGAAATGGTAATCCAAGTGTGGTTGCTGGAATTCAGCAACATGAGAATACAGGTGTATATATAGTGAATAAAAGATAAAAATTTTAAATTTAAAACTGCTTACATATGTTCCCTGTCCTAAAAACTCTCTATGCTCTGCCTGTTCAATTCTTCCTCATCCCTAACCCCAGACAGCCACTTATCTTTTTACTCTCTCCATTTGCCTTTTATAGAATGAAGCTTTGTTGGAATCATAGCAGGTAGCCTTTTGAGATTGGCTTATTTCACTTAGCAATATGCATTTAAATTTACTTTATATCTTTTCAGACTCACTATCTCATTTTTTTTAAAAGCGTATTTATTTATTTTCATCTACTTGAAAGGCAGAGTGACAGAGCAAAAAAGAGGCAGAGAAAGAGATCTTCCATCTGCTGGTTCACTCTCCCAAATATCTACAACAGCCTGGAGGCAGTCAGGAGCTGGGAACTCCCTCCAGGTCATCCCTTTGGTGCCAGGTGCTCAAATACTCAGTCTTCCCCTTTGCTATCTCCTAAGATTGATCAGTAGGAAAGAATCTGGTCTGGAAGTAGGTGGGGCTCAAACCAGCACTTTGATTTGGGATATGGGCATCCCTACCAGCAAGTTAACCACTGTGCTATGATTCTAGTGCTGAGTAATATTCCCCTATATTACGTCTATCATGTACCACAATCTCTTAGCACACAGACCTGCTGAAGGACATGTTGTCTGCATGGATAAAGCCTCTATAAGTATCTGCAGGCAGGTTTTGGGGTGCACTTAGGTTTTCAAATGATAGGGGTAAATGGCCAAAAAAAAAAAAAGAGGAACTAAATGAAAGATCTCTGTGAGTGAGATCCCAGTAGAAAGAACAGGGCCATCAAAGAAGGCCCTCTCCTCCTCTGAAGGGAGGAGAGAACTTCTACTTTGACTATGACCTTGTCTAAATAAGATCGAAGTCAGCAAACTCAAAAGGCTTCCATAGCCTTGGCAACTCATGACTAGAGCCTAGGGAGATTACTGACGCCATAAACAAGAGTGTCAAATTGTTAAGTCAACAACAGGAGTCACTGTGTACTTGCTCCTCATGTGGGATCTCTGTCCTTAATGTTTTGTACTATGTGAATTGATGCTATAACTAGTACTGAAACAGTATTTTACACTTTATGTTCTGTGTGGTGCACACTGATGAAATCTTTACTTAATATATACTAAATCGATCTTCTGTATATAAAGATAATTGAAAATGAATCTTGATGTGAATGGAAGGGGAGAGGGAGTGGGAGATGGGAGGGGTGCAAGTGGGAGGGAAGGTATGCGGGGGGAAGCCATTGTAATCCATAAACTGTACTTTGGAAATTTATACTTACTAAGTGAAAGTTAAAAAAAGAAAGAAGTGGCAAAAAAAATTTAAAAAAAGAATGTGTTTACTGCATCTCATTGCAATAGTGGGCTTCATTTTGAGAGAAACTGTGTTCAAAGTTTTTGTGTCATTTTTCATTCCTACTGGCAGTGCACTCTTATTTTTGTTGCTCCACATCCTCAAAAGCATTCAGTGCTGTCATCATTTTGGATTTTCATAACTCCAGGAAAGTGTGAGTATTATCTCCTTGTTGCTTTAATTTTTAATACCCTAATTGGATGTGAAATTGAGTATCTTTCTATATGTTTGTTTTCTGTCTATATATCTTCTTTAAGGAGCTGTCTGCTCACTTCTTTTGCCACTTTTTATTTGGGGCTGTTCAATTTTATATTCTTGATTTTTAGGAATTCCTCGTATATTTTGGATAGAAATCCATTACTAGATATATGTCTTATAAACATTTCCTTCCAGTCTGTGGCTTTTCTTCACATTCTTTTAATGTCTTCACAGAGCAGAAATTTTTTAATTTTAATAGTTTCATGGTTGTGAATTTGGTGTTGTATTAAAAAAAAATCACCACATCCAGGGTTATTTAGATTTCTCATTTGCTGTCTTCTAGGGGGCATTAGTTTTGACACCTCTGCAGGAATTTGGTTGCCAATGGAACAAAAGAAATGAAGTTTTCACTGAGGGGGGGTGAGGATAGGAATACAGTAATTAGAGTGGTTAAGTTAGAGTAGGGGGTTGCTGAAGTATAGCCTGTGTGTGGAGGAGGCAATCGAGTCAGTGCACAGATGGAGGGGATGGCCTTGGACAGCATCGCAGGACGTGGGTGCAGATGCTGGGAGGTGAATGGATGTGACAGTGGGAGTCTGCAAAGTTCTATTCTGAAGCCTATTTCTCAGTGAATAGAAATAGAGAATAAAAATGGGAAAGCGGTGCTGGGAAGCCTGGAGAGAGAAGAGCAGAGAGTGGGGGAGTATGACATAGCTACCATGAGTCATCCAGCACCCACTCGAGGTGCCCCATGATGAATTTACAGGGCAAGTTCCGTACTCGAGTTTGGATGTATTTCTTTAGCTGTGGTCGCCGTACAGACGCAAGCAAGGAGGTGGTGGAATATATCTGATTGTAGTGTTCCCAAGTGAGCACCATGCAGTAGCAGAGAGCAAGGGGGTTGACAGTATGTGCAAGGAAGTGAGTGTGTTGAGCAACGAGGGGACTAACGTTAAGGAAAGGATGCCATGGAGTTTTAGGAGCAACAGACTAGAGAACCTGGTAGGATTGAAAGATGGCTGGGACCAGAAGAGGCATAAGCAGGAAATATGAGACGTGATATTCAGGGGATGTGCCGCATGAAGCTGAGCTCATGGAGGGCTGGTGGTGGTGTTGGTGGCGAGGTCAGGGAATGAGGAGGCAATGAGTGATAGGGAGAGTGTCTGCACGACAAGATCCCCAGAGGAGAAGACTTCAAATAACTTGATGATTGGATTCTGAAAGATCAACTATGTGAGTGATCAAATTCCAACAAACGCAAGACAGGGATATTTTGAGCAGAGTGGCAATGAGTCAGGAGCTAAAATCACCAAGAAGCGAGGGAGAATCACTGGGGGACGTGCACAGGACGACAACAATGAGGAAGAAGTGTTGATGGACTCTGCTGAGCTGTGATTCAGAACTGGAGATCTTTACTGTGGAGGAGGGGAGAATGTTCTGAAGGCAGCGAGAGAAGTGCACTCCTCCAGGTGAGAGGTGAAAGGGCTGTGGGCACCGCCTCAGGGTGCAGGGGACTGAGCCCCTAAGAGAGCATGTGGCAGAGCACCCCAGAGACAGGGGCAAAGGGCTGTTCTCAGGCGACGTGGAAGATGTGGGCATTTTTACTGATGATGTCCTGGGATTTTCAGAGGGCCAGCGTTGGATTTGTGCTTTGGAAGGGAAGAGAGAAGGAAAGAAAGGAAAAAATGTGCAATGACCTGATGCTAAGTTATCATTCCTAAAGGTTAATTGTATTTGCCAGTTAACGGGGACAGAGCTTTTCATTGCAAAGCAGATCATTGGAGTAAAAAGGGAAGAAGAAAGTAGTGTTCTCTAGGATTAAAGTGCCATTAGCCCTCAACACCTTAAACCTGAAACCAAGCCTTCAATTTTTTTTTCAGGTGTTACTAATTTTGTTTTTCAATAATATTTATTGAGAACATACTATATGCCAGGAACTGAGCATATTTAGTAGGTGAAGTGGGGAAAACATTGATAACATAAAGTAAAATTAAACTAAAGATTGTAACTGTTTGTGTGCAGCCTCTGTGTCTGCATTCCCTCCGCTGGCGCTAATACCAGTGGTTTATTAACGGGGACGTTCTCTCTTGTAGAATGTGAGCCTCCTGAAGCGTAGTATTTATGGAAAAGAAGCAGTTAAAGAGACAGCATGTATGTTGTGCTTTAAAATGCTTAACGCAGGTTTACATTGTGTCCACTAGACTGTTAGCACTTAGGCTACCTCGGCACCAAACGGAGGTGGCAGCTTGTCCACCTGGACTTTGTTAGTATTTCAAAGCTGTGCAGTGGGACATAGTATAGTGAAAACTTAAGTGCATGACAAATGTATTAAGTGATCACTCCCACCTTTAATCGGATACTTTGACAAATGAAATGAGGAGATACTAGTTTTAAAATTATAAATATTTTAAATAAGTATCTTCAACGCTATTACAATAGCATTTTCATACACTGCGGGGGAAACTACAACTTGGTTCCATTTCACAAAACATTACCAGCCAGTTCAGCTCTAAAGTCCTTTTATGAAATACCAATTCTGTGCCAATTTCTTTGCTGGGATCTCAGAAAAGAAAGATAAACACACCACAGTTTTTTTCCAAAAGGAGTTCTCAGTATTTTGGAAAATTACTCAAAAATGTATTTTCAGAGTTTTAAAGACGAGTACTTTGCTGACTCAAAATCTACATATCTAGAAGCCTAGCAGAGTATTAATTTTAGAAAGTGAGTACAACGTGCATGTGCAATTATTTTCATCCTAGAAATGTACAATTCCACGATTTTCATATATAAGAATCTGAAATTTTGGAATAGCAAAAGGAAATTGCTTTGGCATATAATGCAAAATCCATGAAAAGATAGTCATTTAAAATTGCATTTGCAAAATAAATGTTAATAATAAAATAATAAAATAATAATAAAATAATAATTTATAATAAAATATAAGCTGAAAATTATGTACTTTCAGTATTATACAAACTTATGCATATGTTCAAATGAACTTCAAAAATTTTATGGAAAGTGCATTTTTTCACAACACGATATTTTGGGGTTCCTATGTATAAAATAACAAAATTAAATGTACTAATATACTTAAAATTGCAGTCTTCAGGGTATTTTGATTTCTTTTTAAAAACTGCTTTACTTATTTGAAAGTCAGAGTTACAGAGAGAGAAAAGGAGAGACACACAGAGAGAGAGAGATCTTCTATCTTTTGTTTCACTCCCCAAATGGTAGAAATGACCAGAGATGGGCCAGGCCAGAGCTAGAAGCCTCTTCTGGGTCTCTCATGTGGGTTCAGGGGCCCAAAGACTTGGACCATCTCTCAGCTGCTTTCCCAGGCCCATTAGCAGGGAGCTTGATCATAAATGTGGCAGCAGGACCTGAACTGGCATCCATATGGGATGCTGGTGTTGCAGGCTGTGGCTTTAACCTGTTGTATCATAGCACCAACCCCTTGGTTTCTTGTGTGTATATAACATTATTTTAAAAAATTAGGTACAATTGCCACAAATTCATTTTATAAATATGAAAACCATATTTTAAGGTATACAAATAAGATAATCTTTCTCATTTATTTGCTCTGATTTACTCACATTTTTGTTTTATCCATGCATCATTCTGCGTGTTTGTGGCTAAACAGCAATGCTATCTGAGGATAAGTGAAGTTTGAGTCATCCACAAGTCCTGGCTGACCCTTTTTCTCTGCAGCAAAACTCCCATTTAAATGTGACCCTCAGCAGAAGAGAAGCAACAATTTCAGGGCATCCAGTGTCTAAATGGCTCCATCATATCCCCTGTCTCTAGGATACATGAACCTATATGATGGCTCATGGGTAAGAGTCAGCAGGCGTGAAATCCAGCTGTCCTTGGGCTCAGCATTTGTTGGTTACTTTTTATTTCTGATGCACCTTACTGTCGCTCCCCCTTTTCGTGGAGGAACGACACTAAACCCTGCCTAGGTTTCCTATCCGAGTCACGGCACCATTATGTCGCTCCCCCTCTTCGTGGAGGAACGACACAAGACTCTGCGCTGTTCTTTCGTCTGCTCGGCCCTCCCAGGGTTTGCTGCTGGTTCTTCCCGGGTTGGCTACCGTCCCTTCCACCTCCGTGGAAGGGCGGTTCCCCCTGCCACTTTCCCCATTTCCGCGGGGGAGCGGCACACCGCCGGCCGGCTCTCTCGGGGGCTGCTCAGATGTTCCTCCAGATAGATGTTCCTGGTGCATGTTGTCTCTCTCCTCCTTTATAGTCCTCTTCCACCAATCCCAACTCTGCTACCCACACGCTGAGTACGCTGCTCTCCTCCAATCAGGGCAGCTCCTGCAGCTTGTCAAGTTGGTGAGAGACAGCTGCGTAGAAGCTGTTTACTCCTCTCCCAGAGCTATATTGTGGGAGAGCAGATGTATAGAATAAGTCTTAATTCCAGTAACTTAGTCTAGTCCGGGTTGCTCCCCACACCTTACCATAATAATACTGATGTATTCATCACAACTGATATCATTTCTATCTCAGGAGCTGCATATTTAAAAACATGTAACATGCAGTTTGTTATCTGGATGTGATGAATGCTTATAATGTTTTTTTTCAACTTTTATTTAATGAACATAAATTTCCAAAGTTCAGCTTGTGGATAACAGTGGCTGCCCCCCCCCCATAACTTCCCTCCCACCCGCAACCCTCCCCTCTCCCGCTCCCTCTCCCCTTCCATTCACATCAAGATTCATTTTCAATTATCTTTATATACAGAAGATCAATTTAACATATATTAAGCAAAGATAATGCAATAGCTTATATGAAGAATAAAACCATTAAAATTATTTGTTATAATATTGTAAAGTGAAAAAAATAAAATAAGACCATTTTGAAATCTGATTATTGGCTGGTGCAGCGTCTCAATCGGCTAATCCTCTGCCTGAGGCACTGGCACACCTGGTTGTTCCTCTTCCAGTCCAGCTCTCTGCTGTGGCCCGGGAAGGCAGTGGAGGATGGCCCAGGTCCTTAGGCCCTGCACCCCATTGGAGACCAGGAGGAAGCACCTGGCTCCTGGCTTCAGATCAGCACGCTGCACCGGCCGTGGCGGCCATTGGAGGGGTGAACCAACAGAAAAAGGAAGACCTTTCTCTCTGTCTCTCTCTCTCTCACTGTCCACTCTGCCTGTCAAAAAAAAAAAATTTAAAAAAAAGAAATATGATTATTGATTAATAATGGTGTTATACTTCAAAGGTTATAGCAGCCCTTTTTTTATGTAGATCACACATAGAGACTGATTTGGGATGCTTTGTCAGCTCCTTGTCTCCCTTGTTGAGTGACTTAGGAACTTCCTTTTGGAGCTTCAGTTCACTCAGTTGTAAAACGGTTATTTTTTCTACTTCCATTACTGTTACAGGGACGACTATTTGATATGCTATAGAATTCAGTAAACGGAAGGTGTAATCTTGAAGATATTGAAAGTTTAACTTTTAATATCAGAGTTATCATATAAATGTTACCATGTTAAAAATAATATCACTTTCCTCACCAGTGATCGATTTGCTCTTTGAAGATATTGGCAAGTGAGTTAACTCCTGGGTTGTTTCATAAAGCTAATTTTTATTCAAGAATGAGTGATCTATGCCTGTAAAATATTCTTCACTTAGATTGAGGTAATAGAGCTTCAATTTCATATAAACTTATAGATAGACTCATATGAGCTTCAAAAAGTTTATGGAAAATACATATTATGAAAAAATTATGTATGTATTTTAAAGATTCTTTTGAGTCCAAATAAGCTTATATTTTTATTCTGTTTTCCACGAAATTCTTGGATTTCTTGTGCATAGAATAACACAAAACAGCTATGAACTTTCAACTTGAAGTCATTCCATGAATACAGGCAGAAGAGTGAGGATAATTCTACACAAAATCTAAAACCAGAGGCCAAGGTCATCTTCCCTATCAACTAGGACACTGTGTCCTCCTTTTTCTATTAAATATGCATAGAGAGTTTTGTTTCTGATAAAACTTACATTTTACTCTTCCAATATTTGCATTTAAACCATTTTAGTTCTCATTACTAAGCTGCTAAACTTTATGATATTTAATAAATGATAACGTAGAAATAACTCAACCCATAGGTTTTTCCACTCTTCTGTCCTATAGACCTCATTTAATGTGGACTTTGTGTAGGAAATGCAATAATGGTGGAGGTTAAACTACTTAACTATATTCATTTGCAATCCATAAGTAAAAATCAAAAATTCCGATGGAGCTGAATTTTCGTTTTTCTTTCTCAAAACACCTCACCTTCCATTTCCCTCAGATGGTGCAAGGCTTCTGTCTTCCTAACTCTGAGGCTACCTCTGTGCCACGTAGCTCTCCTTCTTCTGTTTTGTGCCCAGAACCTAACCAAATGCTTGTTCAAGTACATGTCAATCTCTTGTTTTTGAGTAAGAGAAACGGGACGATGAGCCAGAACACGGACTGCACTGCCAGGAAATAGAACTGTTGCCTGCTCTTTTATAGGTAATTGCTTAAGAAGACAGGAACGTCTCCTCCGAAATCTGACACGCAGACTACTTAGATATGGGCAAGGGTTTCCATCAATATTTTCAACTTTCCAAAAGCGTCATTAAACTATAAATCATGAAAATATACTTAATTTATTTTAATTAAAATGACTTAGTTATTTTGTGTAATGCTTTTAGACAAGCTTTTGATGGCACTACATGCAAGTAAGATGTCTGTCAGTTTTCAGTTTCAAAAACAAAAGGTTTCATTCATCTTGCAGAACTTAGGCCCATTCTAGAAATAAGGGGAGAAACCACTGACTTTTTTGTTTTGTTTTGTTTTCAAGGCCCCTCCAGAACCACTGTATTGATTAAGATTTCTGGTCATATTATGCTTGTCTCAGAGAATTTAGCAAAGTCAGTATTGCATAAAGGAAATGGAGAATTCAGCAGATAACGAAAATACCTCTGAGTGTAAATAGGTCACTCCTGAAAAGAAAAAAGAAAGCATGAGTCTTATTCTTTTTCAAAAGAAAGTACAATTATAGCAGTATAGTCTACCCTCTATAAAATGATAGCTTAATATATACAAAGGAAAAGAATGATGTGGAAAATAGATATACATGGTGTTATATTAATGATGTCTGAGTTTTGCATAGAAATGGCTAACAACAAGTCGTTTAAAACTACCAGAAATCTCTATTCTAAACGATATGCTTATTAAAATGCTACAATACATTAAATTTTTTCAATACTTTTTATTATACAATTCAGAATGGTGCATAAAGGAAATATTCAGGTATTGTATTTTTACATAGCCAACACACACACAACTTCCACCTAGAGAAATGAATAGAATATTTCAAAATAATGGGTAATACCCCCATAGGTTCATTTCTGTCATAACCCTCCTCTCACTTCTGAAAAGTAACTGCATGTCTCAATGTTATGTCACCAGTTCACTGCTTTCTTACTGCTCAAGTGTAAATCTCTAATTACTGTGGCACATCTTTGCCTACTTTTTCAATTTATATCATTTGTTCCTCTTAACATTATTCTTTTGATACTTGTTCATATTATTTTCTGTAACTATAGGCCATCTATTTCAAATTTGTAAAATAGTTCACTATGTGAATATATCACAATTTATTTATTCATGCTGCCATAGATCAATATTCAGATTATTTTGAAATTTTGGTAATTTTGAAAAAAATAGTGCTTTGAGCAAGCTCATGCATCTCTCTCCTAGAGATATTTCAAAAGGTGGTAGAAAAATGGAATTCAGAGATGTGCTTACTTCAGTGCAGAAAATATTGAAATCCGTGCAGTTTTTTCATAATAAGCAGTTTTCCATGAGCTCTTCACCTGCATTTTTATTGAGTGTTGACAAGGACTCTCTCCATGAGAAAACAAGCCAGGCTCCTGTCGTCCACAGGCTCTATTTGGCTGGCCTAGCCCAGTTTCAGCCCTTACTAAGTCCATTTAGTGGGAATCCCCACTCTTGATTACTGATCTCCTTTGATGTTTACTTTCTGAGATTGCCTTTAGCAAGAAACCCATTAGATCAGTTTATAGGAATCCCTGTCCCCTCTTAGTAACTTCCTGTGTCCCTTCACTCTGCTCCTTGGCTGCTAACCCTCAGCTCTCTTTACCACATCAGGAGTTGAGCCCAAGACTGAACCCCTGTAATACAAAAGCAGGGCTCAGCCTCTCCTCTGTCTCTCTTAACACAAGGCGTCCTTGCCCGTCCTTTATCAAAAAGAATCCACTGAATAGAGGGAGTGATATAACCTGGCCCAAGAAGGTTCTAATCACGACTCAGGGTGTCATTTGCTTCTCCAATAGATGAAATCCTGTTAACCAGTATTGTCTGAAGAGTTCTGTTTAGGAGAACTCCAGATCCAGCCAGGAGGATTCCAGATCTGGGGCAGAAGGTAACTCCCACTTACATGTAACTCCCAGACTATCTGAAGCCCACTTGGGCGTCACAAATTCCCTAAAGTGCATGGGATTGCTGATCAATCAAAGGAAGGTCAGGAGCACCACTGATCAACCAGGAACTTGAACACGAGCAGGACATGCGCCTCTCAACTCCAGTTTAATCTGTTACAGATGTCACCTCTAACCCCTTGGGGAGCCTGGCTTCTGCCCAGCAGCCTTAGCTGCCTGGCTCCTTGCTTGGCACTTTTCAATAAACATCTACTTACCTCCACCTTCCTGATGTCAGTGGACGGTTTTCTCCACGTTGGGCAAGCAGACCCAGATTTCAGGGCTCCACAGCAACACCTCCAACTAGTATGGGAGGTTGTTCTGCAAAAAGCCCAATCTCTCTCCTATTGTAATAGTCTCGAATGAAGTCTTCTATATAGTTTCACAAATACCTGAGCAATTTTTCTTTAGCACCATACCCTGGGGAATGCATTGCTTAGTCATAGGCCATAGGCATCTTCAACTTCATCAATATTTCCCTATTCTCTGTAAAGTATATAACAATTCATATATCCACCATCAATATATGAGTTTCTGTGATTCCCCATGTGTGTCTGTGTCTGATCTTTTTAATTTTAGTCATGCTTATGGATGGAAAGTGAATTTTGTTATTGTTTAATTTGTATTTCCCTGGTTACTAACAGGGTTACATTTCCATACTCATGCTGACCATGAATCACTGGACTGCTCCCCTTTATGTCTGTCTGTGTTTATTTCAGCCTGTTTATGGTTTTAGCTTATTTTCTCAGAGGTTGTCTATCTTTTCCTTATTGAAGTGTGTAAATTTTAAGTATATTCTGGGGATAAAGTTATGTTGCAAATAGCATCCTTTTCACTATTTAATGCTGAATTTTGGTGAACAACTTTATGTTTCTCTATGGTGAGTATCTATCCTGAATCCATGAAGATATGCTGTTGATTAAATTAACTTTATTTATTTGTTTGATTGGTTAGTTGGTGCATATGCCAATGTTTGTGTGTTTTCTATTTATGTGTTCACACTCTGAGGAATTAATTCTTGTGAATTACATGCAATAGTGTTCAAAGTTGTTTTGGGGGGTGGGGTCTCTTTTTGCTGCACCATTTCTGAAAGACTGCTTGTATTCCACTGCTCTGATGAGCCATTTACGTCATGAATCATGTGTCCATATATTCACAGGGCTATTTGAAAGCTATTTTCTATGCTCTCTCGTCTACTCTTGCATCAGAACCATATGTTTTAGAACTTGGCTTTATAAATGGCAGTCCAAGTTCTCCCACAGTCTTCTACCAGAGTGCTTTAGCTATTTTTGTATCTCTGCACATCTACATACAGTTTAGAAATTTGGGGCTGGTATTGTGGGGCAGCGGGTTATGTTGCCACTTGGGACACCAGCAGCCCACATCAGAGTGCCTGGGTTTAAGTCCCCCTTTGGCTTCTGATCCAACTTCCTGCTCCTATTCCAGAGAGGCAGCAGTGAGTGCCCAAGTGCTTGCATTCCTCGCACCCACACTGGAGATCCAGACGAAGTACCTGGCTCCTGGCTTCGTCCTGGCACAGGCTTGCCTGTTGCTGACTTTTGAAGAATAAACCAGCAAATGGAATTTCTCTCTCTATCTATCTCTTTCTTTCCTTTACTCTCTGTCATTCTGCCTTTTAAGTGAATAAATAAATAAAACTCTAAACATTTGAAAACCTCTTGTCAAGTTCTATATAAAACATTATAATATTTATTGACATTTTATTAAATATGTAGACAATAGTATTTGATTTTTGCAATGTTGAATCATAATACATAAGCATGGCGTATATTATTGAGCATGTTTTAAATTTATCAACACTGATTAATAATGTTGTGACACTTTGTGTATCTTGGGTGGCATATTTGAAGTTACAAATGGATCTCAGTTCGCAGTAGCTATGTTTTATGAAGTCACAATGAACACTGAATTAGTGAATATTGAAATTTGCTTCTCATGGAAACCCAGGATTAGGTACCTGTGAGCCTCTGTCCACAAAACTTTTGTCGATTTATTAATGCATAACCTCATTCAACCTGTGCCTGTGTAAGGACACCTTATTTAATATACATTGTTGACTCCCTGATGTCGGACTCATAGCCACCATCAGTGTACCTCACAGGAAATGTTAATCTGTGTTTTTCTGTAAGAAACATCAAAGCCTTCTTGTGCTTAGGATACTAGACATCATTTAGAACTACACTAGGGGGACACTTAAAACCATGAAATCACCAGCAAATACATAAAAATGCAGTAAAACCCTGAGTTAAACAGACATCATAAAGGACACTGTTTACAGCTGCAAACGAAACAAGAAGGCAGAACATCTGATGTCTTATCTTAACCGCACTTGGGAAATTGCGTGTTGGGTAACCCAAATGTTTCATCTTACCAACATGCACAGAAATGATCCGGAAATAATTAAAAGTACTTTCTTTTAAAAATTATCTATTTATTTGTTTGAAAGTTAGAGTTATAGAGAGAGAAAGGGAGAGATAGAAAGAGAGAGAGAGAGATTCATCTTCTGTCGGCTGGTTCATTCCTCAGATGGCCACAACAGCCAGGGTTGAGCCAGGCAGAAGCCAGGGGACAGTAGCTTCTTTCAGGTCTCTCCACATGTGTAGTGTCTGTGCAGTCAAGTTCTGCACTGATTAGAGTGTGAACACAGAGCAAACAGGGCCTCCCATAGCTTATAACTCACCTATACGCCATTTATATGGCACAGGAAATATCAACATCTGGAACAGGCTTAGAATGAGCCCAGATTGCTAGTTCTTCAGGCACATGGCAGGAATAAAAGAAAATAATCTCTGGAAGGAGGGAACAACATCCCTGGCATTAAATATTTCCTAAAAATATATTTTGAAACTCACTGTCAGATGCACAGTGAAAGTACCAGGTACACATCACGAGGGATAATGAAAGGGAAACCACAGAAATCACAGGTAATAGAAACAGCTCCATGATTCCTCCACACATTGGATTTATCAAGGATGTCCAAGAAACAAAACAAATGAAAACTATTAGAAAATAATAAAAAAATCTATAAATACTATATAGATTATTTTAAGGGTAAAATTCTAAAAACATAAATTTGGGACACAGAAAATAAATAGAAAGAAAAATAGAATAACTTAAAATGAATGAAAATTTGAAGAAAATTCATATACTGCAGTACAACATGTGAAAATATAGAGAAAAATGAATTATAGGAGACATGCAGAATTTTGGCCAGGAATTTGGGATACATTACTTGGAGTCTAAGATAAAAGGGAGAAAAAAGAACCAAGCAAAAGCATTAGGATGCTTCAAAAAGCTCATGAAAAGCTGAATTAAACAATAAATGTACTTTGGTATAAGAAATTGGAAATCCATGACATAATAGTCTTCATAAGAATACTTCATCGAAATAGATTCATGGAAAACACACTTAATGAAAAAATTATACATTGATTTCAAATTTTTTTGCATCCAAATAAATCTATCCTTTAATTTCATGTTCCATGAATTATTCAAAATACTCAACATATTATTTGAATGCATAGCAGCAGAGAATTTTCCAAATTGATCAAAGGCTTCCACTTCCAGACTGAAAGAGCACCACGAAGCAATTCAAAGATCATGGATTATTTTATTGTTGTCTCACCCCTCTGGCTTTAAATCTTTTTTTCTTAAATATTGCAGCCCCCACCTTTTAACCCTAGTATCTAAACAATGTCAGTGTTTTACAGTTGATGTTTGTTTACATCTATCCATATTTTAACATTTTTAAGATTATCAATCCTTCTTGTTCCTAGGATAAATAAAGAAAAATTATTTATTTAAACTGAGGAAAATCCAGGAAGTACATGATGGGACCCATTGAGCTTCTATTACATTCACTTCCGTATGTATTTTTTTATAATAGACATAACCAGTCCTTAGGGAAAGTACCACAACCTTATTTGAAACTGGATCCATAAGGTAGGGCTGCAGCCTGCGTGTGTACTCTGAGTCCGTGTGTTTAGCAGTCTTCAAGCAAACGGCACTCACAGCTCAGCCTGAACTCTCATGCCAGCTCCTGTACCCTTTGCTGAGGTTCAGTCTGTGGCCTGGTCCAGACTTTTCCCTGACAGTCCCAGAGGGAGCAGGAATTTACAGATCTGAAGGGCTAGGCGGACGCTTGTCTCAGGACTTAGCCTCCATAGTAGGAACTGGACCAGAACAGGTGTCAGATCAGATGAAGACCCCGGGGCAGCTGGAAGGCAGCTTCCTCCTCAGTTTGCTGTGGGTGCCCACCTCAACATTTCCCACCTGCCTAAGCGCTTGAGGAAGTTGAACCCCTGAAATGAAGGGAGGTGAGGAATCCAGTTACCTGGTCTGCCTGCACTGTCACAGGGAGGGAGTTAGGGCTGCTCATTAAAAACAGAAAAAGGATAAATCAGTGTCTTCTCCTTCCAGGCTGTGCTTTTTCCCATCACCCCCATCACCCCCATCACCCCTTTGCAAATGCATCCTCGCCCTGGGCCTGCCATGGTCTACTCTTTGGGCTCAGTCCTGCTCCCAGAGTGCTACCAACACCAGAGTGTCACCAGAACCAGCAGGAATGAATTTCATCTCATTGACCAACACACAAGACCATTGAATTTTTTTTTTTTTTCGACAGGCAGAGTGGACAGTGAGAGAGAGAGAGACAGAGAGAAAGGTCTTCCTTTGCCGTTGGTTCACCCTCCAATGGCCGCCGCGGCTGGCGCGTTGCGGTCGGCACATCGCGCTGATCCGATGGCAGGAGCCAGGTACTTATCCTGGTCTCCCATGGGGTGCAGGGCCCAAGCACTTGGGCCATCCTCCACTGCACTCCTGGGCCACAGCAGAGAGCTGGACTGGAAGAGGAGCAACCAGAACAGAATCCGGCGCCCCGACTGGGACTAGAACCCGGTGTGCCGGCGCCACAGGTGGAGGATTAGCCTATTGAGCCTCGGCGCCGGCCAAGACCATTGAATTTTAACATTTCTGAAGGAAACTGAAAAACATTGATTTCAAAGAGTTGATATCATAATGAAACTAAACAGTGCCTTGAATGCTCAATACAATCATGGCCCAGCCTCTTGGCCTCTCTCCCTTAGCTTAAATCACTGAATTGAGGAAGTGGTACAGCCAGCCCTACAGGGTTGTAAGTGACAACGTGATGGTGGCATTGTCCCGAGAGTTTTTGTTTAAGGGAAGTTACAGTACAGAAAGCACTGAAATCCACTGGCCATCATAAACATTCCAACCAGAAACTTGGACACAAGGTAAACATGTAACTGAACCAGGTGACCACTGCGTCTCCAACCAGCCCCTTATCGCCTGGCCACTGGCCAATGTGAAGCTGCTACTTTTTCCCTCCTTATTCCTGACTTTCCGTTTTTTGTAGCCTCCTTAACAACCCAAAGCACCCTCAGCAGGGCAGCAGTTCTGGAGACTTGGGATTCTGCTACCCCTTATTTATGGATAGACTTTCTCTTTACCCTCAAACCTTGTCATGTTGATTCAGCACCAGGGAACAGGCTGAGTATTCAGTTACATAAAATTCCTTTTTTAAAAAAAGGATTTTACTTATTTATTTTTGAAAGACAGAGACAAAGAGAAGGAGAGACAGTGAGAAAGGTCTTCCATCCACTGCTTGGCTCCCCAGATGGCCACAACAGCCAGAGCTGGGCTTGATACAAAACCATGAGCCAGGTGCTTCTTCTGGGTCTCCCATGCAGGGGCCCAAGCACTTGGGCCATCTTCCACTGCTTTCCCAGGCCTTAAGCTGAGAGCTGGATTGGAAAAGGAGCAGCCAGGACATGAACCTGCACCCATATAAGATGCCAGTGCCACAGGCAAAGGCTTAGCCTACTACAGCATAGTGCCAGCCCCATCAGTTACATAAGATGTTAAACCCCAATGTGGTATTTTTGATTAGGTAGCGTAAGATTACGCTCCTTTAAAAACATACACTTTGGGGTCCCCCGGAATGGAAATGATACAGGATTGTATTGATTGCTGAGAAACCCTAGCTGTACAGTAACTAAATGAATTCCTTACCACTTATGATAAAATCTGACAAAGTTCTTTACAATGTGCTTTTTGGCAAAATCTTTGCTTCATGCTAGAATCATAGCCCATCCTATATCACTTCTGGCAGTTTTCATCTCTGGGACATTCTCCGGGTAGTGATGCATGGTTAGGGAGGAAAACCTTGGTTTCACATTTATTAAGCTCTATTGTCTGTGTGGGACATCATTAAGAACGTTGAATATTTATGCTCTTCTGTTTAATCAACCCCTCATCATCTGTTTCCCTGACCTGGAGGACCCAAGGCACCTGGCTCCTCCCTGGTTTTGCCCCATTCGCTCTTCCGTGCCCTTCCCCAAGCACCCTGGCCTTCTAGTTCATCCTTAGGGCCGGCCCCCACTGAAAAGCCCGTGCCCAGGAAACACGTCCTCCTCACTGTCACAATTTCGTTCTCGTTCAGGTCTCAGTTCAAATATGCCTCATGCAAATAGGTCATCATGATCTGCTAACCAGTTACTTCCTCTAATCATTCTTTATGGTACCACCCTTTCAGTACTTTTCAGAACAATGACTGCTTTTAATAACCAACTTGTTTGGCCAGCGCCGCAGCTCACTTAGCTAATCCTCCACCTGCAGCACTGGCACCCTGGGTTCTAGTCCCAGTTGGGGTGCCAGATTCTGTCCTGGTTGCTCCTCTTCTAGTCCAGCTCTCTGCTGTGGCCTGGGAGGGCAGTGGAGGATGGCCCAAGTCCTTGGGCCCTGCACCTGCATGGGAGACCAGGAGGAAGCACCTGGCTCCTAGCTTCAGATTGGCGCAGTGCGCCGGCCATGGCAGCCATTTGGGGGGTGAACCAACGGAAAAAAGGAGGACCTTTCTCTCTGTCTCTTTCACTGTCTAACTCTGCCTGTCAAAAAAAAAAAAAAAAACTTGTTTATTTATACATGTATATTGCCTGAACATTCATTTAGAAGGAGACAGTGTTGCAATATCTCTTTGCAGGTACCTCTCCAGGATACATAGAAGACTGGTTGGCACACTGTAGGTGCTCAACAAACATTAGCCAAGTCAAGATTGAAAATGCAAGACTTCAATTATTCTTGTTTTTTCTCGAATTTTCTTTTTCACATTTCCTTCTATGTTATAAATAGCTGGGTTTTTCTTCTTTTCCCTTATGTTAATATATATAATGCATGTGGAATATATCAGCTCAATCTACCAATGATGTGGAAGTTTGCCATGAATGTCTTCACCCACACTGGCACTTCCAAAATTTCTCGACTGGAAGCAAGCATCCTGGTAGGGCCAGAAGGGAGTGGGACAGGGGCAGCAGGAAGTTTACTGCAATGAGGGCTGTTCTTCGTGAAGAATCGCGGGAATAAAGAAGAGTAATGCCCTACTCTCCACAAGAATTCTCTCATCTCATTTTAATTCATGAACTGTTAAGCGTTCAGCTTAAGCCAAACTTGAACATTTTATTGATTTGTTCAGCCCTATTCATGAAGATCATTTGTACTCACACAGTACGTTAGTGACTGGTGTTATTAGGCGAAAATGGAATCCAGCTGAAAGGAGAAAAAGTAGACGTATATTGGGGACCAATTACCATATAAATAGACATTAACTATCTAAGAGAGTTCTCCAAAATAAAATACGTGAAGCAGGTCTTTTGGGGTGTTATTTCTGAGATTTCAAGTTGAAATTCTATTTCAGCTCTTTTTTTTCTGCACTAGCAGGGGAAGAAAATTCTAAATGGAAGGTTAAAATACTCAAATGTCCATGCTATAGCTCTGAAATTATATATATATATATACATATATATATATAATATATATATATATATTATTCATGTATATAAAGCCCATATTCAGTATATGAAAAGGCACAAAATTAGCTACAGAATAGAACTTTTTATATGGAAAGTCAGATGCACAATATCAATATTCAAATAACACTTAGCTAATACATTATGGAATTTTAATGAATTTGTGGGAATTAAAAATACTCAAGGTTTCAATGTATTTTTTTCCGTACACTTTAAAATTTATCAAGGTATTCCCTAAAGTCAATTTGGCATGAATTGGTGATATTATGAAGCTAAATAGGAAATATGAGAGAGAATGAAGACTTTGAATGTAAGTCCTTATGGAAATTGAAACATTTATATTGATTTGCTTTACTAGTAACTTAACAGGTAAGTGAAGATAGAAACTGCTCCTGCACTTTGCTCATTTAAACAGTGATTTAAAGTTGTTACTATAATGAAACAATTTTTAAAAAGAAAGAGGGTAATTATTGCAGTTATATTCAATTCATTTAATGTGGATGTTCACATATCTTTTTTATGTCCTCCAAAAAAAGTGAATTAAGGATATTTAACTAAAAACATAGCAAGTAAGAGAGATAGTAATGTTGAGAAAGGTTTTTTCTCTGTTTTATTTCTAATTTATGCTTTTTTTTTACTTTAACAATTTCACATTTTTTTCAAATTTGTTGAGATTCAAGTTACTATTTCTGTCTGACTCCAAAGATGATTATTTGCATAGTGCTTCACATTTCACAAAATCATTTAACACACATGGAAACTGATGATAACTCCATCAGGAAACTAAAGCTCAATGAGCTGTGCAATAAAGACTTAAGTAAGAGGCATTCCTGAGAACTCAAAGGTACTCTTTCAGGATGCAATCCGTATGTAGTTTCCCGTATAATAAGCCACTCTGAAATAAAGCAGCTGATAATTTTTTCAAATGATGAAATATGCCTTTCCTATAAATATATACATTGCCTGATGTAATTTATAATCTCTGAGCATTAGCCATGACAGTATTTCATTTTACCTAATATTCTTATAGTGATCATCAAAAAGATTGCATTGTAACTGAATCAAAGATTAGAGTTTGAAAATGGCGATTATGTAAGTGGCTCATTAACCATAAGTAAATGTATAGCTTAGTCGTTTGCAGAATGACCTCACCCTCAACAAATTTGCATAGGAAATTTCCCATGCTGTCACCTCCTCAGAGCTCCAGCTTCCAAAGGTGTCTGTTATCACAGCCTGTGGAACTCAAACAAGTGCAAGGAGATTGCACATAGTCAGCAACAGTCCCCACATCCAATCAAATAGCTTTGACCTCCAAAATATGTCAGTGTATTTCTAAACTTCAGTTTCATTCACCTATAGGATCTAAATATTCTGCATTAATAGCTAGACAAATGAAGTTTTTCTTTTTATTTTTTATTGAGATGAAATTCACATAACACAAAAATAAGCATCATAAAGTACAGAACTCAGTAGAGTCTGTACATTCACAACATTGTGCGACCATTCCTTCTCTCCACTGGGCTCTTCTTCCTGAGCTAAGATCTGACAGAGGCTGAAGAGAAACTAGTTCTGGTCCCAGAAACTTACCGGTAGTGAGGAATACTCACCCCCCAAGGCTATTTTCAGAGACTGTGGTGGGATCAGGACAGAGCATAACAGAGACTCCTGGGGACTAGAAATGAAGCTATCATAGAAGTGGATAAGACTACAGCAAAATAAAGATTTTCCCATTGGATTGGATCTTTGAAGACTAAAACAATGAATTATTCATTCAGGGAATGAAAACATTTTCCAGGAACAGCATTAAGTCTTAGGGAACATCAGTCTGCCACTCAAACTGGAGGGCAGAGTTTGAAAAGCAGGAAGAAAAAAAATGCGATGATGTGAGCTTATGAACACTTGGGCAGAAGCAGATTGTGAATCTCCTGACAAACATGCCTCTGAAGACCTGGAGAACTTCACCTGGCATGCAGTGCACAATGGCAGAGCCACCGTAGCCGCTTTGGATATGTTTTCATTTCTATAGATCATCTGGATGCAGTGTGCTTTATTGATTGGAAAACAGCAACAGTGGAGGCAAGGGATGCAACAGGGTTATTAATTGCAGTAATCATTGACATTCTGAGTGACCAAGGGCAGTGGCAGACACAGGAAGAGAGCATTTCGGAAACTGGAAGCAAAATCTGGGTAGTATGGTAATTAACTAGATACGACTATTGAAAATAAGAAAATCTCACTGGGGTAGTACCCAGGTTTCTGGTTTAATTGGCTAGGGAAAAGTTTGTAACAAATTAAGAGGTGAATTCCAGTGTAGAAATGAGTTAATTGAGGCCGGCGCCACGGCTCACTAGGCTAATCCTCCGCCTTGCGGCGCCGGCACTCCGGGTTCTAGTCCCGGTCAGGGCGCCTGATTCTGTCCCGGCTGCCCCTCTTCCAGGCCAGCTCTCTGCTGTGGCCAGGGAGTGCAGTGGAGGATGGCCCAAGTCCTTGGGCCCTGCACCCCATGGGAGACCAGGAGAAGCGCCTGGCTCCTGCCATCAGATCAGCGCGGTGTGCGGGCCGCAGCGCGTCGACCGCGGCGGCCATTGGAGGGTGAACCAACGGCAAAGGAAGACCTTTCTCTCTGTCTCTCTCTCACTGTCCTCTCTGCCTGTCAAAAATAAAAATAAATAAAAATAAATGAGTTAATCGAATTTATAGTGGGTTCTACTTTCTATGCGCTGTATTTACTTTGCCTGTGAGATGCCCTAGTGGAGTCATACTAGAACTTGGGATGGAGTTGGGGTCAGAACTACAGAGTAGCACATCTAAGTTATGGGTGAACTCAGGCTGAGGCATGAGTGACATAGTTAGTGTTGGGGGCTAATGTAGATTAAATCACTGGGGAGCACACAGAACCAACACAGCGCAGTGATACAGGTTTAGGAATAAAATGAAATATTTGCCAATAAGAATGCTATTGATAATATTGAGAATACTTCCATTTTTAGGATAGTAGTTGAGACAAAAATTTTAGATAGGAGTCAGCACTGTGTCATAGCACGTAAAGCCACCACCTGCAGTGCTGGCATCCCATATGGGTGCCGGTTCTAGTCCCAGCTGCTCCTCTTCCCTTCCAGCTCTCTGCTATGCCCTGGGAAAGGAGTAGAAGATGGCCCAAGTCTTTGGGCCCCTGTACCTGTGTGGGAGACCCAAAAGAAGCTCCTGGCTCCTGGCTTCAAATCAGCATAGATTCAACCATTGCAGCCAATTGGGGAGTGAACCAGAAGATGGAAGACCTCTCTCTCTCTCTCTCTCTCTCTCTGTCTTTGCTTCTCTCTGTGTGTAACTCTGACTTTCAAGTAAATAAATAAATCTTTAAAAAATTAGGTTGGTGTCGGCGCCATGGCTCACTTGGCTAATCCTCCGCCTGCAGCGCTGGCATCCGATATGGGCACTGGGTTCTAGTCCCAGCAGCTCCTCATCCAGTCCAGCTCTCTACTGTGGCCTGGGAGGGCAGTGGAGGATGGCCCAAGTGCTTGGGTGCCTGCACCTGCACGGGAGACCGGGAGGAAGCACCTGGCTCCTGGCTTTGGATCGGCACAGCGCTGGTCATAGCAGCCATTTGGGGGGGTGAACGAAAGGAAGGACAACATTTTTCTCTGTCTCTGTCTCACTATATAACTCTACCTGTCAAATAAATAAAAAGAAATAGGAAAAGCAGTAGAGACATGAAATATCCAATTATCTTAGAAAGTATGAATGAGACAAGCAATAGTAGAAACTGGAAGCATTGTGGCCTAGTGGGTAAAGTCGTTTCCAACAGTGCCAGTATCCCATATGGGTCCCAGCTTGAGACCCAGCTGCTCCACTTCTGATACAGCTCCCTGCTAATGAGCCTGGGAAAGCAGAGTAAGATGGTTCAAGTGCTTGGGTCCCTGCGTGCAAATAGGAGATCTGGAAGAAGCTCCTAACTCCTGGCTTTAACTTGGTCTAGCCCAGGCCATTGAGGTAATTTGGAGAGTGAACCAGTGGATAGGAGAGATCCTGCTCTCTCTTCCTCTCCCTTTGTAACTCTGACTTGAAAAGAAAAAAGATAAAGGGGGGGGAGGAAGGAAGGAAGGAAGGGAGGGAGGGAGGGAGGGAGGGAGGGAGGAAGAGAAAGAGAGAAAGAGAGAAAGAGAGAAAGAAAGAGAGAAAGAAAGAGAAAGAGATAAAGAGAGAAAGAGAGAAAGAGAGAAAGAAAGAAAGAATTAAGGGAATAAATAAAGGGAGGAAGGAAGAAAAGGAAATAGAGAAAAGAAGGAAGAGAATGGGAGGGAAGTTGTGGTGTAGCAGAGTAAGCCACAGCCTGCAGTGCCCACATCCCATACGGGTACCATTTTGAGTCCCCGCTGCTCCACTTCCAATCCAGCTCCCTGATAATGTGCCTGGAAAAGCAGTGGAAGATGGTCCAAGTCCTTGGGCCCATGCATGCATGTGGGAGACCTGTATGAATCTCTGGCTCCTGGCTTCGGCATGGCCCATTCCTGGTCTTTGTGGCCATTTGAGTGATAAACCAGCAGATGGAAGATCTCTTTCTCTCTGTCTCTCTCTCTTTCTGAAATTCTGTCTTTCAAATAAATAAAATAAACCTTTTAAAAAAGGGAGGGAAGTATCATTATATTCCTGGAATTGTATCTATGATCTACATTAAATCTGTTCTCTTTGTATTAATTTCACATTAACATGAGAATTGATAAGAATTGTGTTGTAGTATTTAACGTACATTTGTTGTGACCCTGAGAGTCAAATGTATTGATAAATTCCTTAATAATAATATATCTATTGTTAGTGGTCATGAAAAATGGGTTGTACAAATATTAAAATGTAATGTTCCGTTAGCAAATTGTGTTTGTGTAAGAGTGGCTGTAAAATTGTTTGGATTTTTTTTTATTTTTAAAAGATTAATTTATTTATTTGAGAGGTAGAGTTATAGACAGTGAGAGAGAGATAAAGAGTGAGAGATCTTCCATCCACTGGTTCACTCCCCAAATGGCTGCAATGGCTGGAGCTGCACCCATCCAAAGCCAGGAGCCAGGAGTTTCTTCTGGGTCTCCGATGTCGGTGCAGGTCCCCAAGCACTTGGGCCATATTCTACTGCTTTCCCAGGCCATAGCAGAGAGCTGGATTGGAAGAGGAGCAGCTGGGACTAGAACTTGGCGCCCATATGGGATGCTGGCACTGCAGTAGGAGACTTAACCTAATGCACCACAGAACCGCCCTGGATTTTCTTTTTTAAAAAAAATGAAATCCTGTCTTGTACAACCAAATGGATACAACCAGAGACCATTATGCTTAGTGAAATAAGCCTGCCTCCAAAAGACAGATATCATATGTTTTCCCCGAGGTGTGGTAACTAATATACAGCATACAAAAATATAAGGCATGTGAGAAAAGTTGACATTTTGAGATTTGATTATGGTTTACAGCTCTTGTCTATACTCTGAGAAACGGTGCTTTTTCTGCTTACTACTTGTTGAATTCCTGATTTAGTGGAGAGTTAAACTTGTGATTGTAAAGTAAATTGAAAGTATATCATTGAGGCTGGCGCCATGGCTCACTAGGCTAGTCCTCTACTTGCGGCGCCAACACCTGGGATCTAGTCCCGGTCGGGGCGCCGGTTCTGTCCCGGTTGCTCCTCTTCCAGTCCAGCTCTCTGCTGTGGCCCGAGAAGGCAGTGGAGGATGGCCCAAGTGCTTGGGCCCTGCACCCTCATGGGAGACCAGTAGGAAGCACCTGTCTCCTGGCTTCGGATCGGCACTGTGCGCCAGCGGTAGCAGCCATTTGGGGGGTGAACCAACGGAAAGAAGACCTTTTTCTCTGTCTCTCTCTCTCACTGTCTAACTCTGCCTGTCCAAAAAAAAGTATATCATTGTTAAAAATTAAAGAAAAATAGAAAAGAAGGAGAAGGGAGTATGGGAGTGAGGGATGGAGGGAGTATAGCGTGGGAAGTATCATTATGTGCTTAAAACAGTCTATGTGAAATACACAAAATTTGTTCCCTTTTTATAAATAATAATAAATAAGAAAATCTCTAAATTGACCTAGGTGAAAATACACACTAAGAGACATTTCTTAGAAAAAAATAGAACCCATTAAAGAAAAACAAACAACAGCAAATCCCGAGCTATAGAATTACATCTTCAGGTGAATAGTAATATTTAAGTCCCAACCTTCTTATTTCTAATAGCCTGAGCAGTTTCAAGACCAAGTCAGAGGAGCTTCAATAAAACAAATACAAAAACAAGCATGCAAACAACATTATAATAGATCACCATATGTGTCATATTCATCCTGCGTAATTCAAACCATTTCTCTGCAGATGCCACTTGAACATTCATTATTCTGTCCGTGTGGCATTGCTAAAGACAAAGAGCTGCTGCTCTGTTTCATAGCTCTTTGATATATTTGGTCAATTTTTCCCTGAAAGAATGCATTTGCTGAATCTAGTCATCAATACGCCAAGAGCTGGGGTGATAGGTGCTTGATCTTCCGCAAGTCTTTAGGAAAAGGGTTTCCCTGAAGGAAGAAAAACGCTTCTGTTTCTGGATAGCCGCTTCCGTCTGGTGCAATGCTCAGACCGCACTTCCTGACAGCCCACATTATGGACTTCAGCCTTGTATAGGCAGCTTCCTAATCCTGAGCCAGTCCCTTAGAAGACATCTCTCCTTCTCCTTGTCCCCTCTAGTCTCTTTTCTGTGATGGAATCTTAACTGATGAGTCTTAACTGTTTTACATATCCCTTCTTGGGGCGGGAGAGCCAACTAGAACTTCATCATTTACTTATGCACAAACTGCCTAAGTGATTCCACCACCAATACTGGCATCATAAAGCTTGCCTTCAGGGACCCTGAGAGCACTCCGTGGGGTGCTGTGTAAATATTTCGTGCCACAAAGAGAGATCTTGGTCAGGCCATTCCATTTCCTTACCTTACCCAATTTTCCCTTTTTTCATCTATGTTCTTCCTCTCCTGCTAGAATACTTTGCACCTGGCATTTAGATTGCAGATAAAACTTTCTTATTAGAAGCTCCAATATTTGTCAATAATAAAGTATTATTTAATCAGAAATAAATCTTCTTTCAAAGACCCAGGACCATTAATATCAGTAATAACAGAGGTCATTAGAAGTTTTAACTGGACCTCTGAATTTTTCACGTTTTAGTTCAATAAGTGAAAAATAGGTTTTTTTCCTTAAAGAGGATCCAGTGTCCATAACTAAATAGGCAGAATATTGGAGATCAATACATGAACAGTAGCCCAGTATAGTCTTGAAACATTCAAAGCTTTCAAAGATATCCTTAAAATGCTAATCCACACATCCATATTTTATTATTCCCCAGCTCTTGCCTTGCTGAGAATAATGAGTTTTCCATAAGGAGAATCACACTGTTTCTTTTATTGTCCTAGAGCCTGCCCATCCCTTCCTCAAGTTCACCTGTGACCTCCTCTCATTAGTCATCTGAGTTTTATTGCTAGAAGCCCTTTTTGACATGTTTCAGGAGCAAAAAATCTAACCAGAAATGTTCTCACCACTGTTTTATCAAAGAAAATAAACTCACAAAACCAAATCTCATAGTTTACCTATGGCTTTCAAGGGGAAACCAAAAACAGAAAAGTATGAATTACATATTGAAAATACCATAATATGAAGTAATCCCTGGGGAGAGAATGACCTCTGGAACTCAGGAGAAAGGTTGTGCCCTTAATGATAACAAAAGGCTAAGAAAATGTTCCTCTGGACCTCAGCCTGCCATGGAATGCAGGAATTTGGCAGATCAGAGAAAATTTCTAGAAGAAATGTCACCTAGATTTGCAAATAATTAGATCCTTGTCATATCTTAATACTTGACAATACCCTTCACAATGAATTAACACCTTTTCCTTCTTCCTCCCTCAAAAGATGTTTCTCATTGCAATTAATTCACAGTCAAGTAAAATATCATTGTTTTACCCACTTGTTCACACTCACATCTTTTCTTGGGCTGCAAAGTGGCGTTTGAACATAGTGTGGAAACACAGGTATTCTTGTGTATAATTTATGAATCTACACACTCATCACTTTCTTCCTCTCTTGGTAGATTCTTAAAGATTTTCTTCTTTTACAGCAAAATGCAGAAGTTATCGACTTTCTGCTTTTACAAATTCCAACAAGTTTAGAAAATGACTCCAACTGGCTTTTACTAAATTTTTCCCACTTCTTATAATAAGTGCATGGAAACAACATCATAAATAATTTTAACTATAAAACAAATTTTAATATGCTTTCTAACTTTAGTGGAAGGTATTTTTTTAAAAGATTTTTATTTGTTTATTTGACAGGTAGAGTTACAGACTGAGAGAGGGAGAGAGAGAAAGGTCTTCCTTCCGTTGGTTCACTCCCCAAATGCCCGCCAGGGCCAGAGCTACGTTGATCCGAAGCCAGGAGCCAGGAGCCAGGAGCTAGGAGCTAATAGCTTCTTTCCTGGTCTCCCATGTGGGTGCAGGGACCCAAGCACCTGGGCCATTCTCCACTGCCCTCCCAGGCCACAGCAGAGAGCTGGACTGGAAGAGGAGCAGCCGGGACTAGAACCCGGCACCCATATGGGATGCCAGTGCCACAGGCGGAGGATTAACCTAGTGCGCCACTGTGCCGGCCCCGGTAATTTTTACTTTATGAAAACTTTAAAGAAGCATCCTATATTATAGGATTTACAGAATATTTTTCTAAGAATGCCTTAAAAATGTTGGTGATACTATATAACTGGTGCTACCTTACGTTAATGTTGTGTATGGATAAAACAGGAACTCTGATGCGCTAGTTAAGGTTGCCTATCTTATAAGTTTTCCCTTTTTTTGGAGTCACTGCCAAGATATCCAAAAAGGAAAGTTCACTTAGAGATAGCCTGTGGTCACAGACTTCCTTCTCACCCTGACTTTAGGTGTTACTATTATCTCCATGTTGTCCACACAGCAGTACACACACAACCGAGCACTACAATGACACACAGCATGTGTGCCTATAGGCTAAATATATTTTACAATACCAGGGCCTCACTCTCTTCAGATCAAGTTTTCAGGCATTCCATCACTTTAGCTCTGATGCAGCTGACTGCATGGACCTAACCAACCAGTCCCTGCCAAAGTGAGGCTGCCTGTCACTTTCTGTCACTATGTCCTTGAGAACTTTCCCAGAGGAGAAAGCTTTTTATATTCTTTAGGTTACCTGAAGACAGAATAAGTATTTTTCCTACCTTTATCTCTTGCATTTTTAGGCTCCAATCCAGTACAATCATAAGCTACTAATTATTTTAATAATTATTGTAGCATTTAAGTATAATAGCTCCCCAAAATAATTGCTATGAATTCAAAGTATGTTTATCCAAGAATATAGAACAGGTCCCTTAGAGATTGACATGTCATTGACTAATAAGATAACTTTCTTATATATTAATCTGTATGATTTTCCTTAGGGGGATGTGGAAGTTATCTGCTCACTCAACTCTGTGCATGCCCAAGATACAGGCATATCTGGGCATGCCTGGGTATCCATGCAATGTTTGGGAAGCGATGATTCTGAACACAGTGAGATGTGCCCTTAGCTTAGGTTGTTTGGTCTTACAGCTGAGTCCAAAATCTAAGATCTCTCAGAGGTATTGGGATCAGAAGGCAGCATTGTTTTTGTTCTGTTTCACGGTAGGCACAAGTAACTGATTATTTAAGCATTGATGAGACTTGGTTGAGAACAGGTCACAGCAGAATCCATCTGGACTGCAGGAGACATCGATCAGCTCAGGTAGTTGTGGAGGGAACTTGACCCAACCGTCAGCAAAGGGGAACAGAGAGCTGCAGCCGCCCAGGGCCTGGCTGGGAGGGAATTTTACAAAAGCCATTTCACAGAGAGTCCAGTGGTAAAGAAGAAGCTGGCAGACCACAAAGATAAGGAAGTGGAGTACATTCTTGAATGCACACATGATGGTTCCCTCAGGGAGTTGAACTGAATCCCTTCTAGTTCACATGATGAAGTCCCGATTCCCAGGACATCAGAATATGGCCTCAATTATAAGAAAGTCTCTACTGAGGTATTCAGTTAATACGAGGTCATTAGGGTGGGCCCTAATTCAATATATCTGATGTCCTTTATGAAAGGAGACATTTGCACACAGGCATGCACTCCGTGAGATGCCACCTGCAAGCCGAGGAGTGAGACCAGGGAGAGATCCTTTCTCACAGCCTTCCAGAGAGCCCACTCCTGCTAACTGCTTGGTTTCACACCTCTGACTTCCAGAACCACAAGAAGATCATGTTCTTTGCTTATAGCGGCAAGGCTGTGGCACTCAACAAACTCACAAACCCATGGGGGATTGCCTGGATCAGCAGCTGTGAAGTTACATGTCCCTCAGTTGGTAATGTCCATGTTTTTATTTCTCACTCAGTAGATCATAAGCATCTTTTCCAAGGCTGCAGGAGAGCTACTGGTTGCTGTCTTCTCCAGTAGCAGGTGTGGCTGCATCCTTTTCATGCAAGCTGCTACAAAACTAGAAGAATTTCAAAGCTCTTTTCCTCATTGCTTGTAGATCACCCAACCAAACAGAGATTCCATAGCTATCTTTCCAACATGTCATGCTAATTACCCTTCATTCTATAACAACTCACCAAAATGTGCCACTGAAATGAGGTGTTGGCCAAAACAGCATTTATAGGAGCTTTGTAGATCTCTTTTATTTTATTTTAAATTTAAAAGTCCGAGTAGGGGATTGAGTCCTTTCTCTCCCTTTTAATTCAGTTTTTGAGTTGCTGCTTTTTAGTCTACTCCCCTAATCAGCCTTCCATTCCCCTAATCATGCTGTCACTTTTATTGGGAGCATTAAACATATTACAAGCTTTTGTTCTAACCACATCTAGCAGGAGTCTAATCAATACTTCTCTGGCAGCTGTTTTATTTCCAAAGAGAATCGTATTTAGCACAGGCATCTTTGAAAGCATATTCTCTGAACTCTTTCAACAGTCCTGCAGCTTCTGTTCTGACTGCTTCACCAGAATGAACCATCCATGTATCTGTAATTTTTCTTCTCTCTGAGGCTTATGAAACTCCGGAAAGATCTTGGAATTATTCTTGGTGAATTTCTAATAACTGTTCCCACAGTACTTCTCATCTGACAACTACTTTATTCCTTGTAAACAAATCCTGGAAAGATTTCTTTTACTTCACAGCTTTTGAAACACAGTGTAAATCTCCATTTTAACCTCTGACTTCTTTCCTCCTTGGGAGTTGAATGCAGAGAGAATAAAGAACCAGCGGCTCCAGACCTTTTCCATTTTTCTTCTCTCTTCCTGTCTTCCTTGGGGCACCCATGACCTGCTGTCTCAGGTCTTCAGCTTGCTACTGATGCCTTTGCCTGCTAGACACTCACCAAGCACCTGACTACCATTAAACACACAAATCCACTAATAAATGCCCAAACTTAGTGGATGGCTGTCAGAGCTCTCCGAATTCTGACTTTATTCGCTATTAGCAAGCAGCCAGTTGAGAGTGAACATGAGTCAGACAAGTTGGCATATCTCAGCTGAGATGGCACGATCCTCATCTCTCTATGTCCCTGTGGGAGGGACCATGGCACAAGAGAAGGTGGTTGTGAGAGGGTTTGTTTGTTTTTTGTTGTTGTTGTTGTGCTCAGGGTTGAGGGAGACAACAGCAAGGATGGAGAGTAGTCTGTGCAGGGACAAGTCTGACTGGTGCTCCTCTCACTGGGAGAAGTTAGTATCGCCTCTCCATAACCAGGACAAGCTACCAGCTGAGTTCCAGCACCGCCTTCAAATTCAGGCGTTGAAGCCCTAAACCCCCAGAATTACAAAGTGTGACCACATCTGTGGAAAGGGTCTTTAAAGAGGTGATGGCAGTAGGCGGGACCACATGGATGGCGCATGATCCAATATGACTGGCGACTTTCAAAGATGAGGCGACAGGACACACAGGCGCGTGCCGAGGAAAGACCACGTGTGGGCTGTGCACACCGCCCCTAAAACTGAGTAGGGACTGAACAGCCTTCACAGACTATCTCCAGCTTTTCCTTGGCGCCCCACTTCACCCTGTCGAGAGGAACATTTCTATGTATCTCTGTACTCATTGTCTTCCGGTAATCATAAACCTCCTCTCCACAACTCATGCATTGTTATCTCACTGCCCCAATTCTGTCAATCGCTTTAAGGTTTCGCTTCATTGTCACCCTTCTCTGTGGAGATTTCCCTGATCTGCAGCACTCACCCACCCCCCAGCCAGAACTTTTGTTTAAAAATTTAAAATTTTGTTTGTTCTTCCTGGCAACTTTTATTCTTGTTTTGTATTCCAGGGATGTAGGTTTGTATTTTATTCCTCTCAGAACAAATGTCAAACTGAATGAGTTTATTAGGGCTCAATAAGCCAAGTGGCTTAACCAGCATTTTACCGCCTCACGGTTCTAGCAGCCGCAACCCTGAGGTCCAGTGTTGCTGGGCAGGCTCCTGCAGCCGGCTTTGAGGATGGATCTGCTCCCTGGGACACTGGCTGTGGGGGGTGCTCCCAGCACCGCCCCAGCCTCTGATTTCATCTTCTCATGGTTCTGTCTGCATGTGCATCTGTGTCCAAATTTCCCCTGCTTTTAAGGCTACTGGTCACCCAGAATGAGGGTCAGCCTATAGCCATGCTCCAATCTTAACTGATTCTGGGTGCACAGACCCTGTTTCCAAAAGCTGCCATTTCAAATGATATGGACTGGGCTCTAACATATTAATTGAAGTCCGTACAATTCACCCCACAACAAGAGCCTGGAAAAGCTTCTTTCCTTTTCCTCTTTGTAGGTCTACAGCACCTAGCCCAGTGGTTTTGGCATTTTAGTGAGTTAATGAATATTGTTGAATTGAAGTATGCCATTGAATCTGTACTGCACTTGCCTTTCCCAGTATCTTGCACTTGCTGGGTTCTGCAGTCAATCTGAGGGTTGTTAATGGAAAGATTATCCAGAGGTCCCACTTTCTCCTTTATTTAGCGTGTCTTGGTGATGTGACCTTTTGAATGGTCTATGATTATTCACAATAAGCTAATGGTAAGCAATGCTGGGGTCAGGAATGGCTGCTGTGAGCGGGAGAGTACAAAAAGACATGAAGAGACACCAGGGAGAAATAGAACTCCACGGGCCTTGGCTTGTGCAGACCGCAGAAAATCACCTATTTGAATAGTTGCGGTGCACAGGCCTTGGGGACACATTTATTTACATGTTTTCCTCGAGCTCTTGCTCATCCATTTCTTTGAAAGCCTCATGGATTCCAAGCTTGTTGACTCTGAAAGTGAAGCGTCAGATTTATTTTTATACACTGTTGCCTTTCAGATTCATATTATTAGCTTCTTTTCGGTATTTGTGCTATATGCAATTTGCATTCAAAATGTCTTCTAAGACAATCTATCCCTCTAGAATAGTGATGTGTTGATGTGTTTTGAAATCCCTTTGAGATAGTATTTCTTGTGTTACTCACTGTCAAAGAGATTTCCTAATGGCCTCCAGGAACTTGTTTTCCCAGTTACATAATTTTTTATACTCCTGGTTACATCTCTCAGTTTGGTGTGTAACTGACAGCCACTATGGACATCTGCCTAGTCAACCATGGACATGTTGTCACAAACCAAGTACCACCTACAAAGAAATCAGAAGTTGCATTAAGCTTAAGAGCCATTTATATATTTTGACTTACAAATTTGCTTATATAAATTGCAGTGAAAACAACTAACACATTTAAAGCATGTGTACAGTCTTAATTCATATAAGGAGCTTTAAAAAGTTCATGGAAGATATGTATTGTGAAAGAACACAATGTATAGGATTTCAAAATAATTTTGCACCAAACTTACCTTTTAATTTAATTTTACATAGATTTTTCAGTATTCTCATATAATGTTTAATAATTGCTTTAATATAAGAATCAAAGTATGAAGATAGATTATTAATAGTTCCCCAAGTGATACTATTATTAATTCTGAGGGATGTTTTATTTTTGCATTTAATGCACTGGGGGTGCAAAATAATCTGTTTTTTTTTTCTTTTTATGATCATTAGAACTTCATTACTGAACAAATCACATGGAATGTGGAAAATGTATTCCTCTGGGCTTGGTGGTGTGTGAATTGCCTGTCTGATTTGACAGAGCCCAAGATTTATGGATCAAAACGCAATATTCAAATACCACATCCACATTAGTCTAACTATTGGCATTTCAATATAGGTTGTGCAAAATTCTAGACTGTCAACTGAGAAAACAAATCCCTGATTTACATGAAATTAAATGTAAAGTGATTTGGGATTTTGATAAATCACTGCGTGTTAAATGTATGTTATTAAATCCATTCCTTTCTGTAGAGTTGGATAATTTTTCTTGCTGGTTAAAATATACTTTCACCAAGCTAATGTAAGTTGTTTTGGAAAAATATATACACTCTGGGTTTTAAAGAACTTTTTATTAACTGATTCCTTTCAAATTAGCATAGCTCTGCACTGCAAGAATGTTTCTGCTGCCCTATTTGCCCCTCTGTTTTGGCCATATCTGTAAAATAGTGCTTGTTCATTAACAGCTCAAAAAGATCTAGCAAACTATTTCACACTTGATCTTAGCCAAAAGGCTGAGAAGAGATAGCAAACTATTTTAAAACTGGATTTGAAGATACAGAATGACTTCTTATTGATATTTGTTTTCTACAAACTATTGAAATATAAGTTCCTATTACTAATGCTTGTATCATGATAAGTAAATTTCTATAATATAACAAATGATACAAACTAACTGATAATTATCAAAAGAAATTAGGGGACTTACCCTCACTCTCAGGGGCTGAGAATTCTGTGATTTTTCATCCAAAAGTCTAGCGTTCTAACTCTATTTTTAAATATTCTCAGAGTAAGTCTGGCCATGTTTCTGACTCTCTTCCTCCTTTACTCATGACCTATTTTCAATCCTGAAAACTTGTGGTGACTTAACAATGGCACCCTTCCAGAATTCTTCTAGTTTAAAGCAAATTAAATCTGTAGTTTCTTCTGTTCCTAACACTGTTCTGAATAATGTTGAACTTTGCCTGGATCTTGTGTCCCTGGGAAACTTCAGGGTGAGACATCTCCCTCTCCACTGATTTTCTGAGACTCTTGGAGGTGGCCAGGAGTGAAAGACAGCCCTGCACGGGGGCATGGAGATCAGACTGCTCAGTACTTCCTCAACAAATACTGGTTTACAAAACTCCATGTCCTCTTCCTCCTCTTCGAGATGTTATTCATGAATACGTTTCTGTTAGCGCGGCCAGAACACAATCATGTCCTTAAATACTGATGCCTGTTTTCCCTCACAGCCTTGGTGCCAAGGCTTGGGCCTCATTTCTCAGACACCACTTCTTCCCACTGAGCCATGAGGCTGTGGTCCCCATGTACCCGGTCCCCACTGGTACCTGGGGTTCCCATGGTGGGCCTAACTTTTTATTCTGTGCCTTGGTCTCATGGAAAGGACATGATTTTGATTCTTTGGTGATTTTACTTGATGACAGAGGCTGAGTCCCTTGGTCTTTCAAGACTGACCATCTGTCCATCTCTGTAAGTGACCTGGTGGCTTACACAGATCTTCTCTCTATGGAGTAAAAGCCGGCTGTTGACCTTGTTTGTTAGCCTTTTATGTTTGTCTGTTTTGAGATCAAATCAATTAAGTATTCATACCTACTGGGAAGAGGAAGACTTTGGTTTTAAATAGGTTGTGTGATTCTGTTCTTGGGCTTCACCCATGGTGGATACCTGGGAATGGGAGCTGGAGCTGTCTCTAGGTCTGCATTTGTGTATTCGTACTCCTAGAATTCAGAAGGGCCTTTTCCTCTCATGCTGTGTATGTGGTATTGTCCTAAGTAACATTACCAAATCAGACTATGCAACCTCTTCACAGACCTGTATTGGGATTGGCGTAAAGATAATATTGTATTTCTAAATGTCCATAAATTTACATATCACCAACATACTTTTGAAAAAGTATTCATAAAGCCAGCGCCGCGGCTCACTAGGCTAATCCTCTGCCTAGCGGCGCCGGCACACTGGGTTCTAGTCCCGGTCGGGGCGCCGGATTCTGTCCCGGTTGCCCCTCTTCCAGGCCAGCTCTCTGCTGTGGCCAGGGAGTGCAGTGGAGGATGGCCCAAGTGCTTGGGCCCTGCATCCCATGGGAGACCAGGAGAAGTACCTGGCTCCTGCCATCGGATCAGCGCGGTGCGCCGGCTGTAACGCACCGGCCGCAGCAGCCATTGGAGGGTGAACCAACGGCAAAAGGAAGACCTTTCTCTCTGTCTCTCTCTCACTGTCCACTCTGCCTGTCAAAAAAAAAAAAAAAGTATTCATAAGCAAACTCATGCTTCTTAGGATTTCAATTTCACCTAATTTAAGCAAATCTTTGGCAACAGAGACTAAACACTGTTGGTTTAGTCAATATAGCTATGTGTTCTCTGGACTATTAATTTTAAGCTTGCGTCCATTGTTAATCTACTAGACTAGGGTCCTCCTAAGTTAAATGTGTGCTAATTGAATGAATTAGCATTACTTCTAAATAGTTGAGATTATGAAAAATGTAACTTTATGTGCAACATTAAAATAAAATAAGATCATTATTCTGACTAACTTTATTTCAACAATAATTATGTTTTGTAGTATGTTGGCTTAAAGATAGTTTTCAACATCTTCAGGTAACATAAAGCTTTGGGATGATACTATATTGAGTTAATTGGTGCGTATTTATTAGGACACTAGACCACTATAAGAAAGATAAAATATTAAAATCCTAATCCATTAAGCATAATTTTAAGACTACAGACATCTTGCCTCTCAGAGTTTACATGTCACAGAGAGGCCACATTTACATGCATCCGTTCATGAGTGTCAGTTTTGCTGCTGTGAGATGTTGTGCTATCAGGAATGCTTTGCAATATGTGCCTGTAAGTTCTGTCCTGCCCTGAAGTGCTTTTGTGTGTGCAACAGGTGGTTCACAGTTATGCACCTCCCCGTTTTCTCTGTGAAGTGCAAGTTGCTGTAGCTGAAGCTTACAATCAGTGTATGCGAATGAGCCTCTGTTAAGAGCACTAGTGTCAGAGAAGTACTGTGTTGTATTCAAGATACAGATGAGTTTTTGTGCTAAGGTAAAATAGTTATTACAGAATAAGAAAAAGGAATAAGTAGGACAAAGCATGAGTGCCTGTGGTTGTAGAAGGTTGCCAGGAAGGACTTCTAGCTATCATGATAAAATCTGGCCAAGATTGGATGGATTTATTTATAAGATGTTCCAGAAGGGTTTGAATATCAGATATCATACTTATGTAAAACTAGAAACTGGATTTCTCTCTGTCTTAATGAAATTTCTTCATATTATTGTTTTGTTAATAGAAGTCTGTAAAAGTTTATTTTCATCTTCCGTGCAATTTTCCTGAAGAGTAAGATTCTATGTCCTACCCAACTACCTTTTATGGTTGATAGCAACTGCCATTGCCCTTGACTTAGGAAAACAGTGGTTTCCTGTTAAGGAGACAGCAAAGGCTCTTTACAATCTTACTTTTAAAATATTATGTGGTCACTTTGGTTAGATAGGAAGACAATTGTTGTTTCTTAGTAACAGGTGATCATTTCTTTTTTAAAAAGAGTTATTTATTTATTTAAAAGCAAAGAGAGGGAGAGAGATCTTCTATCTACTGGTTCACTCCCCCAAATGGCCACAAAGACTGTAGCTGAGCCAGACTGGAGCCAGGAGCCAGGAGCTCCTTCCAGGTCTCGCACATAGGCGCCAGGTCCCAAGGACTTGAGCCAGCGCTTTCCCAGGCACATAAAGGGGACTGAATTGGAAGTGGAACAGCCCAGCTCGCCCCATATGATCATTTCTTATTCAAGTGTTCAAATCTCCTGACAACTTTTGATAATTTACCTTCCCCAAATTGAATTCTTTTTATTTTTTCAGTAAAACTCTGTGAGATTTTTCAGGTGGTCCTTGGGAAAGGATAAAATAAATTTGGTCCTTCATGGTAAAAAAAGAAAGCACTAGAAATAAATGTATTTGATATTTTGTCAAATACTGGGAAGTACTTATTAGTACTTACTAGTACTTATACCTGGGAAATAAAATTAGAGAAGATACTTAACATTTCCTAGGAAAGATTAGCATGGGTAAAAATTACTTTATATAATCTCAGAAATTGTAAGCTACATTGGAATTAGTTAGAGATTTGCCAGTGCCCTCATTGTCTAAAACTGGCTTCTATTTGTCAGAGGTCAAGTGCAGCTTTTCCTGGATGAGACAGCAGAATCATAATGTTGGTCAGGATATCAGCGTTTCATTTCATTTGAAAGGGAGAGAGACAGAGAGAGAACTGTCAGCTGCTATTTAATAGCCCTAATGCCAGGCTGAGACAGGCTGAAGCCTAGAGTTGGGAATTCGATCCAGGGTCTCCCGCACGAGTGGTAGGGACCTGACTAGTTGACCTATCACTGCTGCTTCCCAAGATCTACATTTACAGGAAGCTGGCATAGGGAACTGGAACTGGAGAGCAAACACACTCCAGTGTGGGGCACAGGTATCTTCACAGTGTCTTGAGGGTTCACCTGTAGTTATTTTTGGAAATTGGAAGCAATTTTCACTGATGTGTGAAATTTTATGAATAATGGATTTAGGACCTACTATAGACCTATATAATCCTTTTTTTAAAAAGATGTATTTATTTATTTATTTGAAAGTCAGAGTGATGCAGAGAGAGAAGGAGAGGCAGAGAGAGAGAGAGGTCTTCCATCTACTGGTTTACCTCCCAATTGGTTTTAATGGCTGGAGCTGCACCAATCCAAAGCCAGGATCCAGGAGCTTCTTCCGGGTCTCTCACACTGATGCTGGGTCCCAAGAACTTGAGCCATCTTCTACTGCTTTATCAGGCCATAGCAGAAAGTTGGATCTGAAGTGGAGCAGCCGGGACTCAAACCAGCACCCATATGAGATGCTGGTACTGTAGGCAGCGGCTTTACCTACTACGCCACAGCGCGAGCCCCTACATGATCCTTTGAATTAGTTTTTTCCTATTTTAACTATAATTTTGGAATATATATGTTATATTCTATGGCTTGTTGTTATATCTGAAGTTTTTCTGTATGGAGATGTTATCCCTTTTTATTAATTAAGTATAGTTTCCTGTATTTTTGGAAAACAGAGTTAATTATGTTTACAAATATTTTATCTAAAATCTTTTTGGATTGATTCTATAGCCTTCTGTTCCAAGTCACAAGAAAAATCAAATTCCCTTTGCTTATTGAATTGTTTTTGTAATAAAATCTTGACAGTCTTGTGTTTTTGAAAACTATCAGTAAGAAATTAGGCACAGTCCTTTCACCTCTTTGGTCATATGCAGGCAGAATTTGTTTTGCTCTGAGGCATCTCTGAAAGCCTCGTAGTCAGCTTCAGACTGAATGCCTCATTTCCAGCACAGGGCCTGTCTCAGACATGGGAGAGCAGTCACTGCGTCACCCACACTGGGCCCAGGTTCTCATGGCATCATTTAAGCAACTCAGAGCCCTTACCAGTGGGATGCATCAGGATTCCCAAAATAGTAGGTGAGAAGCAGATGGATTCAGGAAACTGTTAACCCAAGTTCAAGTGCATAAGCTTGAATTGCATGGAACTGAAGAAACTGAGAAGGACTGGCAGTAGATTTTGCTGGTAGTATTATTGGTGTTTTTATGGGTGAGTGAGAAGTCCCTTTCCCCTTAAGTTGTCTTTAAGTTGAAAAAATTGCTTAGAATTTTATTTAAGGTATACATGTATTTCGTATATACAGATTTAGGAGCATAGTAATGCTTCCCATCCTACTCTCTCTCCTACCCATGCTCCAACCCTTCTTCCTCCTCCCTCTCCTATTCCCACTCTTAATTCTTACAAAGATCTATTTTCAGTTTATTTTCATAAGGTTAACCCTACACTAAGTAAAGAATTTTGCAAGCTCTACTTTTGTAAATTGAGATGAAACATTTTCAAATGAAATATTTTTTCTCCATGCTGACTCTCAAAAATCTGAAACTCATGAATGTTCTTATTTTCACAGCAGTGTAGTTCTATGCATACATTCTCTTTACGTAATGTGGTTATTTGCATGTCCTTGTTAAAAGAACATAATTAGAAGCATTGGTTATGCAACTAGGGTCTTGCCTGGAATGTCATACTTGAGAATGATGCTTATTTATTCTGATGTAACCAGACACTTTCAAGGAACTGGACACTACTATCCCCAAACTTACAAAGCCTTTTTAGAGGGGCTGCCTTGGCACAACAGGTTGAGTTACTGCTTGTGACTCTGGCATCCCATGTAAGAGTGCTGCCTCCAGGGCTGGCTACTCCACTTTTGATTCATTTTCCTGCTAACGCTCATGGGGAGACAATAGAAGATCTGGAAGAAGGTCCAAGCTCTTGGGCCCCTACCAGCCACTTGAGAGACCCAGGTGGAGTTCTTGGCTCTTGGCTTCAACGAGGCTCAAACCTGGCAGCTGTGGCCCCTTGGGGAATGAACAAGTAAATGGATGGAAGGACTTTCTTGGTGTCTTACTCTCTCACTGATGTCCTGCCTTTCAAATAAACAAATCAGTAACTTTAAAAAAAAAAAAAAGCACACAAAGTCTTGTTAGAACACTGGCCTGGAACCTGGTTCACAAGTTTCCCTGCATAAGAGTTGAGCAAGGAGAAGGACAGGCTCAGGAATTGTAGCATTTAGAGGAACTCAAGAAAAGAATAATTTGTTCCAGTTTCTGGTGCTGAATTCCTGCCTTGGCACCTTAAACTTCCGAAGGCAGTTTTAAAAGTCCAACCTGAGATCCCTCAAAAAAACTTCCAGCAATGCTGACATAAGGAGTCCTACTTAGTACAGGCCCATTTCTGTAGCACGTTGGATATCATCTGTCCAAGGCTGATGAAACCAGCCTTATTTTGTAATTAAGAACAATCTTTCTTTGAGACATTTGATCAAAAACTGTAGAGAGAAATTATGTGTTTCAATAGAAAAATGTTATTTGTAGTCATCTCTCTTGGGTTATCAGATTCTCACCTTACAGTCTTCAAGCTAATTTGTAGTTCTTTGAAAATTATAGTTAATTTATGGGTATGTGAACTTTGTCTTGTCTGGTAAGCACTTAATGAAATTACAAAAAAACTCTCAGATACTTAACTGAAAAGTAGGATAGATTCTGCTACTTTGTCCAAATTGACAATTTTTACAGAATTTTTCACTTTTCCCATTTCTTCAATATCTAGCTATAATCATTCAAACTACCTTTTCCATTTTTTCTGATTTTTACCTGACTCAAAGTCTCTGATAAATAAATCCTGACTGTTCAGATACCTGCTGGGTCTCCTGGTTGCCTGGGAGCTGGCCTGTGTTCCCAGAATCTGGAGAAGCCCAGGGAGCTGAGACCTGATGACGTATGTAAACGGGAGGCATCATTGCAGCTGCAAGCCTGAGCTGACTGGTCACAGGCTGTTGGCTGGCTCTCTGCAACAGTCCGGTACAATGCTGAGGTCATGCACACCATCAGCCAGCAGGAGACTGGGGCTGAGGACAACATCACGTGAACTCAGGTGAACAGTGACGTCCCCGTTGACATCACCAAGGATTTTCCTGCACTACTGGAACCCTGGCATCCACTGGACTGATTACTCTCACAGTCCTACTCCTGGACACTCACTTGGATGCAAGCCTTTTACCAACATTTCTGTTTTTCCTTTTCAGAATTCTGCCATTTTGTAACACCTTAATTTCTGGGATCCTAAAGCACCTGAATCATTACCATCACTTGCTAAATGGCTCAACTGGTTTTGCAACACCCCCAACAAGAGCCTTGAGACAAGATCTTCAACTTCCCTTCCTCATCCATGGAGTCTATCACAGGTTTGTCACCCAGTGACTCATCTTGAGTGAAGAGGAGGATTGAAGATGTTAAACTTTATCTGAGCTCTGTGCTCCCAGGAAACAGCAATGGTTAAGAAATCTAATTCTGTTCAGGAAAAAGCCACCCACAGGCAGTCCTTGCACTTGCAAGATGTTGCAATAACCCATCCTCCTTCTTAACTATCTTGCTTGGTAAAACCCCAAATTTTCTCCCTCTTCCTTTAGATGCTCCTTTCCCTGTTGCAATACTCCAATTGAAATTCTCTGTTTGTGGGGCCGGCGCTGAAGCGTAGCTGGTAAATCCACCGCCTACAGTGCTGCCATCCCATATGGGCACCAGTTCTATTCCCAGCTGCTCCACTTTTGATCCAGCTCTCTGCTGTGCCCGGGAAGACCTTGGGCCCCTGCACCCACGTGGGAGACCCAGAAGAAGCTTTTGGGTTTAGATAGACTTTCTGGAGTAGCCGTGTCCCATGTATGCTGTCTGTCCCTGCTGTCGGCTGAGCACGCAGCAACGCAGCCGCCCGATCTGCAGAAGGGTCCTTCCCCCTGTGCTCTGCGCATCGCCACTGACCCTATCTGGGGAACTGGAGCTGGCGGAGCCCCCGGAACCAAGCCCTGCCCACCGGGGAGCTCCCGGCCGCCCCTGCCGCCCCCTGCCCTCTGCCCTCTGCCCTCTCTCCCCGCACCGTGCTTTGACTGAATCATCGCTAGGTATGACTCCGAGAGGCCTCTCTCTCTTCTGGTGCCAAAAGTTCCCTTGCAGCTTTTCCAGCCATTCCATGGGGTTCCCGGGACTGACGCTTCCCCAGCAGAAAGGCCCCCATTCTGGTGTTCACCCGCTGTGAGGAGTGTGCTAGTTTTTAATCCACATTGATTCCTGTGAGCATTTGACTCTCCCCATCAGGTACAACCCACAGAACCTTCTAGAAAAAGGAGGTCGATGACTGATGCTCGCTTAGTGAGTCCAGGCCGCGTATTGGACAGCGGTGGTCGTTTAAAGACAAAGTGATTATGCGGGGGAGATTTCTAAAGCTAAATGTTATATATTTTATTTTTCATACATGTTTGAGGTGCGAATCTGTGGGAATTCCATTTGCAGGATCAAAGCGACATGTCCATCTTGACATTGTGTGCGGCGCAAACTCTTCTGACGGTGGAGTTTTGATTAAAGTGCACTGGGAGGCTGTTTCCTGTTTTTTTTTTTTTTTTTTTTCAAAGAAAAAAATCTTTTAATAAAAATTACTCATAAAAAGGCTAACAAATTTCAAAGAGCAAGAAATTCCGTAATACATTTATAAAAGAACATTTGGTCCTTTTACAAAAAGCTCCCTTTTAATTTAAATACATTCCTTATTTACAGAATAAACATCAAGTTTCATCTATATTTGCAAAGCATATTGCACATTACGGAGAGAAGCCTTTAGTATTTCAGCGAGTTCTCCCAGAGTTCCCGGCTCGCTACTGTTTCTGCGGAAAGATTCGCCTTTCTTGTGCACAATAAATACCAATGCAGCTTGTGTTTGTTAATTAAAACTAAAACTAAATACCTCTGGAAGTATCATTCTCCTGCCTCGGAGAGAGAGGAAGAGCACAGGGCGCTGGGGACAGGCCGGGTTCCAGCCAGAGCCCAGCGGGAGCAGGACCCCAGTCAGGGACACCTGGGACACCCAGGACCCTCCCACAAGCAAACTCCCTGCCCTGCAGTAGAGGCACTGCGACAAGACCTCCAGAAAGAGAGGTCGTCTATCCCTGCCTCTGCCTCTCTGTAACTCTGCCTTTCAAATAAATAAATGTATCTTAAAAGATAAAAAAGAAACTCTCTGTTTAAGGTCTCATTCATTAATATATCTGACATGACACAGTAGCATTACGAATGTTCAAATTCTGGGAGATGGCTTATGGTTTCCGGACACAGTTTTATGGTTATCTGTATTAACAAATTGGTCTGACAATTAATGCTTAGTACATGTTGCAACATTATGCTTTTATTTACATGACACACTACTTCAACGTGGGGTGGGGGAGGAGGAATTAAAATTGTAATAAAAAAATTCGAACTACTCAAAGAAGGCTGGTATTGAATCCTGTTATCCTTGTATACAGGGAAATGGTTATTGGAACTAACTTCAGGAAAATAAAAGTTTTAGGAAATATAAAGAAAAGAAAAAATGTCTTTTCCAGCTGAAAAATAATCAAAAGAAAGGGACGGTGTTTTGGTGAGCCTCTCTCTCCATGAAGTCGTATTGATTACCAGGCAAGTTTTTCACCTTTGTTAAGGATATGGTGATGTATTTCAAGGTCTATTTCCTGACTCATCTAAAGAGATTACTTCAAAATCTGCTGGAAAAATAGCAGCCAGGAGTCTGAATGTCAGAGGGGTGATGGGCAGGTGTAGCGTCGGAGAGAGCATCTGCTGCGCAGTGCTCACTTTGTGTGGTTCACACTTAGCCACTTTCCTGCCAATTAACTCTGAGAGCAGCTGGAGTGGGAGAGGGGCTCCTTGGGGGTCAGGAGTCCAGTCTCTCTCCCTGTCCAAATTGGGGCCCTCCTTGTTCCCCAAGGACAAGGCTCCTTTGCAGCTACCCCAGAGAAGCACCAATGTCTCTAGCACACGACCCCGGGATTACAACACATACCCAGTTTGCCTCTTTGCATGCATACAAAACAGAACCACTAGACCATTACTCCAAAACACCTACTGCTTTGTGTTGCTTTCCACTGGGCTTTGGAGAACTATTACATTTTTCAAATTAATTCATTATTCTAGTTTTATATTATATATATAGTAAATTCACAATCTTCGTACAATTTCACTTTGTATATTTAACTTTTATAATATCACAACCCATCCATTTGTAACCTCTCAGCAGTCTGCTTTATTCATAGAGCTTAATCCAGACCTAACCTATGATTCGAAACAGGCTCAGGCTGCTTATAAGGTGACCGTATGTGATTTCATCTAAACCAGACACAATCTGACACAAAAGATGTGAGCCCGGTGCAGTGGAGGATGGCCCAAGTGCTTGGGCCCTGCACCCCATGGGAGACCAGGAGAAGCACCTGGCTCCTGCCTTCGGATCAGCGCCGTGCGCCGGCCACAGTGCGCCAGCCACGGCGGCCATTGGAGGGTGAACCAACGGCAAAGGAAGACCTTTCTCTCTGTCTCTCTCTCACTGTCCACTCTGCCTGTCAAAAAAAAAAAAAAAAAAAAATATGTGAGCCCGACTGTCCTGAACAAATAGCAGGTCTGAGAGAAGAACTTTTCACCGACCCAGTGCTCAGTCTGGCAGCCTATCTCCTTACTTTACCAATAAATGTGGTAATCTTTATGAATATTTCCCAATATGAGGTGTATACCTTGTATCATTCAATCATTTCTGTGTGTGTTCTTTTGTGTCTAGCTTTCTCCACTCTACATTATTTTTGTGAAACTCATCTGTAATGTTGCATGCCATTGGGCTTGATTTATTCTCACTGTTGTAGTCTATGTAAACAATGTAGAATATTCAAAAAATACATTCACATATTCATTATAATATTATGTGGAGAAATGCAGCATTAATGGACACAAACTAAACTCTTTCCAATGGCCAATCAATAGCAGAGTAGATTGATAAATACATTCCTGACTTTATTTTAATTTTTTTTTCAAGCAAATGTGGCATAGCACAAAATTTAGAAGAGTTCTTATTTTAGATTTTGTTAGAAATGAAAATGTATCAGGAAACATGTATTTATATAAGCATTTAATTTTATATGTTATTTTTCATGGAAATGTAATCATTGTTATGTCTGTAAGAAGATCCTGAAACTCCTCAGACCCTCATTGGAGAAGGCTTTGCTTGGGTCCTGTTCTCAAAGGGGAGCTGCTGTCCCTGTTGTGGCTGCTCAGCCAGACATTGGTTTCCTCATTGCAGTAGGTGCCATCCACCAAGTTGCAGAAATTACTTAGAACTCAGTGGTGTCATGAGGTTGAGGGTAGGGTGCTTTGCTTTAGAACTCTGTTTCGGCAAAGAGAATGAATTGAGAACATATGCATGTACCTGCAAAGCTTCCAGGACCAAGGTAGCACACATTAGCAATCCCTGTCATGTTGGCTCATGCAAGACCAGAGCCTTTCATGAAATTTAAAAGATTTCCCTATTTCTTGTGCTACATGTGTTCAAAGTTCAAAATTTTGAATAAAAGTTGTTTCCATCCACCTATTTATAGCTCCAGCTACTTCTGTTCACAGAAGTTAACAACATTACCATTCTTGCTAATGGGTTTAATAAAGTGCTCAGGCTCAAAGTTTTACTACCAGGGATCTATTTGCATGGTTTTATCATTATCTATTAACTTCTTTGCACTTTTTGACCTCTTTGCAAGATCTCTTCCGATAAATCATCAGAAACATTATTTTGTAGTCTCTGAGTTCTTGATAAAAACAAGAATTTGTACTTAAATATGCCTGGCCCTGTGACTGTGCCACCTATGTAACTACTCAGATGACCCCTCACTTGAGAGGATACTCTGCCTTCTCATCTTGTAAGATTTCTAAGAAGGTGCCCTGCCTTTTCATATTATCCCAGGACTCACAAATTAGGGATCCAGTCCTGACATAAAATAGAAACTGAGAAAGTGTCTGCAGCACTCTGTGTCCCACGAGGCAGGCTCTGTGCTGGAATGGAGTACATAGGATGCTTATTAAGGAGAACCCTTGGGATCCAGACCTGTGGAGGCAGGAAAGGAAGCGAAGTCAGGCAGAGAGAGAAATCAAGCTTCCCTTCAGGATCAGTCACACTCCCAGCTGACACCACTGGGAGTTCAGGATCTAAAATGGCCCTCGTGAACTGTCCAGAGGTGGACCAAGATGGCCAGCTCTCTCTATCTCTTTCCCTCTAGTAATCCATTCTAGGTTTGGGGCTGCCCCAGAGATGGTAAGGGGTCTTACTGCCATTGAGGACATCCTTCATGGGATTGAAAGACAAAGGAGCTTTGTCAACAGCATTTGTGGCCTGGAGGGTAAATAGTCCGTCATTGAAGGAATGAATCTCCTTGACCCTGGTCTTCTACATTTGTGAATAAGTCCTTTATCTTCTAAACATTTACGCATATCTTTAAATATCCTCTCAACAGTAGCAATAAATCAGATGGCCACTGTTGAAACATTCCCTAGCAGCTGTTTTATGAGCTGTTGGTTTTTGGTTTTTCTTAACTTGTGATAAGTTTTTATGACTCCATCCGTGTAGTCTCACTATTTCCCCTTTGGTCTGTGCTTGGGCTTATTAGTTGGATGGATGTTTGCTGTTAGAAATTCAGCCCATGGCAATGGAATGGTACAAAGCTAATTGAAATGGAATTGAATCCATGAACTTGACCTCGTTAATATGCCAAGCAAAATGACCCTATTTGCCTTACTATACCAGGCTATCCCAGTTGCAGAAAAGAAATGAGAACCACCCAGTGATTCACACATTTAGAAATACAATTGAAAAAGTCTAGTAAACTTGAAAACAATACATTTGCTATGCATTTTAGAATAACAAAATCATTTGCTTATAATTGATCAATAACAAAACAAATCAGTAAGCACATGTATGTTTTAACTATACAAGCTAACTATACAAAGTAGTGAATTTTTTTATTTGAATAGCAGAGAGAGCTTCCATCATCTGCTGATTCATTGCCCCAAATTCCTGCTATAGCTGGGGCTGGGTCGACCCAAAACCAGCTTCCAGGAACCCAATCCAGGTATCCCAAGTGGGTGACAGGGACCTACGTACATGAGTCATCACCTGCTGCTTCCCAGAGTGTGCATAAGCAGGAAGCTGGAGTTAGGAGTGGAGCTGGCACCCAAGTCCAGGTAGTCTTGACAGCGAATGCGGGCCTCCCAAGAAGCATCAAATGTTTACCTGCAAAGTATTGAAACTGAAGTGCAAAACCATTGTTCTGCTTTGATTTCTTTGTAAAATCAGAGACAACATCCAATATAGACACCATCAAAACACTGAAAGCAGGTACTATAAACTAAACCTTGAAAAATTAAACACAGTGTTAGAATATTCTTGAGATCCTTTATTAGGTTAAAAGAAGGCACAGAGGATGAGCAGACTGTGGCTTTTTTATTTCAAAAAGCAAGTGCAGAATGACCTGGAGAGTGGAGGGCAGAGAAGGAACACAAAGCATTGTTGTTTGCTAAAATGTTTCAGAGATCTTGAGTACCATGGATAAAGGAATGTACATTTAATTCTGGTTTTCTAGTATCTATTGACTACATTCATTTCTAATTTCTTGAACCTGAAGTTCCCCCCAAATATCTTGTTGTATGAAAAGTCAATGTTTCCACTCTCTCCAACTAGAAGATAAACATTTTCTCCCATAACTTGACTCCCCTTTCTTCAGGTTGATGGAAATGCCGGTTACCTAACATTTTTTGAAGAATTGAACAGAAAATGCACAACAATGTCTTCTGGGTGCATTCCCCATCTTTAGTGTTTACATAAACAACTCCAGATGCCACCAAATATTTCTAATTTACAGCTTTTAGTGTGGAAGTCCAGAGAGGGTAAAAATTCACTTAACTCAAACTACCTGTCTCTTATCAATAAAATATCAAATTGTACATTAGAAAATTAGCAGCTAAATTGCTATTACTGAAAAAAAGGAAATCTCACATGATATAATTCAGAGATACTGAAAGTGTCAGGCAAATCCCACAAACTAAAAGTGTATTCATTCTGTTATCATGGGCTCTTGTTAAGATTTTGCACCTGATAAAATTGTCAGTCCTCTAAAGAGGACTATCACTCTTTATATCCCAGGACAAATTAACATGAGCTTCTAGATAGAGACACAGAAAATACAGCAGGAGGGAGGCTAAGTGAGTAGGAGGATTCATGGACAATAAACCAAGGAGATACTGTCATTCGCTCTGTCCTCACTGTAGTTTTACTGGTGTGTCCTGAGATGCTAACTGCCTACGTTTTATGTATCTCCTCTATTCACAGATTTTTAACCTCAATTTCCCTAGCACAGTTTCTCTGTAAAGCAAGTTCTCAGTGAATAATTATGGATGGAAGGAGTGAAGAATTGGTCGATAATCAGTTTGGGTGCACACACACACACACACACAGGCACTCACATGCACACACTTCTAGTGTGTAGGTAAGACTGGGACCTGAGACATTGGGCTGAGTTAAGCAAGGACACTCAGCCTATTGACAGAGAGGATTATCACACAAAGCATCTTGAATTGCAGACCACTCTTCCTTCCCAGGAGCTAACTCTTCCTCTGCAATCATTTTCATATCTGTTCAAATTGTTTGCTGCTTTCTGTGTCAGATTCCTGAGGGACACTGACCTTGACATCATTACAGTACAGTGGTTTCTTCTGTTTGCCTCAAGTGCATAGCAATGGATCCGTTCATATTCTGAAATTATTATGAGTCATATGTGCCTGTGCATGAAAGTAGTAATTCTTGAGTTCCTAAGGACAATGTGTGAGTATAGTTATTACACTATTTCTGCCTTAAATCCACAATATGGGGCCAGCATGGTGACATAGCGGGTAAAGCCGCTGCCTGCAGTGCCTGCATTCCATATGGGCCTAGGTTCAAGTCCCAGTTGCTCCACTTCCAATCCAGCTCTCTGCTATGGCCTATTATCTAGGAAAGCAGTGGAAGATGGCCCAGGTCCTTAGGACCCTGCACCTGTGTGGGAGACCCAGAAGAAGCTCCTGGCTTCAGAACTGTGCAGCTCCGACAATTGCTGCCATCTAGGGTTGTGAACCAGCAGATAGAAGATTCTCTCTCTCCCTCTCTCTCTCGCTCTCGCTCTCTCTTTCTCTCTGTAACTCTTTCAAATAAAAAATATTTCTTTTGTAACTAAGAAAAAGTTACCTCTCTGATGAAAGGCCAGGAGCCTTTCTCTCTTTGGAAATCAGGAGAGCTTTCCTGGAGGGCTCTGAGACACTAAAATAGATATGCAATATTTTCCAACTCCTTTAGTGAAGAGGCTGCCCAATTTGCAAAACCATACATTTGATATTTCCTAGCAATCATAGAGTTCTAAAGTAATCTACACCTGCCTTCTTATTGGAATAGATCAGGCCCGTGCTATTTATGGCAATTGAGCTTTGGGCAAAAAGGAAAAAGATAATCACGAAGGAATTTATTCTTTTGTTTTCATCCCTACTCTTAGTTCACAATTTAACTTTGTTAGGGATGCAAAGAACAACATTGAAATCACACTGTATAGATTTTAAGAATTTATGGTATATTTGTAAAATTTTGCTTCTCTTACTTAATCTGGACTAGTAATTATTCATCTTAAAATCTATTACAAATCCTTTCTTTCACACTGTTGGAAATACTGTCTTCTTAGATGCTGGTTATTGCTATGAGGCACACCTTCTCTAAGACATCCACTGTTTGATCCCAGTGCTTTCTGGAATCAGACATCTGGTAAATATGAGAGTCTCCATTCTCCATGTGTCTGTGTTACTAACAGAATTGCAATATGAAAAATGACAGTGGCATGACCCAATTGGCTTATGCAAATCTGGGGTTAAATTTCGTAGAATTAGAATATCAGGACCATCATTTGCCAAAATTCAACCCTTATGAAGTTTGACACTCTTGTCTTAGACCTAATCTCAGAACACCTCACTAGCAACAGAGCTGCAGATTTTGAAATTCATTCAAGCAACACAGTTCAAACTTGCACAAATGTAGTCATTATATAATGTTCTAGATGTGCAGCAGCTTATAAAATCCTATGTCTTTTAAAGAAATGACAATTGACTTTGTCAGTAACAAAATAGTTTTTTTCTGAGTTTAAATCAGAATTACCTCTAGATTAGGCTGTTTGCCTCTTTCTTATCATCACATTGTCCAAGTCCTTTCCTAATTTTTTGAAGGTTTATTTATTTATTTTGAAAGAGGTACAGAGAGGGATGGGGGAGGGGAGAGAGAGAGAGAGAGAGCTGGAGCAGAGCACTTTAATCCCTTGATTCACTCCCCAGATGGCTGCAACATCTGAATCCAGGAGCCAGAAGCTTCATCCTGGTCTCCCACATGGGTGCAGGGGTCCAAACACTTGGGCCATCTTCCACTGCTTTCCCAGGTCATTAGCAGGGAGCTATATTAGAAGTGGTGCATCCGGGATTCAAACCAGAGCCCATGTGGAACACCAGCATTGCAGGCTGTGGCTTTACCTGCTTTGCTACAACACTGGCCCCCTTTTCTTAATTTTTGAAGTATTTTAATTGATAAATATAAGTTATAAAAAGTTTTATAATTAGTCTTTTTGTAGTTAAAATTTATAATGGTAAAGATGGTGGAAAAGTTATCATAACAGTGCTTGCTCTTGGCTAAGCATACTCGATGCTTATTTACTATATGTAAGGTATAGGCAAATAGCAAGTGAAGCTCTGAAGGGTAACTATCTTTTTTTTTTTTTTTTTTTTTTTTTTTTTTGACAGGCAGAGTGGACAGTGAGAGAGACAGAGAGAAAGGTCTTCCTTTGCCATTGGTTCACCCTCCAATGGCCGCCACGGCCAGCGCGCTGCGGCCGGCGCATCGCGCTGATCCGAAGCCAGGAGCCAGGTGCTTCTTCTGGTCTCCCATGCGGGTGCAGGGCCCAAGGACTTGGGCCATCCTCCACTGCACTCCAGGTCCATAGCAGAGAGCTGGCCTGGAAGAGCAGCAACCAGGACAGAATACGGCACCCTGACCGGGACTAGAACACGGTATGCTGGCGCTGCAAAGCGGAGGATTAGCCTATTGAGCCACTGCGCCGCCCTGAAGGGTAATTATCTTAACTATCTCAACATCATTAGTCCAAATTATTGATCATAGATTAGGGATATTAAATCAGGTCTCCATTTCTTCACAAGGAAAAATTTTGCTTTGTATGTTTTATATATATATATATATATATATATATATATATATATATAAGCCTGTCTTCTGGAAAAAATGTAGTGACTCAAAGGCACTTTTTAAAAACTGAAGTCCAAAAATAAATCAAGAATGCTTTCATTCCAAACACAGGATGAGTTACGTATCTAGAGCCACCTTGACTGGAGTATTTGCAGGTTTTATGAATATGTTGAACCTCTATGATTATGCTTTCATTTTATGCCTTCAGATCTTGAATTTGGTCTCACATCTCTCCACAGTCTACTCGTTCGTTCACACTGTTACCAGTACTGTCTTCCTAGATAGTCCGTATTAATTACTCTGCCACACATCTACTCTGTAACATCCAGTGTTTGAGTTCCAAGCCCGGACTCATGATAGAAGCAAACTGAGCTTGGCTTTCTCTTTCTAGTGTTGGGCTATAATCATTGTTCCTGGTAGACCACGCTCAGGTGCAGCAGCCTTTGCCCACTAGGGGGCTCCTCAAACATTCTTTGCAACATAAAAATGTTCAATGCACATTTATTTTTGTTTTGTTTTGCTTTTAAATATTATTTATTTGAAAAGCAGAGTTAGAGAGACAGAGAGAAGAAGAGAAATAGAAGGAGGGAGTATCTTCTATCTGCTGGTTCACTCCCCAAATGGCCACAACGACTAGGGCTGGCCTAGGCTCAAGCCAGGAGCTAAGAGTTTCATCCAGGTCTCTGATGAGTGTGCAGGGATCCAAGCACTTGGGCCACCTCCCGCTGCTTTCCCAGGCACATGAAAAGGGAGCTGGATCTGAAGTGGAGAAAATGCCAGAGTTGCAGACAGTGGCTTAACCCAGAGCACCTCTTAAGAGCACAGGCTGTTGGGCTTCAGAGAACCTAGGTTTTACTCTGTAGCTGAGTGCTCACATACCCAGCAATGAATGCTGTGCTGCCCATACATTTTGAGTAATTTAGTGGATAAATGAAACAATGAATACATTGCAACTTTGAATCACTCACTAAATGTTCTTAAACACAATTTTCTCATTTGTTACACAGAAAAAGAATTTTGGTCAATGTATTATGTATCAAAGGTAAAAATATAAAGCTTGGCATATGCTTAGCCGACAAAGAATCAATGGCTATTATTACTTTTGTTGCTATTTCATAATTCTCTCTCTCATTAGGTCCGTCTCAATAGCTCATGAAACAGGGGCAGGTGTTTGGCCTAGCGGTTAAGCCACTGTTTGTGACACCATCATCTTACTGAGATATGACATCCTATCTCACATCAGGTAGCCTGGGCTTGGTTCTCAGCTCTGTTCCTGCCATCCGTGTGGGAGATCCGACTGAGTTTGTAGCTCCTAAATTTGGCATGGGCCCATCCTGGATGTTATGGGCATTTGAAGAATGAATCAACGGATGGGTGATCGATCTGTCTGTCTCCCTCTGTCTCTTAAATTCAAGGGAACATTTCATGAGGAAGACACAATTCCTTTAGCATCTATGTTGCTTAAACATCTTAGACATACCTTTAATGTAATTTTAGCACATTTCTTGTGTGTCTGTATTCACTGTGCTAAGAATATTTGAGTATCAGAGTTCTGTAGTTTTCAACATGTTCCCAACATATTTGACAGATCTGAGAAATAGTTCATGGTATTTGAATACAAGGAGATAATACCAAGACGGCAGCTAATTAAAAACGTTAGCAGTTTATTAGTGTATCTAAAATGGGTAGTGTGAATGGAGACCTCACAGAGTGAAAGAAGACATACATGGATAGATAGTATTCTCCTGAATACACAGGTTAAGATTTTTATATTTTCTTTTATGTTAAAGACATGAAAAAAATCAAAACCAATAACACTCAAAGATAAAAATTTTAAATATCCCTTATCCTCTATTTTGTTAATTCAGCTGTTTCTAGTTCATTTTTAAAAATAATTTCAACTTATGTAAGTAAACACTTTAATTAAGTTGATTTAAACTGCAAATTGAATTTTATAAACATATACATGACCTCCCCCTCTCCACCAAATTTATCATTTCTCATAAAGTGATAGATTAATAAATATAAAAGCTATTAAATTAGTTTACAGTTCTACTTGATGTGAGCCTTGATGAGATTCAAATAAAAGATCTATATTGCATAACAGAAATACAAATTAAAATATGAACAAACCATTAGTTTGGGAATCAAGTAAATTATTCACTAATGCCTGCTTTGTTTTTTGTTTAAGATTATTTGTCTGTTTGAAAGTCAGAGTGACAGAAAAAGACACACACAGAGACACACACACAGGGGAATGGGCAAGGAGAGAGAGAGAGAGAGAGCTTTCATTCACTGGTTCCCTTTCCAAATGGCTGTAACAGACAGAGCTGGGCCAGATTTAAACCAGGAGCCAGGAACTCCATCTGGGTCTTCCATGTGGGTGCCAAGAACTCAAGTGCTTAGGCACCATCCAGTGCTTTCGCAGGCACGTTAGCAGGGAACTGGATAAGAAGCAGAGAGTAGGTGGGACTGGGGCTAGAACTCCAAAACGGTATGCGGATATTACTGTGACTTAAAAATTTCTCTGTAGTACTCTGAACTAATGAAATCCAAAATAATATTAAAAGCACTAAGCAATAATAATCTGAAGAACACTGGAAGAAGGAACAAAATATGAATGCACAATAGGGATTTGCACGTTAAGCAGAATGGATCATTTGTAACTTTAGACTTGGTAGCAGTTTGGCAGATAACCTGGGTTCCTAATTCCAGAATATAGAAGGGTTTTTAAGAAACGCTATAAGAGGGGCACTGTGGCATAGTAGATTGAGCCCCTGCCTGCCATGCTGGAATCCCATATGGGTGCTGGTTCGAGTCCTGCTGCTCCACTTCCAATCCAGCTTCCTGCAGTGTACCTGGGAAGGCAGCAAAAGATGGCCCAAGTGCTTGGGCCCCTGCACCCATATGGGGGACCTAAAAGAAGCTCTGGGTTCCTGGCTTCAGATTAGCCCAGCTATGGCTGTTGCAGCCATTTGGGGAATGAGTTAGTGGATGGAAGACTTCTAAGTCTCTCCCTCTCTCTGTCTGCAGCTCTGCCTCTCAAACAAATAAATCCTTAAAAAGAAGCTCTATAAGCTTCTTTTTTTAGGGAAAATTGTAATCAATCCTACTAAGCTACCCAAATATGCCAGAAAGGATTTAGTATTTCTCATTTCCATTTCAATCTATTTTATTAACATCCTATTATGATCAACCATGTAATTTAATTCCACTAAGTATCATTTGTTCTTTATGCTACAAAAAAAAAAAAAATCTATGTGATGTATGTACAGAGTAGACCCAGACAAATTAGATCTCAATAATTTTCAAAATTATCATCTAATTAAAACTAATTTTTACATTTGTCAACTACTAGTCATCCATCCATTCACCTGTCCGTTTATCCACTCTTTCTATGTAATATCATCTCAATGCCATGTGCTGTGTCACCTTGCTGGGAATGCAGGGATAAAGAGGGCTTGAAAGAGTCACAAGGCAACAAGTGTGATATATGTGAGTATGTAGATATTTTATGACATGACATGAGATGTAATATATAAGCAGTATGAATGAATGCTTTGCAGTATTAGCAATTAGTCTACATTAGGCTGGTGCTGTGGCTTGATGGGCTAAGCCCATTGCCTCTGGCACCAGTTCCTGTCCTGGCTGCCCCTCTTCTGATCCAGCTCTCTGCTACGGCCTGGGAAAGCAGCGGAGGATGGCCCAAGTGCTTGGGCCCCTGCATTAACGTGGGAGATCTGGAAGACGCTCCTGGCTTCTGGCTTCAGATAGGCCAAGCTCTGGCCATGGCAGCCATTTGTGGAGTAAACCAGCAGAGGGAAGACCTTCCCTCTGTCTTTTCATCTTTATAACTCTATCTCTTAAATAAATAAATAAAATCTTTTTTTTTTTTTTTTTTTGACAGGCAGAGTGGACAGTGAGAGAGAGAGAGAGACAGAGAGAAAGGTCTTCCTTTGCCGTTGGTTCACCCTCCAATGGCCGCCGCGGCTGGCGCACTGCGGCCGGCGTACCACGCTGATCTGAAGGCAGGAGCCAGGTGTTTCTCCTGGTCTCCCATGGGGTGCAGGGCCCAAGCACTTGGGCCATCCTCCACTGCACTCCCGGGCCACAGCAGAGAGCTGGCCTGGAAGAGGGGCAACAGGGACAGAATCTGGCGCTCCGACCGGGACTAGAACCTGGTGTGCCGGCGCCGCAAGGTAGAGGATTAGCTTATTGAGCTGCAGCGCTGGCCTATAAAATCTTAAAAAAAAAAAAAAAGAAACTAGCTTACATTGTATTGTATGGCATGTGTGTATGTATCAGGGACTTACAATGGTGACCAGTTATGGCCATAAGATATTCCTAAAAGATTAATAATCTTTGCTATTCTCAAGTAAAATTGTACAGCTTTTTGTATGCATTTTCCTCTTTGCTACAGGGTATAGTGAGTAACAGGGGAGGGGTACAGAAGAGACCCTCTTCTTCAGTGCTTCTCTCAACTAAGAATGAGAACTGCACAACTGGCCACGTGGCTGTTGCTTTCCAGATGAGCCAGTCCTCATGTCCCTCTGTCTTCCAGGTTTACCTTTGCTATTGTTGAAACTTTTATGAGGGACAGAGTTGTCCTAGCCATCCATACAATCCCTTTTGGACTCACCATATTTCTCTGAAGAGTTCCCGCTTGGAAAAGTGTCAAATGAGTTTACAGAGCTACTTGAGTACTGGACCCAAGGGGTATGAATCCCAATCTCACAATAAAAGCAGCATCAACATCCCGACTGCTAGGTACTTACTGTTAGGATCCCAAGAAAAGTCAGTAATTTAGATCAACACACATCTATTCAACAATTCCCTGATCACCTAAAATTCTCTAATTGATCAAGTGCTAGACTCAGAATGGAGGATAATAAGAAAAAATCATTTTTCTTTTCTTACCTTGTAGAAAGCATAGGGACGGAGAACACAGCTGGTAAGTGAGGAAGTTAGTGCATGGCAGGGGCTGGCAGGTGCTGTGGGAAACAACTCAAGGGAGCCAAGCAGGCATGACCTGTGCTTCTCACAGTAAATCCACATCATCAGCACCTTATGACTTTCTTTTTTTTTTTTTTTTTTTTTTTTTTTTTTGATGGGCAGAGTGGACAGTGAGAGAGAGACAGAGAGAAAGGTCTTCCTTTTCCATTGGTTCACCCCCCAAGTGGACGCTGCGACCAGAGCGTTGCGGCCGGCGCACTGTGTTGATCTGGAGCCAGCAGCCAGGTGCTTCTCCTGGTCTCCAATGCAGGTGCAGAGCCCAAGCACTTGGGCCATCCTCCACTGCACTCCTAGGTCAAGCAGAGAGCTGGCCTGGAAGAGGGGCAACCAGGACAGAATCCAATGCCCCGACTGGGACTAGAACCCCTTGTGCCGGCGGCGCAGGAGGAGGATTAGCCTATTGAGCCGCAGTGCCGGCCAACCTTATGACTTTTTCAATAATCTTTTCAGTCTTGCTTCCTAAGGCCAGATGACTTTATATTAAGATTTAATAGAGAATATAAGGAAACATGTTCACAATTATCAACCTTGATTATTTTAAAACCATGTAAGAACACAGTAAAACCTAGTAAACACAGATAGCAAGAAAACAAAACTATTCAAGACTCAAGGTAGATACAGATAATTATCATTTCAAGATCCAAATAGTTTGATAGAAAGACTTGATTGAAAGTAAGTCTATTAAATTACATTTACAAAAATGTAGTATCTCAAACCTGTCATATAATAAGGACTTAGGGATCATTTGTATTTAGCTCCATGTACACAAATGGAGAAGTAAAAGAAAGCAAATGAGAACAAATTAAATAAACAAAGGATTACAGTATCCTCACACCTGCCAAGTACTTTAAAGTAGAAATATAGAGATAAGCAGATTTACCTCAAACTGAATGAATTATTTATATGTAAGGCTTGATGTCCATTGTTTAAAAAGAACAAAAAAATCCTTCTCTCCATTTTATTTCTTTAAAGATTATCTATTTATTTGAAAGGCAGAGTTACAGAGAGATAAAGAGATATACATAGAGAGAGGCCTTCCATCCACTGGTTCAGTTCCCAAATGGTTTCAATAACCAAGGCTGGATTGGTCAAAGGCAGGAGCCAGGAGCTTCTTCCCAGTCTCTTACGTAGGTGCAGGGGCCCAAGCAGACAAACCATCCTCTGCTGCCCTCCCAGACACATTAGCAGGGACCTGGATCAGAAGTGGAGCAGCCAGGACTGTAACTATAACTGGTGCCTATATGGGATGCAGGTGACATAGGCTTTATCTGCTTCACCACAGTGCCAGCCCCTAAAGAAGAGTGGTCTACGTGGATGCTTTCCACACATAGATGGGGAATCTGTTCTTATCTAATCTGATCCATTTGTTTAGCAGGGCAGAAATATTTTCTAAGTATCCACAATGTTTAGATAATCACATGGCAATTTCTCCCCATAATTTCCCATTCTCTATGGTCTAGCTTGGCAACAAAGAAATGCAAACTCCATGGGTGACTTGTTCTCTCATTCCCTTCAAAATCATAGCAAACACACTACCCTGGTTTAAGAGACTTTTGATTTTGAAAGTTTGGAAGAAAATTCATTTCACAATAGTACCCTGTGCCTTAGACTTTGATATGAAATGACACTTGTTTCTGCTTGACATGGTTGTTGCAAGGAGTAAAGATACACTTGGAAAACATTGACATGAAAGAGTCATTTAAAATTGTTTAGCTCTTCCCATTCTTACCATCAACAACCAAATGGGCACCCTGTCCGTCCCCTCTGATGTCCACCTTTGGAATTCTGTTTTCAGGGGTGGGTGTTTAGCCCAGCAGATAAGATGCTGCTTAAGTCTCTCACATTGCACACTGGAGTACCTGGATCTGATACTCACCTCCGACTCCAGCTTCTTCTTAATGCAGACCTGGGAGAGAGTAGATGATAGCTCTAGCAATTGGGTCCCTGATACACATGGGAAGACCTGGGTTGAGTTCCCAGCTCCTGACTTTGACTGGCCCAGCCCTGGGCATTGCAAGCATTTGGGATGTGAACCAGGAGACAGGAGTTCTCTATGTATCTGTTTTTGTCCCTCTGTCACTCAAATAAATAATTTTTAACAACAGTAAAATTTCAATTAGCCACATGGAAGGTTATCTACATAGAAAAGATCTTAATCAAAACTTAATGAAAGATCTTAAACAAAAATTTAATGAAAACGTAACGAAACTGCAGTAAACCTCAATTACAAGGCAAAACAAAACAAAACAAAACAAAACAAAAAAACAGCTGAAGCAGTAAAGAAATAGAGAGCAGGGAGAAAGGGCATTTGTTTTTCCTTTTACATGAATTTTGAACCTGAGCAACTCATAGAAGCAATTATGAAATACTGAATGTTACATGCATTTCTATTTTATTGAAGACAAAAAGTCATTTTGTGATAAGTATAAATACTTGCAGACATCTCAAAGTTAGGATACTGTGTCACAGAACAAATAAAAAAATGGCCGTCATCTTTATCTATATTTTATGAACTAGTTGCCAGTGACTGGTACCTGAAGAATAAATTGGAAGGCACAGAATTTTTTAGCAGCCAACTTGGAGACAGTGCATGCAGACGTCCGAGCCATTGATTTCACTTCCTGAGCAGAGCCTCAGCCCTAACACCCGGCAGCTGGTGGTGCTGGGGCACACAGGCTGGTGTGAATAGAAACTGACGGCAGTGTGCTCCCTGTCACATTTGAATGAACAGCCACCATGACGGGAAGGCTTTTCTTGTCTGCACGATAGTGGTGGCTTTGTGAGAGCCCAAGTTATGTGTGATTTTCCCCCTGGAGGAAAATTGGTCCCTGATAAATAAAGACTTCATTCAGCAAATTCACATATATTTATTGCATCTACCACGACAGGTGCTGGGGTGACCTGGCCGTTGGCAGGGGAGACCAAGTCCTTACTCTCATGGAGCTTCCCCACCCCAACCACCGCCCCGGGGGAAAATGGGGAAGAAAGGAAGAAACAGAAATTTAATCCTTAACTAAATCATTTTTAAAATGGCATGTGCTGTGAAGGAAGCAAATGGCAGGGGGGCAGGGAGGCAAGGAGACACTGACAGGCATTGAACCGTGTGTTCTGAGGCAGTCCCGTGAGGCTTCTGCAGCTGGGAGACCCGCAGGGTGAGGCAGAGTGGCTGCTTGGGCACAGAAGGAGCAAGTGTTTGAGATTTGTAGCAGCAAACTTTGGAGGGCTGTCGGGAAGCTCGAAGTTAGATACTTAGGTGCTCTGCTGCTTCCACCTGCACCATGAGACATCTGTATGAGAAAATAAATGCCCCTCCAAAATAATTAGTCTGCAGAACAGTCGGCTGCTTCCAGTGAGTTCAAAAGGAATGCTTATTGTTAAGAAAGCATAGGTAAGTACAATGGATTGCAGCTAGTTCTTAATTATTTATCATCTCTCCTGTTCATCCATGTACCTCTCTAGAAGCTGACTTTTTCTAGGATTAAATGCCTAAGTTCTCTCCAACCCTCCACATCCCATTCTGGTACTCACAAAAAATTAAAAAGTGATGCAGCACATGGGAGGAGCTGTCGAGTAAACTCAGAGATTTTCTTCTCTAGGAAGTCCACGAGAATTACCCTGTGACGACCTCCGTCCTTGCTGATGGACGCACAGGCCCACTGTACACTCAGTACATTTATGCTGTGATGAAATTTCCAATAGCCCATGATTCATCTGCTATTTTCTATGTATCTATTTTAGATCTTCCAAGGGAAAAGCAGTTCTGAAATATGCTGCTCAAACAATGCTTTTTTTAAATGGCATATGCCAGAGAGTCCCCATGGCCCAGCAGAAAATCCTGGGCACTTCTGTCAGAGAGTCATCTGCACTGTTACCAAGAGTGTCACAGTGGACAGTCCGGCAATGTGATATTACAACATGCAGAGGCAGGTAGCACCGGTAGCCAGTAACGAAAGGCAGTGGTTTTATCTTGAGGGTTTGTGAGCAGGGGCATTTCTCCAGCATGTGACTGCCTGATTGATACTGCATGGCGGCAGGAAGGGCCCTGCACTCTGACAGCCTTTGTCAGACCCTGAGAAACAGGCTCTCAGATCAAACCACCAGCATCTCAAGGGACTGCATCTTCTTTCAAAGGTTCAGTTCCAAGCACAGCTCATTATCTGCAGAAACTTCTGTTCAGCGAGTAAGGACTGGAAAGTCATGTCATTACCTTGTCATGTGACAAGGTCAGTTTGCAATTTTTGTCTTAAGGTAAAGGGATTTTAATTAGAAAAAAAATGCTATGTAGACCCTGAAGTTGTGCTTTTTGTAATCTTTAGTTTGTATTTATCCTGTGTGTGTGTGACCAAAGATGCCTTCAGAAGATAAGGAGGGAAGCACGGGGTACCGTGGATCAAGCAAGGATGCTAAAGGAACACCAAGTGACCGGTGCTGCTCAGGTGTCATGGCGACCCTACAGAATGAGATGAATTCAGATGGTCAAAGGTGGCTGAGTAGACACTGTTAAAATATTTTCATATTTAAAAGGCTTTCTGGGGAGTGAACCAGGGGATGAAATCTCAATCTCTCTTTCTCTCTCTGTCTCTCTCATTCTGTAACTCTGACTTTCATATCAATAAACAAACCTTTAAAAAACCAGAATGAATTTTTTTTCTATGGCCATTTAAAATACATTTTCAGTAACCATCATTTTCTTATGATATTTTTGAACTGAAATTGTTTTGATATTTTTTTAAAAAGATTTATTTATTTATTTGAAAGACAAAGTTACACAGAGAGAGAAATGGAGGGAAAGACAGAGAGAGACCTTCCATACACCGGTTTAGTCCTCAAAAGGCTGCAACAGCTGGAGCTGGACCCATCCAAAGCCAAGAGCCGGGAGCTTCTTCCAGGTTTCCCACAGGGGTGCAGGAGCCCAAGTACTTGAGCTGCTTTCCCAGGCACATTTGCAGAGCTGGATCAGAAGTCGAATAGCCGGGACTTGAGCAGGCACCCTTATGTGATGCTGGTGCAACAGACAGAGGCTTAATCCACTATGCCACCGCACTGGTCCATGATACTGTTACGTAGGCAAACACATTACACACTTTCCTTATACTGCTATTAACTGGAAAAATTATACCTTTGAGTTTTATACATGAAAATGATGTGAGATGATAGAATTTGCAATACAATTTGGAAAGAAAAAAAGAATGAGTTGATACAACAAAAAGGCAAATCATATATACGTGATAGATATGATGTTGGAGGAAATAGTGACAGACATTATCTTGAAAGAAAAGAGAAAATTCAGGTGAAAGTTGGCATCACACTCCCCTTCCACCCCACCCCCCTCAAAAAAAAGATAGAAACAAATGGAAGGAGCTGCCTTAGGAGCCCAGCAAGGAACATGCAATTCACAAAAAGAGAAAGAAAGCCAGCTCAGCATGAAAGAAAATCCCTGGGAGGAGCTCTTCAGGAAGAGGAGTGTCATTAAGAGTGTCAGATAACGCAGGGCTGTCAGGAAAAACAAAGATTGAGAAAAGGCACTTGAATTATCTGCTATTGGTAAAACCCTCAGCTGCCACTCAAATTATCCAGTCCTTTCTTCATAAGCCCTAGTTAATGACTCCAGCTATCATCTGCAGTACAACAGAGATAACAGGGAGAATCCCATTTAACACAGTCAAGAAAACTGACATTTATCACTCCATTCTGCACAATACTAACTTGCTCAAATAAAATATCCTGACACTGGGAGGCTTGCAGAAATATGAACACTGTTGCTGAAAGTTCAAGATGTGGCATTTATTCAAAAAGATGCCATAACATTTTATGGACACCTACATTTAAAAATGCAGTGTAACCAGCGTTCTCCCAGAATAAGGACATCTCCTACCACAGCGTTGATCGTAAAGTACAATTTCTATGTGCGGTCACAACACAGATCTCCTTCCCTGGGGGAGATCAGCCTCTGCTTCTCGCCTCCGTCTTGCTGAGTTGTTCACACACCTATTCCTCTCAGCATCACACCAACACACTCCTGCAAAAGCACACACACATTTGTCTCCATCCATAAGCCATTGTCTCACTTTCTACCTGTTCCCACACATCAAACTTCTGAAAAGACAATTGACTGCCGACACCATTCTTCATGTCTTTGATTTCTTTGCTTTTAAAATCTGACTTATGTCTCTGATCTTCCACCCAGACAGTTCTTTGTGACTTCCTAACTGTCTGTTCAGTGAATTCAGTGAATTTTTTTCACTTATGTAACATTATTCTCTGCAGCACTTGACCTGCAAACCATCTCTTGCCTAGGCTGCCAGTATAGGATAGCTCTCATCCTCCCCTCTATCCTGTCTCTATCCTTTAACGGATCCTTTTGCATTTCCATCGCTAATACAGCCAGTGCTCTCCATGGTTGTACTTTTAAACCCATTTTCTGTCTGCACCCCACCCTTCTTAGCAATCTTATGTACTCTAAGAATTTAATTCTGTGATATTTAATGTTAAGTTTCAAGAATGAGCTGAGAGAAGAGATGACCAGATATTTTGCAGGGCATGCCCCAGGTCACCTGCTTTCTGATGGAGTCATCCTAAATCCAATAGCTGGTCTGCTGTGTTGCTGTCTTTAAATTTGTTTTGATCCTCTTCCCAGGGATCAACACAACCCAATGGAGCGCTGATAGATGCAAACTGAACTCTACCTCTCTTGGGAGGTGTTCATTCCTGTATCACATCCTGTGCAGTGCCCATTGCCTAGAACGGTTCCCACCATCCCCAACACGACCTTCTGTGACTTTCCTCACACTTTGTGTTGACATATTCTTCCGGGAAGATACTCTGACTTCCCACATAGATTCAGAAAACAACCCAGTTCTATCACTGGAACACTGAGTGGTTACTTCTACACTGGACTATTTGGGGAAAATATTTTTACACATAATTCGCATCACTTGTCTTGAGTTGATTTTTATTTACGGGAAGTTTCTTTTTCTTTTTTTTTTTTTAACCTGAAGTTTCTTCATTTCAAATATTGCCTGACATTTCTCAAAGGATCTTTGTAGAATACTCTTTAGTTCCCATCTGTCTTTTTAAAAGTATTGTACTTGGCAGGGACCTGAATACTTGAGTCATTGTCTGTTGTCTCTTAGTGTTCACGTTAGCTGGAAACAGGATAAGAAGCAGTGGTGGGACTCAATCCCAGGCACTCTGATATGGGATATGGCCATCTCATGTGGTGATGAAATTTGTGCCACAATGCCCAGTTCCTATCAATCTTTTGAACTTCAGAATTATTTTAACAACTTGTAGCATATTTCCATTGCCATAAATGATGTTAAACTAAGACACACTCAATATCAAGTTTATTGTCACCTCTTCCTTCCAGATTCTTAAAAATTCAGATTTTTCTCCTGCTTTTCCTTTATTGGACACTATTGTCAACATCCTCCCATGATCTGAAATATCAGTGTTGTGATTGATTTCCCACATCACTGGCTGCCTGATCTCCTGTTCAAATGTACCTTTGACGTGCTTTTCCTCCCGAGACATCCATCATGGTCCCATTCGTCAGTAGTTGTAATAACCTCTTCCTTAAGCTCCAGCTTCTAATTTCTCTCTAATCAATCTATGCAATTCACCCCAGCCAGCAGAATCACCCCAAATTACAGTCCTATTCATATTACACTGCTCTCCAGCCTCTATTGGCTCCCGCCTAGACTTACTAAAACCTGAAGTTACATACAGAGAATAATTAAAACTCAGGCTCAATCAGACTGATCCAGGTTTAAGTCCTAGTGATACCACTTTTTAGATTTGTGACTGTTCTGAATCCCTTGTTTGAAATAAGCATGTAGCAGCATTACTTATCTCATGATTTGTCATGAGGATTACACTGGAAAAGCAACTATTAAATGTTCAGTATAGTGCAAGACTTAAATTAAGCAATTGCTATTACCATAGAAGGTCTTCAGCAGAATGTTTAGGACAGTTTATCTCCAAATTATTTTTTATTTTGAGATGCCTCATTTTTTATTTTACTTAACTGAACCACAAATAGGCTTAGCAATCATTTCATGTTACTATTTCCTTTTTTCTCTTTTTGCTTCACTTTCATAGTGTAAACTGTAGATTATTCTTATCAAATTCTAATGAAATATGAATATTAACAATAATAATTAATATTAAGTGAATGATTACAACCTGCCTCACTGTGTCTTAGGAATTCTGCATGTATTGTAACCCTGGATTCCCGTAACTCACACACATCTTTTGAACTATTGGCAGAATCATACTTCTAAATCACTGTTCTGACCATGTCATTTCCCTGCTCAAATATCTTTTCCTGGATTCCAAGTACACCCAGAAGGATAATACTCCAATCTACCAGCTGTTGGTTCCAGCCAATTGTCATTCACACTTTCAGTTTTCTGCTTCTCACTTTGAACAGAAGAGCTGCTCCATCCTGGAGCTTTGCAAGTCTCTGTGTTTTCTTGTTTCTTGTTTCTTGTTTCCCTGGTGTCTCTGCTCAGTGGACTCCCCCTATCCAGGCAACTCCGCTACCCTGTTACCCTACCTGCTTGTCATCAGTGGCAACCTGAAGTCCTACCTCCCTACTTCAACTCTTTAATAACTACATTCACAAATTATTTCAGTGACTATGATAGCCCTATTTGCATCACTCATTTGGAATCTCACAATACAGGGAGCATTTAGTGGGTATTTTTGTGTTTCTTGCTTATACAGACACCTCAAAATCATTTGAAGCACAAGGATCACGTTTTATAATGTGAGTGCTATTTGAGGGATTACAAAATGATGCATCAACATTTCCTCCTTAGTTGCTTTCAGCACCATCTTCTATTTCCTTGGTTAAGTAAAGCCATAGAAGATTCTGTGGAAAGAGAACATGGACATTAGCTAGAAGAACTCACCCAAACCTGAGTCAGCTTTGAGCCTCAAACATTTGAAAGCCAAGATTATAAAATGGCACCTTTCTATCAAGCCCTTTGGCTCTCTTGCATCATATCCAGATTCAAGGTTGGTGCACTTAATCAGACTTCCCTTGGTTCACTCCCCTAATAGCTGCTACAGCCGGCGCGCTGTGCTGATCCGAAGTCAAGAGCCAGGTGCTTCCTCCTGGTCTCCCATGTGGGTGCAGGGCCCAAGGACCTGGGGTATCCTCCACTGCCTTCCCAGGCCACAGCAGAGAGCTGGACTGGAAGAGGGGCAACCGGAACAGAATCTGACGCCCCAACTGGGACTAGAATCTGGGGTGCCGACGCCACAGGCAGAGGATTAGCCAAGTGAGCTGTGGCGCTGGCCAATCACAGACTTTAAAAGGGAAATGTCTACATGAAATCAGAAAAGACCCCCTAAAATCTACCTGAAATGTGGCCCCTTAAAGTTCCCTAGAAATGCTATCCAGGGTGCCACATGTGCTACCAGAATTTGGGGTGCCATACAATTTCACCATGGGCTTATTATTAAATCCCCAATATTAATAAGCCCAAGAGGGTTCTTGCCTAATATTTAGAGAAGAATTCTAAATACCGGCACAGATAAACGAGGCAGCATGGTACGTTTTAAGTTTTTATTTAGCGAGAAAGATGCATAGGAGAGTGAGAGCTTTATTTAAGAGAGAGAGAGAGATAAATATGGGTTCATACCAAGCACCAGGAACCAGCCACGTGGAAGAGTATCTAGACCTGTATCTGCACCAGGAAGCCTAGAGCACATGGCCCAAAGGCCATGCGCCCTGGAGGTGCAGGGCTACAGCAAGCCCCCTCCTGGTAAGAGGCCAGGGAAGAAGAGAGGGACGGGGACACACACCGTGTCCTGGCTTTTAACCCACTTCCAAAGGGCAGTGGTTAATTAACTTGATTGGCTGGTGGGCACCCAGGTGTGGCCAGGTAGGGGCATGAGGTCACACAGGGGCGTGGCGAAGGCGTTCACAAATCTAATCAGTTTTGACCTGTATGCCTGCCTACTTCATACAGGTCCTGTGAGGTTCCAGAAGGGAGATTCCAGAGGGAACAGCACAGGGACTGGAGTCTGCTCTCCCTTCTCTGACTAAGGTCTAAGAGCGGTTCCATTACTATGGCTTTGTCATGTAATTTAGTGTCTTAAAGAAAAGGTAAAGGGAGCTTGAATTTGCAGACTGGGCAGGCTCTGCTCCACACCAGACTGGGCTCACTCACAACTGGGTTGGGGCAATCCGGGTTCCTCAGCATCCCAGTGATCTCTTTGCCTTGTCTGCAAGCTTGCTGGACTTTTCACATGGTAATTCAGTGTGAAGACAGAGACAGAATGGAGATGCAGGGAGGAGAAAGAGGGCAGGAGAGAGAGGGGGAGAGAGCAATGGAGAGAGGGAGAGGCTCTAAGTGGAAGCAGTTTACTCTTGCTCTGGCTAGTCTGAAAAGCAGGTCATCCGTGCACCGATCTGTGAGACGGGAGATCCTGAGGAAAGCTTACAGTCATTTGGAGGAGGTGTGTAACCCCACAGTTTCTGCAAAGATTGTCCAGGAATGTGCTTTACAAACACCATGGCAGGGGCCAGCGCTGTGGCCCATTGGGTTAAAGCCACTGCCTGCAGTGCCAGCATCCCATGTGAATGCTGGTTCGAATCCCGCCTGCTCTACTTCCGATTCAGCTCTCTACTGTGGCCTGGGAAGGGAATAGAAGATGGCCCAAGTCCTTGGGCCCCTGCACAAGCGTGGGAGACCAGGAAGAAGCTCCTGGCTCCTGGCTTTGGATTGGCACAGCTCTGGCCGTTTCGTCCATCTGGAGAGTGAACCAGCAGATAGAAGACTTCTCTCTCTTGCTCGCTCTCACTCTTGCTCTACCTCTCTCTGTAACTCTGTCTTTCAAATAAAAAATAATCTTTAAAAACAAACAGGCAAACAAACACCACAGCAGTTATGCATTTGGAATGGAATGTGAAAACAGAGGAAGGCCATTGGTCCATTGCTGTTTAGGAACCTTGCGGGAGGCACCATCTAGGCAGAACTCCACTGCTGTCCATGAAGCAGCAACATCTCTGCAGACGTGACTGCGTGGCCAGGCTGGAGAGAGAGAGCAGGATCCTGAAGCCCTTCAATTCCCTGAGGGGCAGCAAGGAGCCTGAAGTTCCCACAAGCTGTTCCAGTGGTGCACCAAATAGCTGGAGTGAGAAAAATAACAGGGTTCTGCATGTAGCCACATGCCATCACCTGAGAGAAGTAAGCAGAACAGGGGCTAAATCAGAGGAAGAACAATGGGTCCTGACAGAGTTGGTGAACTAGACTTTGACTTAGTTCTGGCCTTCATCTCTCGAGGGTATCTGTAGAACTCCGCCAGGACGTCAGAGGCACTGCTTAGTGAATCCTGTTCAACACCCACCTCTGGACCAAGGAGGACCAGAAGGCCCCTCCTCTGCACCTTGAATGCCATAAGCACTCCGCACTCACTCTGCAACCCAGACTCACTCTGGGAAGAAAGTGGAGAACTACAGAACTCAGAAAGACGGAGCATTTACTGACAGATCAAGTATCAGAATCAGCCCTGAGCAGATGGTCCATAGAATAATTGAAAATTATTTAGGAAAAGAGGATGTTAAAACTGAAGACAGGCATTTAGTGTAGGGTTGAGAAGCCTGCATCCCATGATGGAATGTCTGGGCTCAATGCTTAGACCCAGCTTCCGACTCCAGGTTCCTGCTGGAGCAGGCCCTTAAGAAGCAGATTGACTCAAGTAGCTGGGACACTGGCCATTCATTATGACTGCTGCTTGAGTTCCTGCCTTCCAGCATTAGCCTCACTTAGTGGCATTTAGGGAGATAAAAAGTGAATGGGGGTGGGGGTCGGCGCTGTGGCTCGCTTGGCTAATCCTTTGCCTGCGGTGCCAGCATCCCATGTGGGCACCAGGTTCTAGTCCCGGTTGCTCCTCTTCCAGTCCAGTGGCTGGGGGAAGGCAGTGGAGGATGGCCCAAGTGCTTGGGTGCCTTCACCCACATGGGACACCAGGAGGAAGCACCTGGCTCCTGGCTTCGGATCAGCGCAGTGCCGGCCATAGCAGCCATTTGGGGAGTGAACCAATGGAAGGAAGACATTTATCTCCATCTCTCTTTCTCACTGTCTATAACTCTACCTGTTAAGTAAAAAAAAAAAAAAAAAAAAAAAAGTGAATGGAAGATGGAAGCTCACTGTCTCCCCCCCACCAAATAAAAAAAAATAAACAAAAAACCTGGAAAACACTGAGACTGCTCTGAGACTGCTTTAATTTCCTTAGTACCCAGTATGTGGCAGGCCTAATCAAATACAGCATATAACAAATTATACTGCATTTCCTTTGTCAGTCTTAATCCAAGTAGACTTTTGACTCTGGTACAATTATATCCACATTGCAACATGCCACAAATATTTTGCACGCAGAATACACGCAACCCACATGTGTTTAGTTGGTTCTTAAAGGATTTTTGCACATGCAGGGATTTCAGAATATTCCAAGAGTGAACTTATATTTAGAACAATCAATACTAAGATTTGTTTAGGAACATCAGCCGGCCAGAATTTCCATTTCATGTGACAAAGCAGCTCACGTTTTAGATGGAATCTGGAGCTGCGCATGGGTGAGCAGGGTGTTTTGACCTGCACCCCCCCCCCCCTTACACCAGCCCAGCCCTTTGCTGTCACTGCTCTGTCTGCTGTCCTCTTCCTCCTTGCATCCTTAGTGACAGGAGTCCCAGCTTCTGCTCAGCTCCAGCCGGTCTCAGTTCCACAGTGTTCATGCATTTTCCACTCTCATATGGGAAGGTTCAGCCTTTGCAATGGGGGAGTTGTTCACAGTCCCCAGAGACCCAGTTAACAAGGAGCAGGGCAACAGCATGCTGCCTGCTGACACTGGCCAGCCTTGGGATTCAAAGTGCAGAAAAGTCTGGGCATTTTCTAGTGTCCTGTTCCTCTGTGTGTATTCTGCAGATATGGTACTGAGGGAATCACCTCCGGAATACTTACATCTCAGCTGCCTAGGTCTACTCATCAGTTCAAATAATTCCAAACACTTCTCCCCTCCCTTTAAAAATAATCCATACAGAATCTCTGTGAATTTCAGGTAAAGGAACCCATTCTGGTCCATGAAATGACAAAGCTGGTACAGGGTTGAGAAACGCAAAAATGACCACTAGACTCAGGTGAGCTCCTCCCTCTTCTGGTCACTGTCATCGAGTTCTGAGGGCAACAGGAGGAAGGGTGAGCCTGCTGCAGACAGGAGTCAGTGCAGTGGAGCGCGGCTCCTCTGTGTTTGCCCCTGAGTCAGCCTCAGAACCTTTTCTTAGACTGCAGGAGGCACATTAGCTCACTCCACCCAGCCTTACCCAAGATCTCAGGTCCACCCTTCTTTCTGCCCTGTATCACAGTGACCCTTGTGTTTGATATCTCACGGTATCAGGTTCCCACACACTGGGGTCCCAGGGCTGCCTTGATACCCTTAGGTTCCTGACCACGTTATTAAGTTCAGACTTGACCCTACTCACCGTGTTACTGGTGAAATGGCAGGGTTCTTGTCATCGCACAAGAAAGAATTCAGGCGTGAGACAGAGAGTAGTGGAAAGTAAAATAGCAAGGTTTATTAGGGAAGGGACATCAGTAAGAACGGATGGGCACCTCTTCAGACAGAACCTGAGAGAGAGTGCCCAGTCGCTCGGACTGGGGGAAGAGCGAGGTTACATGGTTGAGTGGAATACGCCTGGCCAGGCCAGGTGGGTGGCTCAGCATGGAGGCAGAGGACTGAGCAAGCAGTCTGATTGAGGCCAGGGTTTTTTAAGGGGATGGGCTTTGCCTTCCCGCCTCTGCTCCTCTTGGAACAAAGGACTTTTTGGATGTAAATACTAAAAACTCCAATCTGAGTATTCCCCCTGAAGTTATCAGACAGGGAGAAGCCTGGAGGGATGAGCAGGACCCCCTGGAGAATCCTCTGGAGCAGGTTATTTGAAATGCAGATATCAGGCAGAAGGGGCGGGGACCCCCACCTGGCAGATTATCAGGTAGAAGGGAAGGGGCAGGGCAGGATGCAAATTTTGGGCTGCCCCTGAAACCTTAAGGGATGACTTTGAGATGCATATGCTGGACCCAAATATCTCCTTAGGCCTTTGTCACACACACATAAGCTCATATCTGACTTCCTACTTAACAATTCCATGTGTGCTTTAAACATAGCTCTAAATAAAATCTTTTAATTCAACTTTCTTTCTTTGTAGATATATTTATTTATTTGAAAGGCAGAGTTACAGAGAGGCAAGGCAGAGAGAGAGAAAAAAATCTTCCATCCACTGGTTCACTCCCCAAATAGGCACAATAGCCAGAACTGGACCAATCTGAAGCCAGGAGCCAGGAGCTTCTTCCAGGTCTCCCACCAGCGTACAGGGGCCCAGGGACTTGGGCCATCTTCTACTGCTTTCCCAAGCACATTAGCAGGGAGCTGGATTGGAGGTGGAGTAGACGGGATTTGAACTGGCATCCCATGGGATGCTGGCACTACAAGTAGAGGCTTTACCTGCTACACCAAAGTGCTGGCCCTTTAATTCAATTTTCTATGAGCTTTTTGGAGCACCCTCATGTTTCTATCTCACAGGATGCTCTTTTTGTATATTTTCATATCTCATGTCTATCATCTTACAGGTCATCTGATGACAGTGTTATTAACTCGTTTTGGTAGATAACTGCTTCCCAAATAGAAGTTTAAAAACTCTGAGGAAAGGGGTTTTTTACTTTGTTGTACTCCCCATAATGCAAGATAAATGTCTTACACATACTCATAACAAGCTAAAGTCATCACATCAGGTAGAAGCTAGTGTTTGCCGTTTCTTGAGAACACTGAAGGATGGCTTGCACAGTGGCAATGGTGCTTCTAGCACCCATTTAGGGCAGGGGAGGAGGAGAGGACCAGACTCCAGGTTCAATCAATCTGTTTCAGGGCTGGAAAGCCTCTATCAAGATAATTTAATCGAAATCAGAATGGTGTCTGAACACTGACTAATTCATAGGCAACTTACATAAATACATATATTTCCATTTGTGCTACACTCTGCACATGTAGGTTAAATTGAATTTTGATCCTCAACCCTTAAAAATTCTTATTAAATTAATCATAAACATGTTATTTAAGAGCAGACTTGTTATTTGTTAGGAAGAGATCTGCTGTGTCATCTTGTGACCACACATTACACAGCCAAAACTGTGATTCAGATGCTAATGTAGTCAACTAGAACATAGCTCTATAGTCACATGATGCAGTCTTCCTAAATAACAGGAAATTCGCTGCTGATACTGAAAGGAAATTATGTTTATTTCAAGATATTATTTCTACATTATTTTAAAATATTTCTGTCTACTTCTCCCACACTAATTTTTATGTATTTGTTGAAAATAATTCACATGCCATAAACTTTGCCCATTTATAAATGTAAATTCCATGTTTTTAGAATACTCAGACTTGTGTAACCACCACCGCAATCCAAATTTACAAAACCTGCATCACTACCAAGTGAAATCCTGAGCCCTTACCTCTACACAATGTGGAACGCACACTGCTGTTCCCACTGACTCCTGCTGGGGGCGCTTCAGATCAGTGGCAGCATATGCCGTACACCCCTCACATCTGCTCTCACTCCGTGGGTGAAGTCTTCATTGCACACCCAGACTTCATCCCTTCTTTTGTGAGTGATATAACTTTGTACAGATATGCCACATTGTGTTTACTCATTTACCAGCTGCTGGCTGTGTATGCTTTCCTCTGTTTAGCTACATCTTGCCACATTTTTAAGAGGTACACTTTCCAAATATTATGAAGTCCATTTTTGCTTTGCCACTTTAAAATGTGAAAACCACCTCCCCTGGAGTTCCCCTCCTCCCATGGAGTAGTGTTCCCAGGGTTTTTTGGCAGGCCAACCACGGAGCCCCCGGGTAGATATATTTATTTATTTGAAATGCTGTCTAAAAATGCACTTCCATTTATTCTCTAAGACAGGATTGTCTCACAGTCACTGACAGAGTCCATTTCACCAGTAAGATCTCCATAATGTAAGGGAATAAGTCATATTTCATCATATTGAACAGAAAGAGCTCTAATGTGGTGGTTACTCTATCTCTTCAATTCTGCCATTGCGTATTGGAGGAAACACTGCAGTCTCAGTCTATACTCAGAGACGCATTGTACCAGAGGGACCTGGCTGATCTCTGCCCTGACTTAGGAAACCGGGTGAGAGATAGCTGCTAAAACACACACTCTGGGGACAATGACCACTGGCCTGAAGGAGACAGGACAGGAGAGAAAAAGTGACAGAGTGGGTGGATGGTAAATATCACCCATGCACCCATGTGACTGCAGCATGACCTTACTCAGAGGCATACAGCAAAATCCAAGGTAGAGAGCTTTTGAAAGATGAAGAAGACTGTGGTCCACGACAAGGCCAGCAGGGCTTAGTCCCTGTTACTGAAAGCATTGTACTTAGTGGGGCTGCAGTTCCCAGAGTGTGACGTCATATACACTGATCACAGGAATCTGTTATGCCACCTCACTCCTTTCCAAAAAACCAATCAAGCAGCCACTCTCAAAATATGCATCTAGACACTATGAATTAAGCATATCTACTGTACAGCTGTATTTTTATATTATAATGTAAAACATAGAAAATCTGAAAATAAAGGTTAAGTTCTAGTTCTATCCCATAACTCAAATGTGTTATTTTACATAATGCTTGGCCAGAGCATCCCCATTAGGGAGACCATGGACAAAACTGCCTTGAGGAATTGGGTCAGCCCTGTACTTAGAATAGGCACTCTGCTAGATTCTCCAATAAAAAGAAACCAAACAGTCTGTGATCTTGAAACACTTGAACTGTCATTGTGCAGGCAAAAATATTAACAAGCCGTCATAATTTAGTGATAAGTTCAATAATCAAATTATGCACTGGGTATTGAAATGGTGATGGTTATATCTGACCATCAGAGAGCATGAAGGAGAAGATGGACACCATGGGAAAAAATTAAAGAGTGGACTCCTCTCACTGGCAGAGCAAATTCCAGAGACAAGGAGCATTAAGTGCAAATATCCCACTTCTGTGCATGATTATCTGAGTTCCCACCAAGCATGCACAGATAGATATGAGTTGGAAAGAGCATGTTTGTTGTAAGAATAAATGAGAGCTCAGAACTTTGATTCATTGGTTCATGCATTTATTCTCACACATACTCATTGTCTCATAGCAGCTCTTGCTCATCGACTCAAGAAATATTTCTTGAACACCTGCTTTGTTGCAAACGTTTTTCTAAACTTAGACATCAAGAAGTGAACAAGACATAGCCCCTGCTGTCATGGAACTTTAGAGGCAAAGACATAATCAGTAGAAGGATAAATACACATGTGTGATGGCAGAGAGCAATAAGTTCTCAGAAGAAACATAAACAAGAAAGGGAAGTTTATTTACAGGTGGAGAATAGAAAAAGGCTCTCTGTAGTGGTATTTAAGCATTTGCCTGAACTACATGAAGAAGCAGGACCTGCAAAGTTTGATCCAAAAACAAAATAGAACAGTTATGAACAAATTAAGTTGGAAGAATGCATCAGAAATGCAAGTGGAAATGTTCAGTATGCAAGTCTGCAGTTTAGGAGAGTCTGGGTCTGGCAGGATGCTTTGGATTTCGCCTGCCTGTGTTTAGTATTTACAGCCAGGATACAAGATGAGCTCATATGCAAGAAGAAGATTAGAGTCTGAGTCCTGGAGCTCTGAGCCCCACGGCACACAGAGGTAGGAGGAAGAGGAGGAGGAAGACCTGGCAGGGGACATTGAGTAGGTGCAGGCAATGAGCAAGGAGAAAATCTAGGCCACTGCGTGTGCCCTAAAATAAGAAGAACCATTTCAGGAAAGAGAAATAAGTAATTCTATCCAGTATTTCTGAGGAATAGAGAAAAATGGAAAATAAAGATAGGTAACTTACTAATGATAATCTAAAAATTCAGTTCTCTTTCAAAAGTTTTTGAGGTAGCTATTGTCACTGTTTGGATTAGAACAAAAGAATTTCAAAAGCTGTTAGTGACTTGGATGATGAGCTGACCCAGACAATTTATCAATGTTAATTTTTTATTTAAATAAGTGTTCATAAAGAATAGAACACCAGAGCAGCATTGTGGACTAAATCACGTACACATGAGTTTTATCCATATGACGCTTGTAGATTACAAAGCATATTTTTACACAGTGTCAACTTTATTTAATGCCTAAGCTTATGAAAATTATTATGGTGTGTGATGGCAGTGATAAAGAAAAATTCATGTATGCAATTTTTTCAAAAGAATATTCTACAACATCATTCTTTCCTGTTAGCTATCACACGATAAGGATAATAAGGTATCAATTTTGAATCCTGTTTTCCAGTAGTTTTGCTTAGAAATACTTAGATTTACAAAAGAGCACTTCATCAGCTTCTCTTAGAGTTCTATCTGACACAACCAGAGGGCATCTGTGCAGACTAAGAAATGAACATCAATACAATAGACATTACTGAAGTGTAGATTATAATTATTTAGAGTCTCCCAGTTTTTCTGTTAACATAGTTTTTCTGTCCCCAGATCCAATGCAGAACTCTGATTTACATGTAGTCAGTGTGTGTCTTCAGTATCTTCTAAGTTGCGGCATTTCTTTCATTGTTTTTCCTGACCTTAATAGTTTTGAAGAGTACTCATAGGAATTACCTCTGTCTCCTATGTGTAGAGTCAGCATTCTGTTATGGGGCCAACAAACTCATTTTGATGTAATCATGGAGGTTTTGCCAAATGTGTCACTTTCACATGTGTTCTCTCTAGCCTCACCACTAGTTTCAGAAATAACAGACTTGTTTTCTCTCCAAGTCTTGTTTTATTCTCTCTACACTTGGGTGTTGGTGTTATGGTTGAAGGAATGGAGTAGAACAAAAGGCAGAAGGAAATACAGGGCAGAAAAACAACATCTCTAAAATGTATCTTCACATTTGTAAGTATTCTAGAGAATTTATTTAAGAATAAAATGCAATTTGATAACAATGATATATTTAAATAATGTAAACATTTTGCCAGGTGTGGTTCTAATTTTCTGGTTGTTTAATCACCACAACAAACCTATGAGATGAATGCTGTTAATCTCTTCCATTTAAAGTTGAGAAATCAGAAGAAGAGAATGGTCATGAAAATTTTTCTTGATGGGTTAGTAATTGAAACCGAGATTGTTGACTTGAGGGTCCATGCTTAAACTTATTATGCTTTATTGCCTGTAATAAGGAAGTGTCATTTTAGGTTGATTTCCTCCATGTGATTGCATGTTTAATGAGGGCAAACATGATAAATCTGGTTCGCTGCTAAAGCTCAGTATCTAGCATATCCTTGGAGTGTGATAGACTCGATTCAGTATTTCCAGAGTACCCACATTTGGGTTCTATTGGCATGAACATTTTTATGAATGGAATAGTTGCTGCAAGCAGGCAGAGCTTATTGCTGTTTTATACCCAGCTACATGACCACCACCTGCCCCATGTCCAGGCTGACCAGGAAGTTTCTTGTGATCTCTTGCTGCTGTAGAGGAGAAAGCAACAGTATATGCACCTGCATAGGAGCCATCACTCTTACTCTAAATTGATAAAATTGTAACTTGATACTATAGGTTTATTTCAGAACCGGTCAATATAAATCAGCCCAAGAGCTGCTTCTCTCCATTTTGCATCGACAACATATATCGTCTCTGTCTAAAAGACAGAAGGTCAGACCTCTAACAAATTAAGTTCATTGTGATAAACATGAGTGGGCTTTCACAAATTCACCTTGTGAACAGCCTCTCACAAGTGCACCTGATCCAGGTTCCTTATGCCATGGCTGAACAGCAGAGTCTTTCTCTATTAATGTCTACAGAAATCATTCACAGTGGCTTGCTGGTCTCCCACGAGGGCTGCAGGATGAGGTGGAGAGGCTGAGGCTCCATAGACTTTATCAGTAAGGCTCTGGGCATGATCAATAGAAAGGTGAAGAGAATTAGGTCTCTGAAAAGAAAGAGATAGAGGTGGAGGGGCTGGGGGCCAAGCAGAGCAGTAGGAAGAATAATGTTTGCCTTTTCCTTCCATTTGCATTCTTTTTCTTCCCTCTACTATCCATGTCTCGTCAGAAAACACCCTGCCCACAGGGTGAGGAATGTGATTTTAGGAAAGCTGATGAGATGAAATGTTTTGGTAAAGATACAGACTTTTCCCTCCCTAACTCCATCCTCTCCCTTACTGCTTTTTGCAGCTATGTTAGGTGGGAGGTGGGGGCGGGCTGAGCTCAGGGTTGCCTAAGCCAGCACAGCAATGGGGAAGGAGCACAGGGAATGACCACAATAAGTGATCGATTGCTCTCTTTTCTCTACACATTTCTCTGGGCTGCAATAAATGCTGGCCCATGATCAGCAGTGGCTCTTTGTGAGTTTCTGGGAAATGAGAACAGGTTTTGGTGAACACAGCAGTTTAATCATACAATCACCCACTATATTGATTTATTTTCAAATTGTTGAGAAACATCAGTGAAGTCAATGAAAGGTTAATTTCACTGAGAATTAAACATAAAGGTGAAATTTTGACTGGCCCTCTCCTGCCCATCTCCCCACTTCATCCTCTCTGCTCTAGTCGTGTGTCACACACACACAAAAGTAACTGTGAAAATGGACTGTTTGAAAACCATTCTGTGCTGCTTGCAGCTCTGCTTTCCCAGGGAGATCCTCTGTGGTTGCTTAGAGAAAACAACATTCTTTTGATTCCAGACTTCAATTCACATGGCCCACCTAAAGTTCAAGGATTGAAAATTTTTAAACACTGGATAAACTTTAAAGGGATACCCTGAGGAAGAGCAATTACTTTGGAATTGATTCTGCCATTCAAGTGGCTTCTCGCTTTGGGGAAACAATTAAAAGTTTTCCACTCTGGGCCCCAGCTCCTGGAATAATTGGGTATCAAAATTCCTCGGATATACTTAACAGTTGAGACAGAGCTAGACACAAGGAAATCAGTTTTGCACAAGCATCTTGCCTTCCCCTTTTCACAGTGCCCCTGCAGTGGGCTCTAAATCACAAAATGTTGCATGGCATAGCCCTGCTGGTTTTCAGAGCGACACACAAACGGTTGCACACTTAGTCCAATTTTCCCTAAGAAAACATAGGCTTTATGTCAGCAAATCCCTCAGCAATCCATGCTGCAGGTGTGCAAAAGGAAGAGTGGTTTCCTATTCCAAGATGCAAAGTTGCAGTTAGGAATGGATAACCGTGATATACAGGGCCAGCTTAAGTGAGGGATTGTAGCATCTTAGGCTCACATCCTACAGTTTTGGTCCTATCAACCCATAGGATCCTCCCATTGTTTATTCCTGGGATGTATAAACCACTTATATGTAAAGCCAGAAAACATTCATAGTAGAAAATACATTAATACATACATTATCTAAACACTAGATTATCAGAGATTGGTGTTTCAGATACACAGGCAGATAGGAAGTATCTGTCCACAGGATTATTTGTTCTTCAAATGAAATTATAAGGCTTTTCATGACTGAATATGGTGGAATTACATATTCCCACCTACTGAGGTTAACTCCCAAGAGAACACAATCACTTCGGTCAGTTATTTACTTCAGGTTTCTAATAAAAGACAACAGTGGCGTTTTTGCTATTATTTACAACACTAAGTTCCATGTATGACACGAACCGTGTCCCTCTCTATGGCAGTGCACGTGCACCCAGTCCCTGCCCCTTCCCAACAATCCTGCCTGCAAGCCCACCCCACCCCCTGGTGTGTGTAGAGCTACCATACTGCATTTCCAGAAATATCTATTCACGACAACCACACTGTAAAGTGCAAATGTGTGACTAATTAAAGGGAGCGTCACCCATTTTGATCCCTCCTTTTTCCTTTTCTGGTCTCTGTAGATAACACCCAGCTACCTTAAGAAGGCTTCATATTTCACTAGAGTAAGACAAGGACTCTGAATGGGGATGCTCCTCCTACCCAGCCAAAACAAACAGATCTACAGTTAGTTCCGAAAACGACTCTCATTAGCAGACACGTGCAGCTCCCAGCAAGGCAGATGATCAGGGATTTTTCCACTTCTCAACTGCACATTCAAGACCTAAATCGTCAGAGTATACATTTGGCCCACCCACATCCCCTATCGAAGGGACTGGGTTTCAGTCCTGCCTCTGTTCCTGATGCTGACTCCAGCTTTCTTCTAACACACACCCTGGAAAGCAGCAGGTGATGGCTCAAGTAGCTGGGTTCCTGCCACATTCATAGGAGACCTGGATGGAGTTTCCAGCTTCCCAGCAGTTGGGGAATGAAAAAACAGATGAGCGGTTTCTCTCTGTTTCTGTCTCTGTAATACATATATATATATATATATATATATATAAAATTATAGTGCATACATACATATTATAAAAATATGTATATATAATATATACATAATATGTAATATTATAATATATACATGTATAAATTTAAAAATGAGTAATCATTCATTCTTCCCAGAAGGATAAAACAAGTAAACATCCTTGACCTCTTAGCATCATGCGAGAATAGCCACTCAGAACTTTGGCTTTGCTGTGGTCCCATTGACTGCTTCCACTGTCAGCTCCATGTCTATTCTTTGTCCTCATCTCCCAGATCCCTCAGCAACATTTAGCAAGGATGCTTTCTCCTTCTTACTTCACAGTGGTTTGAGCAAAGGAAAGGAAAAGCTCTCCATGAAATGAGTTGATAAAGCCACTGCTGGATACACTTGGTGAGACACAGGAGCTCAGAGCTCATGTCATCCGCTGGAGGTCTGTTAGACAAGCGAGGTGATCTATTGTGTTGGCACTGGACACACAGGTGAGGTCAAGGCCCAAGACACATATAGGGACATTTCCAGTGAATTGCTCTTGTAAGTCCATGAAACCAGGTTGGTCTATCAAGAAAGTGAGTAAGGATGGAGAAAAAAAGAAGCCAAAACTGGACCTTTGACACTTTGAAAGATTAGGAGAAAGGAGAGATAAATATGTTCCTGACAAGGAAAACCACTGATGTAGGAGGAAAACAAGACAATACAGAATTCTGGAACCAAATCCAGAAATTCTGTGAAGTAAGAAGGACAAAGCATCCTTGCTAAAGGCTTCTCTCACTGTCTTATCCTCCATGTGAAACCCAAAACTGAGCCACTGGAATGTAGGAGCTACAGTTGGCTCTCTTTTTGAAATGTATCCAGCATCCACTATTTTGTTGCCACACTTGGGATCACCATACTGTTCAAAGACAATTGCAATTCCTTACTTAGAGTACTGCAGATCTCTCTCCTTCTACTCTGTTTTTCTACCATATCTGTTTAAACTAGAGGTCAAACCAACCTTTTTAAATATCAAATGTCACACACTCTGCTTCCTTTTCTTCTCAAAAGCTATGTTCTTGACCCAGAACTCTTTGGCACTACAGAATCTGGCCCTGGCTTTGCTTACCATTTAGCTCTTTGCACACTTTGTTTTTTCAGAGTCCTCTTACTCTTCATGGAGCTCTGCAGGCAAATTCCCCTCTGGGACTTCACACCAAAGTCCCTGTATGTGAATGCTGTCTCCTCAGGCAGCATCCTGTTTGATTTCTGTGTTTCCTTCCAGTTCCAACTCAAATGCCTTCTCTACATAGGCTTGCTCTCTTTGCACTTGTAAACTTGAAACTCTCTTCCTGCATCTGCCTCACTTTACATTTCACTTTTTCCCAAGCACTTCTGAGGCTCTCCATTATTTTGTGATTTACTTGGGAATGGTATTTACTACTAGAATATGTAGGAAGATCCATAAGGGCAGACAGCTTTGCTGTGTTTAAAAGAATGTGATCATGGCTACGAAATGGACTGGAGCAACTAAACAGAAAAGGATGCCATGAGTCAAACACCAAAAATTTGGAAAATTTTAAGATGCATTAAAGGGATATCAATGCAAAGATTAATGTATTAAATGTTCTCATATATAAGCTGAGGGTGTCTTCTCCCTATTTCATCACCTTCCAAGTACAATGGTCAAATATACAGGACTTTGATCAGATAGCTCTAGTGTCTACAGCATTCACATGGCAAATAGTTTAACTGAAAATTGGTTGGAAACATCCACATTTATAGACTTCTTTTATTTGTTTCTCTCAGCCCAATTCCTTTTTTTTTTTTTTTTTTTTTTGACAGGCAGAGTGGACAGTAAGAGAGAGAGACAGAGAGAAAGGTCTTCCTTTTTGCTGTTGGTTCACCCTCCAATGGCCGACGCGGCCGGCGCGCTGTGGCCAGCGCATTGCGCTGATCCGAAGCCAGGAGCCAGGTGCTTCTCCTGGCCTCCCATGCGGGTGTAGGGCCCGAGGAGTTGGGCCAGCCTTCACTGCACTCCCGGGCCATAGCAGAGAGCTGGCCTGGAAGAGGGGCAACCGGGACAGAATCCGGCGCCCCGACCGGGACTAGAACCTGGTGTGCCGGTGCCGCAAGGCAGAGGATTAGCCTATTGAGCCATGGCGCCGGCCTCCAATGTTTTCAGAGAGACAATCTTCAGTATTGCACACCTGAAACAATTTAGGTAGAGAATAAAGACAAGCAAATAACTAACCCTGAGTAATATTAGCAGAATTTAATTTACTTATATTTATGCTAGTTGTTAGCCCCTTTGCTTCGTTCTTCTAACTCAAAATGTAAAAAGATGCAAACACAACTAACATTCTTTTCTCCTTTCTCTATAGCGTAATGTCAATATTAAGATATTTCCCTTCCAATACTGGACTGTTAAGTAACAGAAAGAATTTTAATGATTTGTTTTCAAGATTTTTTTATTGCATTAGATATTGTTTTTAGGCTCTCTACATATTTATGATAAACTATTCTTGTTTCAAAGTGAGAGTGGATATCACCCAAGTACAGAATCCATTGTTGCTGATGTGTTTAAAAATTCATTATAGGCTCTAGCGTCCTGGCATAGCAGGAAAAGCCACCACCTATGACATCAAGCATCCCATATCTCATATCCAATCCACTTCTGATCCAACTTCCTGCTAAGGCTCCTGGGAAGACAGAAGTACTTGGGTCCCTGTCACTCATGTGGGAGACTCAGATGAAGTTCTTGGCCCCTGGCTTCATCCAAACCCAACAGCAGCCATTGCAATCATTTGAGGAGTGGACTAGCATATGGAAGATCTCTTTCTCTCTCTATCTCTCCTTCTCTCTGTGTCACTCTGCCTTTCAAGTAAATAAAAAAAAAATTACTTAACAAATCATAATAGTGAAGAACACTGCTCAAAGTCTGTACTTCTATTAAGGGTAGAGAGACTCACATCCTGGTGATGGAGATGGAGGTGGAGGTGGAGGTGGAGATGGAGATAAAGATGGATATAGATAGAATATCCATGCAAAGGGTAAATTTTGGTGACATAAATTATTGTGTAGGAGATGCAGTATATAAGATATCCATAACATTCTACCTCACAGAAAGCAAACAAAGATCCTTCCAGAATTGCAGAGAACAATCCCAGAGCTGTGGATATCAGGCCATTAAGAGAAGTGTGTTTCTGTTCTACCCTCATTGACATTGGTGGGAGCTAAGGATAGATTACAGAAGGAACCGGTGACACCAACACAGGACTTTGCTATCTAACATTGTGGATTGTGTCCCTGTCATGTCAGAAACCTTGGAAAGCCACCACCTCACCTTGTCCTGGTGCAACATTTGATGGCTACAGTTAGAAACAGTTTGGCAGGATGAGGTCTTTGACAGAAAGAGCCTAAAATATTTAATTTGTGAATATTCAGAAGCTCACAGAAGTAATACAGGTTGGCTCTGGGTCTCTCAAACCTCATTAAAAGACAAAGAGAGACTTACAATATTAAAACGTAGCTCTTTAACTGTGCATCACAGCTAAGGGACACATCTCCCTGCCGCCTCAGCCACTACAGTGCTGTGTGCAAGCTTCTTGCGCAATCTGTCATTGATGGTGACTACAATTGGGCACCAGGGGGAACAGGGATTAAAATCACATGCCTTTATGAGCATGGCCCAGGTGACAAAGAATATCCCACAGCTGAGGTTGCAAGGTAGAGCACACAGCTCCCGAGACCGTACAGGTGGCATTGATTGAGTCTCAGTGGATCCAGACAGTGAAGTCCAGGTCAGAAGGGAGCTACTTCTGTCTTGATGGTCCCAAGACACCACAAATAGAAATTCCTGGAGTTGTCAATAAAATTTAACTTACTTGTGTTTATTCTAGTTGTTATCACCGCTCTTCTCCTGGTGCTGAGAGATCTCATGAGTCCTGGCCACAGGTGCTGCCTCAGGAAAGAAGAAAGCGAAAGGAAAAAATCTGAAGGGGGGAAGAAACAATGGCTGCAAAGTTGAAATTTCTGCTTAATTGACCATTAAGTCATGAAGTGGCTGAGTATGTCACAGCAGACCATGGATGATTCTTAAAAGAGTAAAACTAAAGTTGTCTGCCACCTAGTAGAAATAGGGACTTGTAAAGAAGTTAATTTCATTTCTGAAAATGAAGTTAGGAAAATTCATCAAAATATCACATGCATTTTTGAAGCGATTCCTGTGAGTGCTTATTATAACATCCTCATGGATCTATTTAGCTGCACCAGTAGCTGTTCACAGTGCCCAGATCAGATCACTGCTTAGCTGAACGATTGTCTTCAGTGGTGTCTGCTTGGTTGAGCACAGCCACATACTACCACACGCTAGCAGTCTGAGTTAACCGAGTCAGTGTTTGTTGCAAAATCTAGGAGACTTTCACTGCTTTTTGTTGTTGATTATTTACAGGTTATTTCCTCCTGTAAAATGTTTATATTTTAAAAATACTTTTAGAAAAATAAGCTTATTTTAAAAATAAAATCTAGGAACTAATTATTGAAGACTACTTACATGTACTCTTTCTTCCTCAGAATAATGAGAAGTCCTTAGAATAATACAAATTCAAATATGGTTTGAGCACCAAGATTTCAGGTGCTGTGTTCTTTTTCATTTCCAAATTGTCAGAAGCCAGCTACAAAAGATATTTTGAAAATCAAAACAACAAATTCTTAGAATAGCAAAATTTGTTCTCCACTTGAAAGTTAAAATTAAAGAATAAATAATGACTCACCTGGTTTTGACAGCAATATTTCTAGAAGAACATTGTCAGTGAGAAGATGAACAATAGATAAAAAGATTGAATGTTTTTGTTTAGTTTGAAATAAACAATACTTGCTTTTCTGTTTAATGGCAAGGACAAAAGTCTTAATTTCATCCTTAAAAATGAGAGGGGAGATTTCTACATCTCTTATTCATGGAACTAATCTTGTTTTACAGATACTTGTTAATGATCCTCAGAGCTTAGCCCAGATGAATCTGCCTCTTTCAACAATTCTCGGTGGTTCTCAGATGTTCCTCTCAGATAATATTTAGGAGAAAAGGAAGTTTGAATCTAAAACCAGGACAAAGCGCCACACAGATTTATTAATATTTTCTTGGAGATACAGAAGAAAGACCTTATATTACTCACAGATCAGTGAATTCTCCTGAATTCCCTTTTAATCTTTTTCTTTTCCTAAGATTTCTCTTTCCTAGGCAGACATCACATTGTTTCTTTCGCTCATTCTGAAAGCTTTCGCTTTTTAATTATAAAACTGAAGTGCTCCTGTGTCCCCAACAGAGCCTCCACCTCCTAAAATTGCACCTCCTCCAACATGGCCCCATTTAGGACCAGGCTTCCAGTAGATGAACTCATGGGGTCACATATGTTCATCGCACATTGCTCACTCCCAGCTACCATCTAAACCAGGGCAGGGGGTGTAAAACAGAAAAAAGGGAAAGAGAGAAACAACACTCTATGTCAATTCTCCAGTTGTATTATTCACAATTCTGCAAAGAGACAGACCCCGAGAGACACACACCAACATGTACACACACACACACACACACACACAGATAAAGAGGGGCAGAGAGAGATAAAGAGGGGCAGAGGGAAAGAGAGAGAGAGATTGAGACGTGATCACAGAGGCTGAGAACTCCCAGTCAAGCTGCAGACTCAGGAGGGCCCAGGTTCCCCTTTAGTCTGAGAGCAGCACGTAAATGTCCCAGCTCCATGTCAATCAGACGGCATCAATCAGATGGAACATCCTGATGTTCCGTTCAGGTCTCCAGTTCATTACAGGAAGCTCAGCCACATTAGGGAAATCAACGTGCTGTGCTCAGTCTATGCACTTAAATGTAAGCATCATTCGTAAACTTCCTCCTAAAGAACACCCACAACAACATGTGACTACCTGGACACTACTAGCAATCAGGTGAACACATGAATCAAGGCACAGCACTCAGAGACGAACCTTGGCTTCCCTGGAGTGGGGACCGTACACAGGAGTAGGGAGTGCTGAACCCCTTTCCTCCTCTTGGCTGTGGTGTCTGGTATTAGGTTGCCAGAATCTGTGGCTGTTGCCTTTGACTTGCAGGCCAACAGGAATGGCATGAGCATACTGTGTCCTGTATGTCTGCAGACACCACTCCAACACCCAAGGCTGCAGATGTCTGAATTTCTGCCACCTCTCTCTGGAAAAATCACATCCCCGGTGACCTAATAAACAAAACGAAAACTTCCCTAGTCCCAATCATTTACAGAGAATCTTGTCTTTTCCAATCTTAACCTATACTATCTGCTTTAAGAAGAGAATCCTTGTATTCTTTACGTTAGTCTAACAGAAGAAAACCACACCAACTTCCCACAGGGCACTGTTAAAACCAGTCCTTATCCTGTTGCTTGTTCCTTATGTGACTCGAACTTCCTGAGATATATATCACTCACTCTTTTACATATTTCTTTTGGTGTTTTGAGTTTCGTGGGCCTATGTATGGAAAACACGTGCCTAGGCACAAAGTTGTTTCGTTTTCAATGGTGGTTTGCTTGCTTGATTCAAAGAACTTAAAGAAGCAAGTAATGTGAGTACAAATTCCCTTAATGTGCACAGGTAGGTTTTCTCATTGCTAACCCCTCTATCATTGTGTAGACGACAACTGTAATGAAGGGGTTTACAAGACTGAACAAAAAGATCAGAACCTATTGACTATGATGAAATTGCAAGCACCCTACTGGATGTTGGTCCACATTTGCCGGCAGCCCAGACACTGGGTACCGCGGAGCTCCCAGGGGCACAAGCACAGCACATCCCTCTTTCTGAAGCTCATGCCCGTGTCCCGTGAGATCTCCTTTCTCTGTTTTTGTTCTGCAACCATCTCAACATTCAGTTATTTAGATAGTGTATGATTGAATCGCCCTAAATGTAAACAAACTGTAGCTAAGGCTTTTCTCTTTGTGTTATTGATCAGTTCAGACAGGGATCAGCCCATCCAAGAGAATCCTGTAGAAGATAGATTGAAACAGCAGTGGGTTAGCTTGGTAGTTTTCCCCTAAGCCTAGAAGCGAAGTGGGTGGATACCTATAGGGTACTAACAAGGGTGGTGCTCCATGGTAATTGTGATTTCATATTCAAATTGAAATTCTCCCTGAATCCAGTTGTTTGGTTGAACCAAGTACTATTGTCTATAAGTTGGGGATTGCTATGTAAATCTGAAGCCCTTTATTGAAGCTTATTGGGGGAGCTCTTTTATACACACATTCAGATGGAAGTAAAAAAAAATTCTAGAACTATCATGAAAGATTTTTTATTTGAAGAAATAAAAAAGGAGATTTCAGGTTTTGTGATAACTCAGTCACTATACTCTTAGTAACCCTTGAAACTCGAGGCAGTGTTAAGTAATGTTTTCCTCCTCCATTTTGTTCTAACACATTAATGTGAGAAATCCTACATCCCTAACCAGAAAGGCCCACATAGATACTTCCTTTCCAAGGAGCAAAATGAAAATTTCCCAGCTTCTCCTTAATACTGGGGCTCGAGGGCAAAGTGGTGAGGTCAGGGCTTGCTTTTATCCTTCACTGCTTCCATGCTCCTGAGCCTTATTGCTTTTGTAGCTTTCTGGAACAAGGAAGTTATTACTTTTTGTGCAAGAATCCCCACCTCCACCCCAGTGTCTCCACGGTGTCAAAGGTGATGTGTTATTCATGTTCCACATCTTTCTGGTGAGTTTGGCAGAGACTGAACAAGAGGAACACTTTCCTGGGCTGTTACTACATTACCAGTATAATTGCCTGGCTTTTCAGTGAGCTCTCTGGTAGCTGAGTCTCTCAGACGTAAGCCTGGGGAGTTACTGGGAACATTTACCAGACTGTGGGGAGACCAGTCTGTATCTACAGAGAATCAGGGATGGGGAGCAGAAGCTTTCTAAAAGGTGATTCCTAGTTTTCTTGGGACATCACTTTATCATGACCTAGACCAATAATTTAATTTCCCAACATACACTGCCTTCACTTCCCCCCTAGATTACTTTGAATCGGTTCTTTGTTCCCTTTCCCAGGGATTTAGGATGATTTCAAAGAGGTAGACATGCAAGACATTTCTTGAGAGAAGTCTTTTGATCCAGATTCCAGGAAATATCTCAGACACCTACTAGCTGTGGTTTAAACGCCTATTGTGTTCCAGGAAAGATAAGGAGATTTTTAACGCAAAAGTCCTTATTAAAACATATTAACCTTCTTATTCTACATGTTGTAAAACAGTTCAGAAAAGGTAAGTAACTTTCCAAGGTCACAAAAGAGATGCTAACAGAGGGCAGCTAAACTGCCAGTGCAGTTTGGTTTGATGGCTTATTACAGCATAGGCAAATCAGACATCTGAGTGTTCCAATTCTCTTCCCTTAAGTCCTCGTTTGAGGCAGACAATCTGAAGATCCCAATTCCTAAAACTGCCTGGCACAAGGCCCATCGTTCCCCATCCTGCTTCCCCCAGGAGACCCAGGAGCAGAGTTGTTCTGATGCCTTCCTGTAGCAGATGGAATGTGTGTGTCCTCTCCCGGACTCCTATGCTAACACCTAATCCCCCATGGGACAGTGGTAGAAAGACAATGTTAGGAGTGATTAGATCACCAGAGTAGACCCCTCATAAATATGGTTAATGCTTTATGAAAGCGGCCAGGGAGGGATGCATTGTGCCTTCTACCATGTGAGGATGCAGTGAGAAGACTGTGCAGGAACCCGGACGTAGCCCACACCAGACACTTAATCTGCCAGCACCTTCATCTCGGCTGTTCTGGCCTCTAGGAATAGTCTATAAATCATCCATTCCAAATTGTTGTACAGTAGAAGCCCAAATAGACTAAGCCAAAAATTGATACTGAGAAGTAGGGTGTGACTGGAAATGGCTTTGGGAATAGATGTTAAATTAGAGGAAGTAAGCATTTTGAAGGCCATGGTAGAAAAATCTACATTGTGGCCGGCGCTGTGGCTCACTTGGTTAATCCTCAGCCTGTGGTGCCATCATGCCATATGGGCTCCGGGTTCTAGTCCTGGTTGCTCCTCTTCGAGTCCAGCTCTCTGCTGTGGCCCGGGAGGGCAGTGGAGGATGGCCCAAGTGCTTGGGCCCTGTACCCCATGGGAGACCAAGAGGAAGCACCTGGCTCCTGGCTTCTGATTGCTGTAGCGCCAGCTGTGGCAGCCATTTGGGGAGCAAACCAATGGAAGGAAGACCTTTCTCTCTGTCTCTCTGTCTCTCACTGTCTATAACTCTACCTGTCAAATTAAAAAAAAAAAAGCCTACATTGCCATGGATGGATCATGATTATTCTGGTGAGGGTACAGAAGGGGAAAAGAAGACAGTCTTCTTAGAGAACACCTAAGGAATTGTTTAAAGAATATTGATGGGAACACGGGCAACGGCCGTTCTGATGCAGGCTCAGATGGAAATGAAAAACACGTTTTTGAGCCATGGAGAAAGACTGTACTTGCTAAAACAAATGAATAACAAACTTAGTTTCATTGTGTCCTGTCCTAGTGCCTTGTGGAAGGTAGAACTTGCAAGGGATGGATCTGGGTATTTGACAGTGCAAATACGAAAGTCAGTTGTTGGAGGAATGGGCTGGTTTTTCTTGAACACCTATAGTAAAATGTGAGAATAGAGGAATGATTTGAAGATAGAACTGTTTGTCAGAATGGAAGCAAAACTTCAGGATTTGGAATATTTTGAGTCCATGCATATTGTACAGAACAAGACAAGGTGTTTGGGAGAGAACACCAAGATTCTTAATAGCATTAGTCAGCATTCCCTGTTGGAGCCAAGAGAATGAAATAGCATGATGGCGCATCCCAAAGGCCTGTGGGTCATCCGCACGCCCTGCCCCAGTGCTGCCTCACATGCAGGGCTGTGCTGCCTGAGCTCCTGTGTGGCTGCCTCAGCAACCCCAGGGACACACTGCCAGGCCCTGGGGCAGGGCAGGCTTTGCCCAGCAGAGGGCATACCTGGTTTCAAAGATCAGGTGCCCCTCGCAGAGCTGAGGGCATGAGATCATCAGCCCAGAAACCTGGGGATCCCAGGAACAAAGCCACTGGGGGCCACCCATGGCACTGGGGCCACCTAAAGCTATGGGAACCTAAACCACACTCAGCAAAGCGGAGTGGGACTCCAGTGAGTGCAGAGGAAGGACTCCCGTCTCTCCAAAAGAAGGGAACTTCTCCCCCGTGAACTTCAAGGGCAGAGCATGGAGCCCAAGATCATTCTTGAGTCCTGAGGTTTAGTGTTACTTGCCCAGTTGGGTTGTAGGCTTACTGAGAACCTTCATGATCTTCTTTCCTTTTCTGTCTTTTCGAAATAGATGCACCTGTCCTGTGCCTGTCTCAGACTGTATTTTGTATTTCGTTTCCATTCATTGGCTCACTGATGGAGAGGAACTTTCCTGAAGGTGAGTCACACCTGCATTGTGTGCCTACCTGTGTTAGGTATGACTGGACTGTAGATGTTGGACTAAATTAGGTTTTGGGGGGTTGTTACCACAGGATGAATGAGTGCATTTTGCACATGAAAAAACCATGAATTGTGGAGGGCTGGCATGAAATGCTGTGGACTGAATGTTTCTGTTTCTCATAATTTTTTAAAAAAAATTATTTATTTACTTGAGAGGTAGAGTTATAGACAGAGAGAGGGAGAGACAGAGGTCTTAGTTTTTGCTTCACAGTTGATCTTTCAGATAATGTTTTATTAAATCATATAATTAGCTCAGAATGGTACTTTGGAAAACAAAACCTATCTTGGTAAGCATACAAATCCACCACAGGATACAGACATTTTGAAATCTGGTGATTCAGCCAGGAGCAGCGCTAAACCATGACCTGATATCACACTGTCTAAAAAACTAAATAAATAAGCACAGGAGGCCATGTGGGTTAAATGATGGTCCATTAAAAGAACATCTCCATTAACTTCAATTAACTTCCAAAATAATTTTTTGCCCTAAACTCTTCCGAGAAGCATACAATGAGCTTCTACTCCCAAGACAGTGTATCCTATACAAATGCAAAAGGGATAGAGGGACCAAAGCTAGAGACACAGGTTTTCCTCACTTCTACCCAAATACACATCCCTGAGTGTTTATCCCCTGCCACACTGTAAATGTAGGATGACTTGAAAATACATTTTTTTAAAAAAAGCAAAAACGAAACAAAAAAACGAAAAAACAAAAAACAAAAAACGAAACGAAAACGGTCTTGTTCAGCGCACCTCCCAGTTCCCTACACTTAAAAGGCAAGGCAATTACAAATATCTATTTTTTAATAACAAGTTAATGCATCAACAAGCTAGAAGCTGAGCATGAATTTTTAATGTGGCTTCGAAACAGGATGTCAAGATGTATTTTGCAGTTAATGCTGCCTTTCGTTTTGTTTCTGATCAATAGCGGGGGGCGTGTGCGTGGAGTGTGCATGGTGAAAGCACTCGTTTGGGTGTGCAAGCACCTGGTTCTCCCTTCAGCCCTCATCCGTATTCCTCTCTCTTGCTTCTGGAGTCGGAGAAAAGGGACAAGCACTGGCATGAAATAGTTTTATTTTAAGCCTTTAATCACATTTTTATAAAAATCAATACAGTCTAGTGCACTGGATGGGATCCAGCAATCAAAGATTCGGAAACCTCTGTGTTGATGCAAAGTTTCCTTCTACTTTTCTACTTCAACAGCACAGTGGTTGTTTATGTGCAGCTCGCTTGCCCCCTCTGGTGATGACCCAGAGGTATTACAATCACTCCGCTTCCAAAGGATTTCACTAACCTCCGGGGGTTTTCTAGAGGAAAGACTAGAGTACACATTTCTGTTTCCACACACACACACCTGAAAATTATTTAGGGATTGCATGAACAGTTTATACAAATCTGAATTAAAAAGTGAAATGTTTAATCTCTAATAAATTTAATAGACATACATGCTTTTTGGTGAAGAATATTGCTTACTCTTTTTTATTTATTTATTTTCTTCACCTTGAGCAAACCTTGCAACGAAAGCAGAAGTATGTCAGTAGCCATCTCCAGATTTCGAGCTGAAGAGGCTGACATGGTGAGACAAGGAATCCTGCTCTGCTGGTTGCTACCCAGTCAAGCAGAAGATTACATAAGTCCCCCCTAAGCACTCGCGGAGAGAAAGGGCACACAACATACACACTTCACATGTTGCATTACGAAGGGCATGAGGGCACGTTTTCCACAGCCCTGAGGCCCCACACGGCCTCGTTATCGGCCCTCCAGTGAAGCATGGTGATGCACAATATTGAGGATGTCAGCGGTGTTATCTTGGAAGGACACAAGCCCACACACCCAGGTGGGAAAGCAAGATGGAGGAAGATTCGGCAGGCTGGGTGGCACCAGTGCCGTCCAGAGACGCGCGGGGACCGCTATGCCCACAGGTGAATGGTCAGACAATGATGTTGCAACTTTTGGCAGCTGACTTTTTAAAATCATGTCAGGGCACAGAAGAAGTGTTTTTCTGATCCTTGTGGAATTGTGGTCTTGCTGCTTTTTACCTGGTGAATTCTATGGTCAGTGGCGAATTACGCCTGTAAATACAGAGTGAATTAAAACCATGTCTTTACAAAACTGTTAAAAGGAAGAGAGGGGAGGGTGGGAGGAATACTGGAGAGGGAGGGGAGGGAGGGAAGCGTGGTTGTTTTCTTGGAAGTGTACCTATGGAATGCATGGAATCTGTTCTCCTTATATTAATAAAAAGAAAAACTTATAATTAAAGCAATTAGGGTACAAAAATAGATAGTAAATATTTAAAAAGGATGTGTTTTTCTGAGTAATAATGTCTGAATAAGCAACACCATCAAAATAGAATTGTGAAAGCATCTTAAACAACTTGTTCTTTCTAAAACAACTTCTACTTATTTGAAGAAATGTCCATCTCAATTTAGTATCCAGAGATGATTCACCTTTCTTGCGTGTTGAGTCCTTAGTGATTTTCCGTCATCAATGGCAAAAAATAGCAAGGTGTGGATTTTCTCCCTGTCAGGATGTCCATCCTCCAGAATGGCTGACTGGTCTCTGTTTCCTCCTGCCCCATCTGTGCTCATCGAGGTCTCAGGGCTTTTGGGGCCACTCACAATCACTCATCCCTGCCAGAATGTCCCCTACGAGGGAATCTTCCCCAACAGGCTGCGCACATAGAGTATGTGATCAACTCTGTAGAATACAGAGGGGAATCAGTGTGTATTTGACACCTGCATTTGTACCAAACACTCCAAACCTTACCACAGTGTGATATTCCAGCCAGTGTTGTAGCCTGGGGGGAAGTCCCACTTGCACACGCACAGTCACCTGTGCTCTGCATTCCTGAGTTAAGCAGCAGCTGTTCAATTCCTAAATATACTTGAAGCATCTGCAAGGTAGAAACAGAGGACCTTGTCTCTCTGAGTAGCTTTTCTTCTGCTAATTGATCCATAGGGTTAGAGACCAATGAGGACAAGCCCTACACCAATACAGTCCCACTAGTGTTGGAAAAGGAACTGAGGCTGGTGCCATGGCTCACTAGGCTAATCCTCCACCTGCGGCGCCGGCACACCAGGCTCTAGTCCCCCCCAGAGCGCCAGATCCTGTCCCAGTTGCTCCTCTTCCAGTCCAGCTCTCTGCTGTGGCCCGGGAAGGCAGTGGAGGATGGCCCAAGTGCTTGGGCCCTGTACCCCCATGGGAGACCAGGAGAAGCACCTGGCTCCTGGCTTCGGATCGGCGCGGTGCGCCAGCCGCAGCGCGCCAGCCACAGTGGCCATTGTGGGGTGAACCAATGGGAAAAGTAAGACCTTTCTCTCTCTGTCTCTCTCTCACTGTCCACTCTGCCTGTCAAAAAAAGAAAAAAAGAAAAAGAACTGAAATTGTGCTGGTCCTCTGGCTTTAACAAGCAGACTTTCCCCATTCAACAATAACTTACAGAAATGTGTACCCATTACTCCAGCACCAATACACTGACATCTCCATCCGAGGTGGAAAACCAGAGCAGTGACCAAGTGTCCTTGAATGGTGTTTGTGCCTCCAGACGCTCACCATGGCAGACAGCTTCTCCTACAGCAGCCGCATGTAGTCCAGCAAACTTTGGAGCTTACCCGGGAGACATCTGTGCTGCCTTTAGTTTGTCAGAAGTCACTAGGAATTGTCCCCAGGGAAGAGAGCGTTCTTACTGCACTGAAAGACTTTAATCTTTGTGGTTTTTTGTTGTTGTTTTGTTTTTGTTTTACTCTCTGGCTTATCAGACACCCTTGCATCTTTTTGGTTTGACAGCCATTCAGCCTCAAAGGGAGATTTAGTTAAAGATTTGGCTGAAAGACAGGATTTCCAGTAAGTGAACAAAAAGAAAAAGAAAGAAAGAAAGAAAGAAAGAAAGAAAGAAAGAAAGAAAGAAAGAAAGAAAGAAAGAAAGAAAGAAAGGGCATAGATGCGAGTTTGTTAGGTTTTGAAGAGAGCTCATGGTCGCTTTCAAAGCAAATATATTTCATGATATTTATGAGTCATTTAAAATAATCCATGTTATTCCATAAATCATTTTATTAAATGCCTTTCTCTCTTTGATACTGGATTTTGCTTGTTAAAATTTGTGACGCTTAGAAATATTAAGGCATAGTTTTATTTCTACAGTATATGAAATGGTTTCAGCAAAGATGGAGTGACCCCATTTCTCCCCATTTGTCCACCTTGCACCTAAAAAGTCCTGAATGTGGCACCACAAAAAAGCACAGGATGATGCTAAAAGGAGAGAAGGTAGCAGAAAAGCAAGGGGCCTGTAGGAAGCAGTGGCAGCTCTCTGGACATTCTTATCACCCCCATGTATTCCAGACAGGCACTGCAGAAGCCTCTAACCCAGAGCGGACAGCAAGAAGAAACAGATACAGGCCGGCGCTGCGGCTCACTAGGCTAATCCTCCACCTGCGGCGCCGGCACCCTGAGTTCTAGTCCCACTTGGGGTGCCAGTTCTGTCCTGGTTGCTCCTCTTCCAGTCCAGCTCTCTGCTGTGGCCCGGGAAGGCAGTGGAGGATGGCCCAAGTCCTTGGCCCTGCACCCGCATGGGAGACCAGGAGGAGGCCCTGGCTCCTGGCTTCGGATCGGTGCAGCGCTGGCTGTGGCGGCCATTTGGGGGGTGAACCAACAGAAGCAAGACCTTCCTCTCTGTCTCTTGCTCTCACTGTCTAACTCTGCCTGTCAAAAAATAAAATAAAATAGAAAGAAAGAAGAAACAAATGCAGCTCTTAGAAAAGTCTACTTCCCATATCTAAACAGCCAGGAATAAGGGGGCCTCAGAACAGAAATTTTAAAGCAATTCTGACCCTACTGATGCCAAACACCTATAGGAAAGATGTTTCCTCCTTCCCTGAGATCTCACTAGCAAGCAGGGAGCTGAACTCCCATCCGTCCCGCCTACCTCACTGGAATAGGGACAGCACACTTGTGCTCTGTCTCAGAGCTGCTACCTGATTTTCCATTCCCTATTTATGGAGGTGTCAGCAGTGTGCAATGGTGAGCTTAGGTTAGGGTTAGGGTTGGGATTAGGGTTAGGGTTAGGGTTAGGGCTAGGGTTAGGGTTAGGGTTAGGGTTAGGGCTAGGGTTAGGGTTAGGGTTAGGGATAGGGCTAGGGCTAGGGTTAGGGTTAGGGTTAGGGTTAGGGTTAGGGTCAGAACACAGAGACAGAATGGTGCCATGACAAGCAAGTTAGGCAAACTCCACAGCCCACATCCCTTACAGGGGTAAGAAGATTCAGTGGTCAGAAGAAAGAGTGAACTGGATTTCTCCCTTTTGTCATCCCATTGATAGCTGGAAGCCCCCGGTAGAAAGCACGGAAGCAGAAGTGGCACTGTGGGACAGAATACCCAGCACCTGCTGCAGAAACTTATGGCTGATAATGGGAATTCAGAGGCAGAGATCTCTGTTGTTGCTTATTAACCAGCTCAGTTGCAACCTTCAAGACCCTGAATCCCAGGAGAGTCAGCAGCTTTTCCAAGTGAAAGCCGTGCCCTGCAAAATATGCTCAGGTGCTGTTAAAGAAAGAGAAAACGCATCCTTTTCTGTCCACCTTTTAAAATCGAAATAAAATTCACACAGCTCGGAATTAATCATTTTAAAGTATACAGTTTGCTGCATTTGACAATTTCTAGTGTTACACAACCACACCTCTACCAAGCCTCAATACATTTTCTTCACCCAACAGAAAACCCAGTACTTATTAAGCTGGCACTACCTGTTCCTTGCTCAGCTGGCAACTATTGTTCTGCTTTCTGTAACTGTGGATGTGCAGGTTCTGGATATTTCAGATAAATGGAACGATACAATATGTAGCCCAATGTGTCTGGCTTTTCTTTTATAGCATGATGTTTTTGAGGTGCCTCTGTGGTATAACATATAGAGTATTTCATTCCTTTTTACAGCTGAATGATATTCTATTGAAAGTGTATAGCATACTTTGTTTATCCTTTACATACTGATGGACATTTGAGTTATTGTCACTTTTTGACTACTATACTGTGAACCATGTTGCTATAACACTTGTGTACAAATTTTTGCTTGGATTTCAGCAAATTTAGATGTATAGCTAGGAGCAGAATTACTGGGTCATGTGGCACACTTTACTAATAATTTGGATGAATTGACAGACTGTTTTCTGAGGCTGATGAACCATTTTACACACCCACTGATCAGGAAGGGAGAGCCTAACTTATCCACATGTTCACCAATACTTGCAGCTTTGCTTTCCTTTTTAATTATAGATGTTCTAGTGAGTGTGAAGTAGTTGTAGCTTTGGTTTGCATTTCTTTAGTGTCCAATGGGACTGAGCATACTTTCCAATCATCTACATGCTGTTTCAAAATGCCTATTCAAACCGTTTATCATTTTTAATCAAGTTTTTTTTTGCAAAGGTCTTTTTCCTATTCTGGATAGTAGATTTTCATTAGTATGTGATTTATAAATGCCCTCCCCTTGTAAGTTATCTTTTTCTTTCTTGATAATTTCCTATTATACAGAAGGGTGCTACATTTTCAATATTACTTTTGAGATAAAGACAATTGTTTGTTGAAGGGCTGTAAAGAATAACATTTTTATCTCTCTCTAAACACTGAGATTAAGACATTTTGAGATTATTATTCCTTTAAAGGCAGGGTATATACGTTTGGAGAATCTTGCCCTTGCTTATTTTATAAGTATACAATCTTATGTGATTATTTTCACATTTGCTTCTAAAAACTACTGACAGATATGTATTGAGACTATTTTATCAAGTTTTTCTTTTTTTACCTGAAAAACTTCAACATGGTAAAACAAAATTGGCATGGGACAAGCTAATTATTTCAGTGTGTCTAAGACTTACACATGTATTAGTTAAATTCTTATAGCCTTCAGATCATATCATTTAATTTGTGACATTAGGACACTAGTGAAGTAAATCAAAAGCTGTACAGTAAGATACACTCAAAATGTCGTATATTTGACTACAAGGTCAACAAACATTTGCTATAAGAAACACTTCATGCTTAGTTAACACCTCTAGTTTCTACCGCTTCTCCTGCCCATGCTCTTTGCATGACAGGGTCCAGTTCTCTTTGGAGCACCCTGATGCTTGCATTCTTGTTTTCACCCATCCCTTGAAGCTGAGTAAGAAAAGAAATGACCAGATTAGCCAAGTCTTCAGTTTACACAACAGGTTGTCCCATAGGGAAGAGGTCATTAATTTGCTGTGATTGCTCTGTTATAACTCCCAATGATCACTGGTGCTTTCTTGACAAACGTGAAAGCACTTTTTACTAGACTAAACCTCAGCAGCAATAACTCATTTTCCAAAGGTCAAAAGCTACACACCGAGAGACACAAAAACATGTCCACACACACACACACGCACAAAATTTCTTCACTCTCAAAGTCACTGAGAATACCGATTCCTTGATTAACTGTTTTACAGAATCATGATGCTTCAGGGGACAGAGAACCTTCAAGCTTCGACTGGTTGTGTCCTCTTCAGTCGGATGGAGAAATGTCAAGCATTCCAGCTTTACTTTCTTCTCTGACATTCATTAAATCAGACAGCAATGTCCCAATTTCCACAAAGATATTAAATGACTCTCAGTAAACACAAATACAATTGTTCCCACTAATAAAAGTCCTTGATTGTTGAAAGAGTTGCCTCCTTTTCCTATGGGAGAAAGGAGGGAGTTTGCAGGAAAAGAGGTCGCTCCCTTCAGCCTCAAAAGGGATTCTCTATTGGGTTCAAGACTCTTTGAGGCTATGCCTAAAATTAATTATAAAAAGTACCAGCACTAATGTGTCTTGACTTCTTAGTATATATCTATCTTATGTGAAGTTGCATTAGGCCACACTGCAGAAAGGAACCGGAGGTTTGGGTACTAGTGCTAGTTACCCAGGCACCTGAACACTGTACTTCCCGTTGGAGACTCTCCATAGAAACTGGTGCACACAATCGTGGTAGTCCAAGGAAAGCAGTGAGATTTTCTTCAGGCAAGAATGGCAGGAGTAAGACAAAAATCCTCTCTTCGTGTTTGCTTATAAATGTAGTACTTCAAATGGTCATGGGAAAATTGAATGAAGAGACATTTATTTATATTTGTTTCAAAACTATTTTGATACCCATGTGGTTTATTTTTTTTTTTCAAAATGCCCATTGCATTTAAATTTTTCGAAGACTGACTCCTATGTGTGGATTTCAATTTTTTGTATTGAAGTAAAATTATATGTTAAGTCAATTTTTCCATGAATGTTCTGAAATGCCCTTGTATATGTGAGTGCTTATTTAGACAATGATACTTAAAGGCTGTGTCACAATCTGCAATCTCTGCCTAAAATATCCAACCAGAATAATTGTTTTCAAAAATCACTTTTCAAAAACTGTTATCTTTTCCTGACAGTTTCTAAATAGTGGTATGCTTTTTGTTTTATTTTGTTTGCTTTCCTCCATGACTTATGGATGCTGCCTGGAAAATTTGCCTGATCCTGGCCCTACCTCATCTGATTTTTTTTTTATTATTATTTATTTGACCGGTAGAGTTATAAACAGTGAGAGAGACACAGAGAGAAAGGTCTTCCTTCTGTTGGTTTGCTCCCCAAATGGCCACCCGCAGCCGGCCCTGCACCGATCTGAAGCCAGGAGCCAGGCGCCTCCTCCTGGTCTCCCATGTGGGTGCAGGGGCCCAAGCACCCGGGCCATCCTCCACTGCCCTCCCGGGCCACCGCAGAGAGCTGGACTGGAAGAGGAGCAACCTGGACCAGAACCCGGCGCCCATAAGGGATGCCGGCACCACAGGCAGAGGATTAACCAAGTGAGCCACGGCGCCGGCCCCCTATCTGATTTTAATTACCTTTTTTATGGAAAGGGATATCATGCCTTCAAAATTGTGATTCCTCCCTCTACCTGGCCTTTGCTGTTGATTTGTCTGTCTCATTCATTTCTCCTGATGGGCAATCAATTTCTAGGAATTCTCCATCTCCATCCCATGCATGTTGTCACTGTGTCTATCAATTTGAATATGCTAAACCACTACTAAAAATCTGCTTTAAACTTTATAGAGTTCTTATTTCACTGAACTATAGAACTTGGAGAAATTATACAAACCCAACAGAACAGGGATTTTACAAATGAGGATACCAAAAGAAGATAGCAGGGTATTTTTTTTAAGATTTAGTTTATTTGAGAGGTGGAGTTAAAGACAGAGAGAGGGAAAGACAAAGGGAAAGGTCTTCATCCAATGGTGCACTCCTCAAATGGCCTCAACAGCCAGAGCTGAGCCAATCTGAAGCCAGGAGCCAGGAGCTTCTCCAGGTCTCTCAAGTGGATGCAGGGGCCCGAGGACTTGAGCCATCTTCTACTGCTTTCCCAGGCTATTAGTAGAGAGCTGGATCAGAAGAGGAACAGCCAGACAAGAACCAGCACCCATATGGGATGCCCACGCTGCAAGTGGAGGCTTAGCCCACTATGCCACAGCACCAGATCCAACAATGTGGCAGTCTTAAACTGAGACATAGCCTGTAGCACCCATGCTCTGTACCCCTCCTACTGCATGGTGCCTCTTTGGATCAGGACCTAGCACAGAGTACCCAAAATGTAATGTATTGGAGTGAAATGGAGACTTTGAGATTTGATGATGTTTACAGCCCTTGTCTCAACTATTGAGGAACAACAGAGGTTTTTTTTTTTTTTTTTTCTTCATACTATTTGTTGAACTCTTGACTTAGTGTAGGGTTAATTTTATCAGTATAATGTAAACTGAAAATAGATCTTTCTAAAAATTAAGAGTGAGAATAGAAGAAGGAGGTGGAAGAAGGATGGGAGTGTGGGCAGGAGGGGAGGGTGGGGTGGGAATTTCACTATGTTCCTAAATCTATGTATATGAAATACTTGAAATGTATATACCTTAAATAAAATTTAAAAAAAAAACAGTGAAAAAAAGAAGTATCTACAGGAAGCAAAGTTTAGAACAAATCCTATTCTGTGCTTCAAACATCTTCAAAACCTCCACTCCTTATTTCTGATTGTGTCTGGCATAGTTGTCATTTGTTACATTTCATAAAATGTTGAAAAGTCATAGTTTTCTGGGTTGTAAGTAGATGCTGGCATATTATGAAGGGCCAAGTAGGTGGTCATGCCCTCACAGGATTTTCAGTGGAGTGAGAGTTAACCCAACAGTCCCACATACACGTTTATAAGGACAAACATTCACAAGTGCTCTGAAGGTAAATATTGAGAATGATTGGGGAAGGAAAATAGGGGATTTTGATCTAATCTGATAAGTCAGGGAAGAATTATCTGAGCTGATGATATTTGATCTGAAACTTGAAGAGAAGAAGCTAAACTGGAAATAGCGGAGCAGGAAGAAAAGGAAGAGATAAGCTTGAATACAAGCGCTGAGGAGAAGAGTCAGTGTAGTTGAGAAACTGGAAGAAAAAGTGGTTGTATTACTCAGGCTTCTCCAGAAACACTGAACCAGAAGGTTTTCAGAAAGTGAATTTCTCCCATTTATAATGAATTAAAATGATGAATCAGAAAAGAAGTGATAAACAGGTCAATGTTTTTGATACTTTCACAATTAGTGGGCTTATCACGAGACAATTTTAAGAGGGAGCTCATGATTCCTTTTCTGCCAAGTATTATAATAATGAAAAGCTAGAATTTAATTGTGTCTCTGTCTGCTACAATGATGTATTTGTCATAGAGCTTTTAGTTTGCTTTTAATTATAGATAACAGCTTTTGTATAAGCTACCCACATAGCAGGATCCCATGTCTCACCTAAAATTTTTCTTCTGCTTTGTCTTGCTCATATGTTTGACTACAAAAGAATGAAAATTTTCTACAATTGTGTTACTATCTTGGTATGCTTATTTTAATCTATTATACTGTCATTTTGATTAATAGATAGAAAATATTGTTTTTCAGGCACAATGACCCTATCTTATTGGATGTAAAATCTCTTTTGAGAAGACTTTATTTTTATCCTTCCAATGTGGAACACTAAATTTTATCAAGACTTTGTGTTAAATTAATCACAAAACAATTTTTATGCTGAAATATATCTTCGAGAATGCCTACGGTCCCTAGGGATACAGTAAGTTTTGTTCTTTCACATTATTAAAATATAAGAAATACCAGAGAAAGTTGAGTTCGGTTGCTATATTTTGCAATTCTCATTTACATTGACTATTCTAAGAGTTATAAGTCAAGAAATGTGAAATCAGAAGGGTTTCTTAGCAATCCTTATTTTATGTTTGTTTATATAAAATTTAATATGCATATTTCAGAAATTACATTGTTAATGAGAATTCCCAAAGATTTGATAAGATCTGTGCTTTCAATTCTATCCCAAAGTAGTTTTATACAAATACTGTAACCCATCTGACAATTTTACTTACCCATATTCTGATATCATTGGTTAAAGTAATAAATTAAACATAGCCATTAAGTAGTTATCCTCTGTGGGTATATTTGCATTATTCTTTTGTTTACCTGAAGCATTTATACACTGCAAGTCAAAGTCTGTGTCTTCAACATGGAAGGGTGGAGCCAGAGTCTTGGGAAACCTCATTCCAGGTGCTGGAAGCCATTGTCAGTCCAAGAAATTGTAGGTTTCTGGTCTGAATCACTGAGCGGTTTGGGGACCTTCCAATGAACTGCACCAGGATTTTCAAGGACTTTTTAGCCCAGAAGCTAACACCCCCCATTAAAGTAGATATCTCAGCCAAGTTTCAATAGAATGAGAATAATTCACATAGAAAAGAATTATCTGATACAGAGAATTACTTATAGTCACTTGCTTGCAATATTTTTAATTGATGATCTCATTTTATCTTTTTTAGGAAGACATTTTTCTTTCTTCTTAGCCTGTCTGTACCATTTGGTCTATTAGATTCTGTTCAAATAAAATGAAATACAATATTTTAAAATACTTTCTAATTTTTGCTGAATCTCATAATTTAAAAGTTATTACTGGTCTCCATATACTTTTATAATAATGTCATGAATGACATAGGTTCAATAAGATCTCTTCTCCTTTTCATCAAGACACAATGGAAACAAATGAATTATACAACAAACAGGGGCACAATAGGGGTGTTATAGTTGGTAATGATTCCCCCTTGATTATAGATGATTGGAATTAGTACTGGATAAAATTCCTGGAACACTGGGTTGGTTATAGTTCATGGGGCCTCAGCCTTGTAAGTAGTGAGGAAGATCACTTAGGAAAGCTGGGAGAACCTCAGAACAAGTAATTCACTCCAAGGTAGATGCCCCAGGTCAAACTTAATGGACAGTCTCGATCTTGATTTTCTCACCTCAGCACAACAATTGTCAGAGACTCTTAATGGCCAGTATGAGATTTCTTACGAAAATTTCCATATTGAAGTTATTTCTATGCTTCAGTTACTCCGTATTGTATGATTCTCAGAGTTTATATGTAGCTCCTTTCACTTAACATAATATTTTTGAGACTCCATCAGGGGTTTGTTGTTTGGAATTCTTTGGTAGCATTATCTACACAAGTGTGTCACAAATGTCATACTCATTACAGGAGAATGAATATTATTATTCTCAGTATTAGGCCCTTTTAATGCTACTATGTACATTCAAGTGACACTATTTGTGTGTTTACATGTTCTTATTTTTCTTGCAAAGATACCCAGCAATGTAATTTTTGGGTCATGAGGTCTATACATGTTTAAATTTATTTCTTAGACAAATACTTAGCAATGTGATTTCTGGGTCATGTGCACATTTAATTTCTTTTATTAGATAGAAAGCTAGCAGTATGATTTCAGGATAGTATAGTGTACGTATGTTTAATTTTATTTCTTAGATAAATACCTACCAGCCTGACTCCTGGGTCATAAGGTGTATGTCTGTTTAACTTTATTTTTGGATAAATAGCTTAAAGTATAATTTTGGGTCACATGGTATATATACCTTTAGCTCTGTAAGAAATGGCCAAGCTTGTTTGCACAGTGGCTGTGGCATTTTGCATCTTCATTAGCCTTGCATGAAATTTCAAGTGGTTCTATCACCATGCCAACACTTTGTACTATTCTGTTTTTAAAAGATTATTCTATGGGCCAGTGCTTTGGCACAGCAGGTTAAAACCCTGGCCTGAGGTGCTGGCATCCCATAAGGGTGCCGGTTTGAGACCTGGCTGCTCCTCTTCCGATCCATCTCTCTGTTGTGGCCTGAGAAAGCAGTAGAAGATGGCCCTTGGGCCCCTGAACCCATGTGGGAGACCAGGAAAAAGCTCCTGGCTTCAGTTCGGCGCAGCTCCAGCCATTGCAGCCATGTGGGAAGTGAACCAGCAGATGAAAGACCTCTCTCTGTCTCTACCTCTCTCTGTAACACTGTCTTTCAAATAAATATAATAAATCTAAAAAAAAAGATTATTCTAGGGGCTGACATGGTGGTACGGTGTTAAATTTCCACCTGTGACTCTGGCATCCCATATGAGGGCTGGTTCGAGTCCTGGCTGCTCCACTTCCAATCCAGCTCCCTGCTACTGTGGCTGGGAAATCAATGAAAGATGCAAATCCCTGGACCCCTATCACCCATGCAGGCGACCCAGATGGAGTTACAGGCTCCTGGCTTTAGGCTGTGCAGCCCCTGCTGTTGGAGGCATTTAGGTAGTTGGGCACTTCTCTGAATGGATCCATGTCTCTCCTGCAAAACCACTAGTGTGTACTTCAGGATGATGAAGGAAAACTAGGGACCTTACTTTCTCCCAAGAAAGGATTTGTTTACATTTCAAAACAAATGTCTCTCTTTTCCTCCCTCTTGCTCTCTCTCTTTCTCTAGAAGCAGGAGAAGCAGCTGTGCTGATCACAAAGTAAATTTTGTTTATACTTGGCACATCATTTCTGTTTGTTTATCCACCCAGCTGCTTACCTATCAATTCATGACTGAGTGCTGATTTCAAAGTAGGGTATCATTTCAGATCCTTCTCAGTTTTTAACTTAACACTCATAACACTTTAACATTAGGATTCTAGTAAATTTTTCAGAGTAGAAAATAAATATTATTTCAATAATTAAGTTCCACGTGTGGTTTGCTTGGATACAAATACATCAAACCTACTATTTTTACATAATTTTAATCAGTATCATATTTTTAATAAAATTTTTGGCAAAATGAATGAGAAGTTGATTTTTAATGAACATTTGAAAGTGGCGAATCATTATATGAGCTCACTAAGATACTCTATTTGCTCTCAAAAATCAATTAAAAATTATGAATACATGAAAGTACACGGATGATGAAATTGTACAGAACTTACTATGAATATGCAAAGAAACAGATGCAAGAGTGGGAAAATAAGAATATGATTGATAGAGTCTATAAATGCCCATATTCTGATTGAAAAATTATACACAGGTATAAATACTACCATTGTGGAAGCCATACAAAATATACAGGAGATCTTCTTATAATTGCAAGGAATTCTACAGTGGTTTCATGAAAGATTTCAATTAATCTTTTTTTTTTTGACAGGCAGAGTGGACAGTGAGAGAGAGACACACAGAGACAGATCTTCCTTTGCCGTTGGTTCACCCTCCAATGGCCGCCACGGCCAGTGCACCGCGGCCGGCGCACCGCGCTGATCCAATGGCAGGAGCCAGGTACTTATCCTGGTCTCCCATGGGGTGCAGGGCCCAAGTACTTGGGCCATCCTCCACTGCACTCCCTGGCCACAGCAGAGAGCTGGCCTGGAAGAGGAGCAACCAGGACAGAATCCGGCGCCCTGACCGGGACTAGAACCTGATGTGCCGGTGCCACAAGGTGGAGGATTAGCCTAGTGAGCTGCGGCGCCAGCCAATAAAAGATTTCAATTAAAATTAATGAAAGCACTTTATATGAGGCCAATGAATGTAAAGAAGTTGTGAACTTGATCAACCTAATGTTATCACCTGCCCTTGGTATTTGTATAATTTCTACTTTACAACTTCTGAAAGTAGGGAAGGGCACTTGATGCAGCAGCTAGAATGCTACTTGGAATGTCACAGCAGCCGGGCTTGAGGATTGGCTCTGCCCCTCATTTCAGGTTCCTGCTGATGCTGAACGTCCCCAGCGCGTATCCAGGTCACCTAGAGAGACAACTGTTCCAAGCTAACTTAGATAAAGCAGGACTTATTGTGGCCTTGGTGCTACTCAGCTCCCATGTGATTCTCAAATAGTTAAAAGTCTTCATCCAACGCTGTTCCAATTAGTGGGGAAGCAGGACACGAGAGTTAAGTTCTGCTCTGAGAGCTGCTCAGTTTTCAGCTGTGTGTGCTGACTGCCTTTTCTTCTACATCATTTAGATAAACTTCACTTGTTTGACTCACCAAAGAAAATTTTTATACTGAGCTTTTAAGCCAAGCTTAACCTTCTCTTGGTGATTTGTGATATTATATGGTGTTCATGCATTTTCATAATGGAATCTTTGTAACTCTGATAACGTTGAACTGTGAAGGATGTGAAATAAAATTTTAAAGCAATAAAATACAATTGTGTTGTTTTCTTAAAACTGAAAATTCATCTGATAACAAGAATGCTCTGTTTTCCCCAGTAGATGTCTCTCTCATACTTCCCCAAGAATCTAGAAAGTGCATCAGGCTATGTTTACTGAAGAAGAGTTTTCTATAGATGCTTGTACATACATCCCACTTCCTTGGTTTTGTGTCTTTTTGGAAAATCAGTTTTAAGTCATGTTATAATTAGGAAAATGTTTTGAACTGTCTACACATAAATTTAAAGAAATTGGAGAACAATTCTAACAATTTTAAAACCTGGAGAAGTTTTTAGCTATTAAAATCCATCAAAATTTTAGAGATGCTCTATGTCCCATGTGTTACTAATATTTTATTTCCACTTCATAAAAAGAGGAAAATACATGCATTCAACATAGACTGCTCACTCTGGCATCAAGTCTTAGATTGTCCAACCTCGGCTTGACTCTGTGGTGTTGTTGAATTTGGCATAAGGCAAGTAGTGGCAGCTTTGGGAGAACAGTTATGACCTTTCTTTTATTGAGCAAATGTGGCTTGAGAACAAGGTAGGAAGTTGTACTCTCAAAACTCTGTTTCCTTGCCATTTCTTTTCATCAAATGTTGATATAGATCATGTGGGAAAAATAAGTGATTTAAGGTATTCTATCCCAAAGGGAAAATTTAAATTTGGTTCATATCACTCCAAATTCAAACTGTTTCCATTAAGAAACAAACTCTGCTCATAAACCCAAATGTGTAGCTGGTTGTCATATCTGAGTTATTTATGGTTTTCACCTCATTATTCATCACATGTTCATGGGATCAGAAGCCACACAATTTCATGAAAATCACTAAAATGGTTGGCCTTGACTTTAACTAATCATTTTTCTTTTTCTAAAAATTTATCTTGAAATAGTTAGAGAGAGAGAGAGAGAGAGAGAGGATCATCCATCTGCCGGTTCACTCCCCAGATGGCTGCAATGGCCTGTGCTGAATCAGGCTGAAGCCAGGAGCCAGGAACTTCTTCCAGGTCTCCCGCATGGGAGGCAGGACTCCAACATTTGAGCCATCCTCCATTGCTTTCCCCAGGCCATTAGCAGGGAGATGAATCAGAAGAGGAGCAGCCAAAACAGCACACACGTGGGATGCTGACATCACAGGCGGCAGCTTTACCCTCTATGCCAGGACCCTGGCCTTAGCAAATCATTTTTCTTACTGCTACATTTCTTGAAATATTCTTCTCAGGAGGTAGGCATGAAAATAGAAAACGGTAAAATCTATCTCATGTTGCAGAAAGAGTTTAGACTCACAGATACCTCCAATTCCAAGGCATAAACATATGCTTTGACTTACTTTATGTCTTTCACGTTAATTAAATAGCGTAACATTCTTTGAAAGGCTTCTTCAGCTGCCAATTCTGCTGACTGAAGTGCCTTTATAAACGGTGATAAAAAGGCACCAAAGGATCCAAAGTGAGGCAAATGACATCAGAAAGTGAATGTTAGTGCATCAAAATCTAACAGTCACTCTGACATCAACACCACTCTAGTATAAAATATATGGAGAGTACTGATTTCAATGTTGAGGGTTCCAAATTATATTCTGCTTTCTTCAGTAAAGAAAGAAAACAAAAAAAATTGTCATTAGTAGTTATATACTTTTGCTTTAAAGTATGAACCAATAAGCATTAAATACTTACCTAAATAAACATAGCATAGGAAACTGTGGTCCACAAGGGATAATTTTTGGTTGGTGCTGATGTGTGAAGTTACAGGAAGCATTTCAGAGATAGGCAGGAGAAATTCACAGTAGTAGTAGTAGTAGTAATAGTAGTAGTAATTATAATTGAAAAAAGCTTTGTTTTCTGTTTATATTACCAAATTTTTACTCTAGCCATGTATGCCCTCATGAGGTTTTACAGTAAAGAGGTAGAGCAGGTACTTGGCTTAGACATAAAGATACCCACATCCCAGAGTAGAGTGCCTGGATTGAACTGAATCCTTGTTCTGCTCTGAAATCTACCTTCTTGCTAGTGCACACCCTGGGAAGCTACAGGTGACTAAGTGGTTCAGTCGCTGACACCCATGTGGCAGAACTGGACTAAGTTTCTGGCTTTGGGCTTTGCCATTGCAGACTTGTGGTGAATGACCCAGCAAATGTGAATTCCCTTTCTCTCTCTCTGTTTCTCTCTGGCACTCTCCCTTTTTTTCTATGTCTCTAAAATGAACAAAAATACATAAATAGAGTTAGGGAACTTGGGAAGTTCATATCATCTTAGTGTTCTACATGTAACCTGGCACCAATTCATTTCCTTTGTGAAGTGGTCCCTATAAACATTTGCCATCAATTGAAGACCTATTGCTTAGCAACAATGCAACTGTTGGCTTTAGGGGGTGAGAATATGTCCCTAACTTATTGGAATTGGTCATCAGATAGGACACTGTGGCACCTGTGATGAGTTCATGGGAGTGCCATGCACGTCAATTCCAGTTAAGATAAAGTAGAAATATTTCTTATCTTTTCTTTCTCTTAAAGGCTATTGAAACTCTGAACCTTCTACACAAAATAAACATAAAAAGACTTTTATATTTGAAGAGAAGACAATAGATGAATAATGAATTTGAGATGCACACCAACAGTTAGTCATAAGTTCCTAGGTTATCCCAGAGTAGGAACTGAAGAATTCTGCCAACAACACAGAAATTCCAATTGACACAGTACCAGTAAACACTTCTCTCTTTGCCCAGTGGATCAGTGTGGGGAGCAACTCAGACTAGACTGTTACTGGAATTAAGACTTATTCTATGCATCTGCTCTCCCACAATATGGCGCTGGGAGAGGAGGAAACAGCTTCTACACAGCTGCCTCCAGTTCAACCAATAAACTGTAGGACCTGCTCCTGATTGGAGGAGAGCAGCGTACTTGGCATGTGGGTAGCAGAGTTGGGATTGGTGGAAGAGGACTATAAAGGAGGAGAGAGACAAAATGCACCAGGAACATCTATCTGAAGGAACACCTGAGCAGCCCCTGAGAAAGCTGGCCGGCAGTGTGCCGCTCCCCCGCGGAAGTGGGGAAAGTGGCAGGGGGAACTGCCCTTCCACAGAGGTGGAAGGGTCGGTAGCCAACCCGGGAAGAACCAGTAGCAAACCCGGGGAGGGCCGAGCAGACAAAAGAACAGCGCAGGGTCCTGTGTCGTTCCTCCACGAAGAAGGGGAGCGACATAATGGTGCCGTGACTCAGATAGGAAGCCTAGGCAGGGTTTAGTGTTGCTCCTCCATGAAGAGGGGGAGCGACATAATGGTGCCGTGACTCGGATAGAAAACCTAGGAGGGAAGAAACGGGAAGAAGTGGGAAAATACCGGAGAGAGAGACTAGCAAAGAGCCTAGGGAAAAGCCGGACGGAAAAGGTGCCGGAAGAAGCTATTGAAAGCCTAGGCATAGACTCGGATATGGACTGTGGGAAAGAAGTTAGGATTTAAAGTGAAAGCAAGAAGAAACTTAGACTCAGATACGGACTGCAGGTTGAAAGTGAAAGTGAAACCTAGAAGAAACTTAGACTCGGATACGGACTGTGGGGAGAAGCCAGGAGAAGTGAGAGGGGAATATTGTTGGAAGAAAAGTTAGGAAACATACCGGGTAGAGAAAAATATGTTAGGGAGGATGAAGCTGCGGGGGCAGGCTGAGGCGGAGACGTAAGCTATATTGGGATTCGTCAAGTCAGCCCGGGGAACAAGGGGCGAAAATCTGGAACCAGAGGCGGAGACGTGGGCCAGGTTGGAATCCGTCAGATTAGCCCAGGGAGCAAAAGACGGGAAGCCAAACCGAAAGGCGCAGACGTAAGCTAGGTTGAATTCGCCAGGTTAGCCCGGGGAACTTAGACTGAATACCGGTGGCGGAAACGTGAGGTAGGCTGTGTGACTCGCGGAAGCCGCTGCGCTCAGAGAGAACGTGTGGGGCACGAACGGGGAGAGCGCACGGGGCGCTAATAGAGAGAACGTGGGGCTGGCAAGAAGGCCGTGGTGCGGGCGCAAAGGGCGCGGAGACCACGGAGCGCACGAAGCCGGAAAGCGGCGCAGAGCCAGGAAGCCGCCTCGGGGCGAGGCGCCGAGAAGCAGCCTCGGGGCGGGTGCAGGGAAGCCGCGGGGATAAGAGAAACAGAAGTATAGAAGTAAAATGAGAGAAATAGGAATGCTGGCAGATAGAAGTAAAATAGGAGAAATAGGAATGCCCGGAGATAGAGAAATAGAGAAAAATAAGGCCTCCCCACAACACAGCAATGAGAGAGCTTGGATTCGGTCTGCCTGATTAGTAAGATGATAAGCACCTGTGGGCGGCTACAGGTCACTGAAGACAGGCACGTTATCAACACCAATAAGTCTCACCACAAGACAGCAATGAGAGGGCTTGGATTCGGTTTGCCTGATTGATAGGGCTTGTAAGCACCTGCAGGCAGTTCTAGCAGAGCAGAGCATGCGCTGCAGGGCACCGAACACAGGCACACATCAGCGCCTAAAAGCCTCCTCTCAACATGGCGAAGAGAGGACCCGGATTCGGTTTGTCTGATTGGTAGGGCTTGTAAGCACCTGTGGGCAACTCTAGCAAGCAGACCAGAGTGTGTGCCACGGGGCACCGAACACAGGCGCGTATCAACGCCAAAAATAAAAAGAAAGGGGGATCTGTGGGGAGCAACTCGGACTAGACTGTTACTGGAATTAAGACTTATTCTATGCATCTGCTCTCCCACAATATGGCGCTGGGAGAGGAGGAAACAGCTTCTACATAGCTGCCTCCAGTTCAACCAATAAACTGTGGGACCTGCTCCTGATTGGAGGAGAGCAGCGTACTCGGCGTGTGGGTAGCAGAGTTGGGATTGGTGGAAGAGGACTATAAAGGAGGAGAGAGACAACATGCACCAGGAACACCTATCTGAAGGAACATCTGAGCAGCCCCTGAGAGAGCTGGCCGGCGGTGTGCCGCTCCCCCGCAGAAGTGGGGAAAGTGGCAGGGGGAACCGCCCTTCCACGGAGGTGGAAGGGTCGGTAGCCAACCCGGGAAGAACCAGCAGCAAACCCGGGGAGGGCCGAGCAGACAAAAGAACAGCGCAGGGTCCTGTGTCGTTCCTCCACGAAGAGGGGGAGCGACATAATGGTGCCGTGACTCGGATAGGAAGCCTAGGCAGGGTTTAGTGTCGTTCCTCCATGAAGAGGGGGAGCGACAGATCAGGAAAGAGATAATCTAGGAAAAAAAAACATTTTAAACAATTACCTCTCTAGGTCAGCAAATATCAGAGGAAAAAGTTGTGTCCTATCTCTATCACCATCACCATCAAAGAGAGCGACACTTAGATTTCCATTCTTGCCACTCTGTAACAAGATACCTCATCGAACCTGCTCAGTTGGATCAAGGAACTTTCCCCTTCAGCATTACTTCAGACTACATGGGGACGCTGGACCTGCACCCTCCATTCAGCATTAGTAAGGCACGTCTTGTCTCTCTGCTACGGATGCATCAGGGAGACTGAGAGGAAATCAAAACTTCCACCAGTAGCCAACTCTATGGCAGTAATGGGGGCACCCCTTCTTTGTGTCCTCCGTAATCAGTAGTGGGAAATTAAGTAGCAGTAGCAAGATCCTTGGTCCTCCAAGCCATGGCAGACTCAGTAGAGTTCTAATATGGAGCTGGAATCCCATATGGGCACAGGTCCAAGTCCTGGCTGCTCCACTTCTGATCCAACTCCCAGCTAAGGCACTTGAAAAAGCAGCAGAGGACGGGCCAAGTGCTGGGGCTCCTGCTACCTACATGGGAGTCCATGATGGTGTTCTAGGCTTCTGAGTTCAGCCTGGTCCAGCCCTGGATCAAATGGCTGCATCTGCTTGGAGGGAGAGGGGGATGTGAATGAGTGGATGGAAGTTCTCTCTCTCTCCCTCTCTCTCTTTCTCTCTGTCTCTCCTCTGCCAGAAACACCCCCCACCCCAAATCTCTCCTTCTCTCTCTCGGTAACTCTGTCTTGCAAATAAATAAGTAAATAAATATAAAAATAACTAGTTAGAGCAGACTTCAGAGCAAAGAAAATCACTAGGGACAGAAACTGGGTATTACAAAGGATAGATCTGTAAAATAAGTGAAGCAAAAACTTAGAAATGAATGAAGGAAAGACATTCACTAATATAACTGGAGACTTCAACACCTCTCCATTGATGATTGATGGAACAGTTAGACAGAAAGTGAGCAAGGATGTAGAAAATTTCAACAACACCATCACCCAGATGGACCCAGTCTGTAACTATAGAACACTTCAAAAAAGACCTGCATAAGGGCTCACAGAATATTTGTCAGAACAGCCCACACTCTTGGTCAAGGAACAAAATCCAGGAAATTTGGAACAATTACCACTGTTGTAATATGTTTCTTGACCACAGTGGAGTTAAACTAGAAATCAATAACAGGAAGATTACAAGATAACCTGCTAACAATTTTGGAGACTAAATAATGGACTTCTAAATAATTATTGGGTCAAAAAGGAAGTCTTGAAGAAAGTAGAAGATATACTTTGAGTTGAATGGAAATCCACTGAACTGAATACATTTTTTGGATCTAGAAAATGATGTCTACAGGATCAAAAATCCTGCAAACTAAGATTTGTAATAGCAAGCAAAAATCAATCAATTTCTGTCATCAAACATCCATTTCTTAACTTAATATGAATACACAGCATTATTTTTTTAGTAATTGGTAATACTGTAGTAGTTGCCATTGAGTAGTAGTTTTATATAATGGTGCATATTTTATAATGCTTATTTATTTGAAAGGCAAGAGAGATAGAGATAGATATATTATATATATATATATATATATAGAGAGAGAGAGAGAGAGAGACAGATAGACAGACAGAGACAGAGGGAGAGAGAGAGAGAGAGAGAGAGAAATTTTCCATCTGCTAGGTCACTCCCCACAACAAGCAGGGTTGGGCCAGGCTGAAACCAGGAGCCAGGGACTCCATCCAGGTTTCCCATATGGGTGGCAGGGACCCAAATACTTGAGCCATCATCTGCTACTTTCTATGGTGCATATTCGCTGGAAGCTGGATTGAAAGTAGAAATGGAACTTGAATCCAGGTACTCTGATATGGGATGTGGGCATCTGAATCATTTACTATGCCATAATGCCTGATTTGGTTTATGTATTTTTACTATTGTTTCTATAAATGACTAATTAAAAAGCACCAAATGATGACTGTACTTTAAAGAAGTCATCAAACTTGGAAGTCCATTAGGCAATGCAGGTGTGGCCCTCATGGACTCACCTTTACCTTTAGGTCGCATCAAAAACAGCCTCTGCCTGTGAAGGGCTTTGTTCTTCAGAGAGAAAAAAAAAAACAAAGGAATTTACTTCCAATAGTCTGTGAATACAACAAGGACAATTTAACTTCAAAGAAGAAAAGACGGCAGTTGATACAGTATCTACACATCTGGCAAAACATTTGGAAACACAGACTTAGCACACTGGGAAGAATTCATAGAAGATGTCTTTTGTTGCATGTCGTATCAAAAAACTACTATGAGTTTGTTCCATTTTAAAAAGAACCTTCTGGAAAGTAGATGTGAGAGTATTCTCTTGAAATCCTGCCTGACCTACTGTCATTTATGTTTGTATGTTGGGCAACTCAACACGCAGCTAGTAATCACTACACAAACAAATATATGCCATTTGTTATTTCCAAATGGCAAATGACCACCGGGAGCTCTAGTTAACGCTACTGATGTAAAATATAAGGGAGCTGTTATAAAACTGCACAGTGACAGGTATAAACACACTTCAAAATATGTATAACATCAATCAACACAAGGAGTAACTTTCACCAGCCTGCTGCTCCACGAAGATAAGACAACCCTAGGAGCCCAGGGAGAATCCTTCCAATAAAATACTTCTCTTGGGAGCCCTAAGCAAGGGAGGCAGTGCTGCTTCCCTCACCCATGTGCACGGTACTCACCTCTGTTAGATGAGAAAGCAGGGCAAGAGGAGAATAACTGAGTTACGTAACCAACCAGGTCAGAAGTCAGTGCAGCAGACAGAGTAATCAGCATCTAATTACTATACTACTGATCTAAAATGAAGGAGTGAGAAAAAGGGGGGAGGGGGAGACGGGAAAGAGAGAAGAGATTATTTAAGTTGCCTCAGGCAGCTTATTTATGGAAAAGTAGTTTATTGGAAAACTGAACAATATATTACCGCCTCAGGCAGATACTTTCAATCTGAAATATAAACTGAATCTCAGAGCTGGCAGAGACCTTGGAAATGAGTGGATTCTTTATTTTACGCATGAGGAAATCACACAGAATTAAGTGATTCGCTCAAAGTGACAGCAAGTCAGTAACACAGCTGCTAATTGAATGTGTTCTATTTCTAATCAAACTGTTTAGTCATCTCCTGAAAGCACTAACATCAAACAGAATTCAGATTTTTTTTTTAATTTCAATATATAGGAGATAGTTCCCTGGGCTGCTCCACAAGGAAAAGTTGTGAATCAGTTCAGGACATGCAGAGAGTGTTGGGTCAGACTACTAAGAAAATACTTAGCTATTCTGACCATAGAGAACTGTGTGGTCTCTGAGTCTGTGGAGAAAACAGAGTTTTGTTGCAAACAGAATGAGCATGGGACATGTGCTCTTCCACTCACAGGCCCAGCAAGACCAGGGTGGCATAAGGAAGTAGGATGTATACATCCTACAGGAAAATTCTGACCTCCCTTGTGGTCTGTGCATCCCATGAACATCATGGCAGCTGGGTCATAGAGTTGCTAAGGTCACTAATGAGATGGGCAAGTCACTTCATTAGATTCTCGGTCCCTGGTCAATAAAACGGGGGTGGGGGGTCATCAGAGGTGCTCTGCTATGTGTAACTGTAAAATCTGCAATTCCAGAACACCATTTGCCTTTCTACAGCTATGGAGAGGAAATAATGATATACTGCATAAAAAGTATCTGATAATATAGAGTAATGGCAAGCAATAGGAGAAAAAAAAAGTACAACCTCTACGAGACGATAGAGCCATGGTTGCTAGTACAAACCTAGTGGCCAGAGCTTTGAGGTCCTCTGTTAGATGCCTCCCAGCCTTGCCCAGAGGACAACTTCAGAGGCTGGATGTGGTGTCTCTGCTCTGTCCTCTACTGCTAATGGAACAATGCAAACAACAGGTCATATGCCTGCTGGAAAGGAGTTCTCAACCCTGTGGTGTGAGAGACACGGGGCACAGACGCAGGAGCCCAGTGTGGGTAAAAGAGCTGTGGCAGAGTCTGGGAACACGAGTCATCAGGAGTGTTTTGTCTGAGGAGGAAACATCTGTGCTGAGATCCGAATGAGAAGACAAAGGCATCAGGGGTTTAGAAATGTCCAGGGCGAGAAACTGTACATTTCAAAAGAAACAGAATTTCTTGGCTTATAACTACTTTTTGTAGTCATTATGAAAAATTACAACATTAATATAGGTATTTTGTATTTTAATTTCTGCTGCATAGGTTTTGTGGACTCAGTTATGCCTCCTAAGACTGATGTGTTCAAGTTCTAACCCCTTTTCAGTTAAATTTAAACACCTAAGAATAATTGTGTGTTAATTAAAGAGTTCAACCAATAGTATTAAGTAGAACAAAAGAAATACTAAAAGGGATAAAGTAGTAAGTTGTTTATCGACAGTCAGGACAAGGGCTGATCAAGTCATTGTTTCTCATAGTATCCATTTCACTTCAACAGGTTTCCTTTTTGGTGCTCAGCTAGTTGTCACCGATCAGGGAGAACGTATGATATTTGTCCCTTTGAGACTGGCTTATTTCACTCAGCATGATGTATTCCAGATTCCTCCCCCTAATACCTCAGAATGCAACTTCTAGGGAGATAGAATCATTACAGGCAATGAAGTTAAAATGAAGTAATTGGCATGTGCTTCAATACTATACAGCCTTTGTCTTTATAAAAGCAAGAATTTGGATGCAGAGACAGACACACATCAAGGGAAGAAAACGTGAAGACACATAGTCGATGGCCACTGAGAAGCTAAGGTCCAAGGCCTGGACCCTCAGAAGGAACTCCCCTGTGAAAGCTGACCTTCGATTGCCAGCCTCCTGGACTCTGAGATGATGGATTTCTACCATTTAACCACTAGGCTTGTGGTTCATTGCCACACCACAGCAGCCTTTCTACTATAGTTCTGCAGGAACAATATTTCAGAAGAGTCATCCTGCCTCTGCTTTGTTTTAGTCACTAATGGTAAACTATGCTGGGGACAAAAATATTTGAACAGGAAATAAAACAATGGAAAAGGAAAAGAAGAAAGATGTTATGCGAGGCCTGCACTGTGGCGTAACGGGTAAAGCCACCACCTGCAATGCCGGCATCCCATATGGGTGCTGGTTTGAGTCCCGGCTGCTCCACTTCCTATCCTCCTCTCTGCTATGGCCTGGGAAAGCAGTAGAAGATGGCCCAAGTCCTTGGGCCCCTACACACGCGTGGGAGACCTGGAAGAAGCTTCTGTCTTCTGGCTTCAGATTGGAGCAGCTCCCGCTGTTGCAGTCAAATGGGGAGTGAACCAGCAGATGGAGGATCTCTCTCTCTCTCTCTCTCTCTCTCTGCCTCTCCTGTGTAACTCTGACTTTCAAATAAATAATAAATTAAAAAAAAAGCTGTTAGGAAGTGAGGGTTTCCATTACCTTATACGGGTAGCTATTTCATTAATAAATTTGTACCTTATGGGATTAAGGCTGGGAGAGGAATAAGCTAGAGAGTACTAGCCTACAAAACCATGTACACGTGTTTATGAGGATACACGGCTTTCACGCATGTCCAGGTTAGACCGAATCACCTAAGCTTAATAGAAAGATTCTTACTCCACAGTTAAGTTCTTGTGAGTAGGGAAGTTCATTATTTACTGTCTTTAGCTGTAAGCATGTTCCAGCTTTGCTTCCACATTTATACTCTATGATTATATCAAACGATGGTATCTGGAGCTCTTTCAGCTTCAAAGCCACAGTCTTATTTATTATTATTTTTTTTTTTGACAGGCAGAGTGGACAGTGAGAGAGAGAGACAGAGAGAAATGTCTTCCTTTGCCATTGGTTCACCCCCCCAATGGCCGCTGTGACCAGCGCACCGCACTGATGCGAAGCCAGGAGCCAGGTGTTTCTCTTGGTCTCCCATGCCGGTGCAGGGCCCAAGGACATGGGCCATCCTCCACTGCACTCCCAGGCCACAGCAGAGAGCTGGACTCAAAGCCACAGTCTTAAGAAAGCCAAGTGCTGAGTAGAATCTGGTGCTCTGAGTAGAGTCGGGCCCAGCACAGCTACTTCTAACAGCACGGCCTCTCACAAGCATTTTCACACTTGCCAGGTCCTCGGTTACCTCAGCAGTAAAATGCGGCAAGAATTTAATTTTAGGACTTGTGGCAATGCACCCTGAACAATTAAGCATGGAAACACAGAGCTGGTGTTTCTTAATCAATTCCCATACTTCTAAATTCTCCCAGTTGTAAATAATGTTACTGTTTCAGGATAAGCCTCTTAAACAAAGCCCTGGTGTTCTGATCTATTCATAGTATTTCCCTGCACCATCCTTCCTTGTTCCTCAATTGCCTAAAAATAAAACTTCAATATTTTGGCACTGCAGTCAAGACCCTCCCCAGATTGGCTCTATCCATTATGCACCAGGGTTGATGTCAGTACACAATCCTCACCTTATCAGTCTCTTATCTTTCTGCTCCTGTGTCGCCCACCAGATGGCTTTCTCCTTCTCCATGTTCCTGCAGAACCCCTCCACTCCCCAAGTGCTGAGCTCAGTGCTGCCTCTTCCACAAAGCCTCGCTTGCTCTCACTGCCTTGGCCATCAATGAGCATTGGGATAATCAATGAGCATGGGATACTGTATGCAGGCTCCATGTTTGCAATAATTTTGGTATTAAAATACATTGAACATGCTGAGTTCTCACCATGTATTAAGTGTCTGAGAGTAGATTTTCTACAGAGTTTTAGATTTTAGTGAGTAGACAGCCTCCAGAATAATATCATAAACTATTCTGAGTTACTCCTTTGGGAAACACAAAACTTAACAAAATCTAAATTTAAGTGAAAATGTAACTTAGAGAGCAGTTAATCGCATTGAAAGAAATTTCATGATTTAGCTCTTGCAAACAGTGATTTCCCTGAGTGCCTTTAAAATATCGTTTGTTGCATACAGAACATTTAGGGGCCCAGCACTGCATAAGGTAACGACCAGATTGCTGACTTAATACTTCATAGAGAAAAGTTCAGGTTTGCAGGCTGCCATGGAGGAAGTAAATCTCTTATAAACTGAAGTACTCATAACATTTTTAAATTTCAGGAAAATTTTACATTTTCCCACAAGTTTAACATAGTTTTTCTTTTTAAATAGGAAGTCTTAGTTTTGCTTTGTGGTTAGTTAACAAGATAAACTCAGCAATCCTCTTAAGCAATGAATTAGTATTTTTACTTTGAAATAATTAGTAAATATATCTGGGAATAATGAGGATCTATAGCTCAAAATTTTATTGGTTATAAAGAAAACAGATAGATGATAGGTAATAGAACTACATATATATGGATCTATTCCAATGCCTTAAATGTACAATATCATTCAAGTGAAATATGAGGGACTAGACAGTCTAGGGAATGCTGCACACAGTATTTTTGGTTAATTGTTGATGTTTCATGGAGTTGAGGCAGGCTTTTCTCAGGCCCAACAGATGCCAATGATAAATTAACAAAGCAATTTGGCATCTGACTTTAATAATTGTAGCACCCTGCATTTATATAGAAAATTATAGTACACAGCTAATATGCTTTCTTTTTTTTTTTTTTTTTTTTGACAGGCAGAGTGGACAGTGAGAGAGAGAGACAGAGAGAAAGGTCTTCCTTTGCCGTTGGTTCACCCTCCAATGGCCGCCGCGGCCGGCGCACTGCGGCCGGCGCACCGCGCTGATCCGATGGCAGGAGCCAGGAGCCAGGTGCTTTTCCTGGTCTCCCATGGGGTGCAGGGCCCAAGCACCTGGGCCATCCTCCACTGCACTCCCTGGCCACAGCAGAGGGCTGGCCTGGAAGAGGGGCAACCGGGACAGAATCCGGCGCCCTGACCGGGACTAGAACCCGGTGTGCCGGCGCCGCTAGGCGGAGGATTGGCCTAGTGAGCTGCGGCGCTGGCCAACTAATATGCTTTCTTAACTATCATCAGATAGATTTGAAGTCAGACATGACCCCCTAAAATTTATATAAAAATGTGGCCCCTTAAAGCTCATGCCACATGTGCTACCAGAATTTGGGGTGACATATGATTTCACCACAGGCTTATTATTAAATCCCCGATATTAATAAGCCCAAGAGGGTTCTTGCCTAATATTTAGAGAATTCTAAATACCATCACAGATAAATGAGGCAACATGGTACGTTTTAAGCTTTTATTTAGTGTGAGAGGTATCTAGGAAAGTGAGGGTTTTAGTTCAGGTTGGAGAGAGGGGAAAGTCTGGAAACTAGGGTAGTGTCCATACCACTCAGAGAGCAGGCCAAAAGCCACGTGCAGCAAGCGCCTTGAGCTGCTATCTACCGTTTATCACCAGCAGCAAAGCAGAGGAATAGAGCTTTATTTAAGAGAGAGAGAGAGAGAGAGAGAGAGAGAGAGAGAGAGATAAATATGGGTTCATACTGAGGCACAGGGCTACAGCAAGCCCCCTCCTGGCAAGAGGCCAGGAAAGAAGAGAAGGCCCAGGACACATCATGTCCTAGGCTTTTAACCCACTTCCAAAGGGGAGTGGTTAATTACCCTGATTGCCAGGTTGGCACCCAAGTGTGGCCAGGTAGGGGGATGAAGTCACACAGGGGTGTGGTGAAGGTATCAGGTAGGGACATGAGGTCACACAGGGGCATGGCAAAGGCGTGATCTTCCAGCTCACAAATCTAATCAATTTTAGCCTGTATGCCTGCCTTCTTCATTCCCCCCCTCAGAGACTCCAGATCTTAATCTTAAGGGGATGTTGATGGGCGTCGAGTCACCATCTTCTGTAGCTGCTTCCTGCTTATTAGGGGAGCAGACCCTGCCTGTTCTCGGTCTGGAAGTCTCTGCCTATCTCATCTAATGAGTTCACTTCATGAGCCGGAGCTCTTTCAGTCACTGCCATCCTCCGTGTCCCCTGCATGGTCATCATTATTCTCAGAAGCTGTTGGGTTCTTTCTGCCTTTTGAAGAGGTATTTTAGATCTTCAGTTGGCTCACAGGAATAAGCCAGTGTATTTGTTGGATCCACCTGTGGAGACTGATGACTGAGGCCTCCAAGAAGTATGGAGGTGGTGAGAAATTCCTAGAGCCATGGCTACCTGCTGGGTTATTTTAGATACAAATGAAGGTCCATTGTCACTCTGGAGTGACCGTGCGAGTCCAAAGCGTAGCACGATGTCTTTCAACAAGGCTTTAGACACCTTGTGTGCTTTCTCCGTTTGGGTCGGAAAAGCCTCTATCCATCCTGTAAAAGTATCAACAAAGACTAGAAGGCACCTATAATTGCTTGTTGGGGGCATATTGGTAAAATCAGCCTGCCAGTCTTCACCTGGGTGTGTTCCCCTCCTCTGCACAGGAGTCAACAGGGAGGTGGCTTACGTGGCAAGGGTTATTCTGTAAACATAGTGAGCAAGAGCAAGTCACTTCCTTTATGACCGTATTTAGTCCCTTTCCTCCAAAAGCTTGGGAGACCTGTTGTGTAAGGCATCCCTTCCCAAGTGGGTAGAGTTGTGTATCTCCTTAATAATTTTCCATTGAGAGGCCATTGGTAGCATAATTCTATGATTTAGCATCCACCATCCATTTGCGTTTTTAGTATAGCATCTCTGTTGGGCCCATTCATTCTCAGGCTCCGTATAGTGAGGTTCCTTCGCCACTTCCACAGATTGACGTATAAGGGCCATTTCCAAACTCTCCTGTGTAGCTGCTCTTTTTGCTGCTCTGCTAATGCATTTCTCTGGTTAACATAGTTATCCCCCTTCTGATGTCCCTTGCAGTGGATGACGGCCACTTCTAAAGGCTCAAGTACTGCCTTAAGTAGAGCCAGTACCTCTTTTCCATCTTTAACAGGGGAATTCTTTGCATTCAGTAAGCCCCTCTGTTCCAGATGCTGTGTGTGCATGTTAACACAAGGAAAGCACATCTGGAATCTGTATATATATTAACTCGCTGGCCTTTTCCCAGTTGTAAAGCCCTAGTCAATGCAATAAACTGCGCCTTTTGGGCTGAAGTATTGTGTGGTAGTGCTTGGGCTTCTACATCTGAGTAAGATCCACTGTGGCATAGCCTGCTTTTCTAACTCCTTCCTTCATATAGCTGCTGCCATCAGTAAACCATTTGGCATCTGGATTTTCCAGGGGCTCATCTTATAGGTCTGGCCTACTAGAGTACACCTGCCTACTTCATTCCCCGCTCAGAGACTCCATCCCCTTAATCCTAAGGGGAGTTGATGGCCATCGAATCATTTCTTCTGTAACTGCTTCCTGCTCATGAGGGGTGTAGTGCAGGCCCTGCCTATCCAGGGTCTGGAAGTCTCTGTCTATCCTATCTAACAAATTTGCTTTGTGAGTTGGAGCAGTCTCAGTCATTGTCAAGGCCTGTGTCCCCTGCATAGTCAGTTACTCCCAGAGGTCGAGTTCTGAAACATGTAAGTTGTTAATTACTATAAGCAAAACTGGAGCAAAATCACTTGTAGGTGTGGTGCCCCTTTAGATGAAAACAACATATCTTACAGATTCCCAGATAGTGGGTAATGATGGGCTACCCTTATGTAGATTATAAACCCATTTAGTTTGAGTATAGAGAATTATAATAGAAATCATCAGGTAGCTTTATCATCAATAACAGTTCCCAGAGATAATTAACAAAGGCAGGTACAGCATGTTTGCCTTAAGGAGACAAAGACAAAAGCTTTACTTATCCTTTTTGCTTTGAAGAGGTACGTAAGGTTTCTGATTGGCTTATAGGTGCAGTCAGGCATGTCTTTCTCATTCACCTGTGAAGACTTAAGAGATAGCAGTTTAATCCCAATTTCAGGAAGGTAGTCGTGTCCAATAGCACCTGGTAAGGTCCCTTTTATTTAAGATGAAACTGATCTGAAGAGGATCTTCTTACGAATGGCTTGCTCGGGAATTTCTAATGTTGGAGTTTTTGTCAAAAACTCCTTGATTCCTTGGAACACCTTTGCAGCTCCCCTGTCCCGCACAGTGTCTGTTTCAGAGGCTTTTAAGCAAACACAAGGCTTAGACTCCAAATCCTGGACTCCATAACAACTTTTGCAGCTACGCTTTTCAGTACAGAGTCTGCATCAGGGCCTCTTTAAAGCTATATACAAAAGTTTGGAATCCGAATCTCGGAATCCAAATTCCACAGAATCCTGTCATCAGCAATTCCCAATACCGGAGCTTTAGTTAGAAGCTCCTTAGTTCTCTGGAACAGCTTTTGCAGCTACCCTTTTCAGTACAGAGACTGCATCAGGGTGTCTTAAAGCTATACATAAAAGCTTGGAATCCAAATCTTGGAACCCAAAGTCCACAGAGTTTGCCATTCTCAGAAATCTCCTCATGTTAAAACATGCGATAGCAATTTCACAGAGAGACGTGTACTTAAGATTTTACATTTGAGGCACTTACTAAACCTTAAATAAATACCTAAAAACACAGGCAATGGAGTTTGACACTTACACATAACTAGAACTCATGGTGCATAATATTACACAATAGAACAAAGCAAATCTTTGGGATTAAGTTTTTCCACTAAAGTTAATACTGTAGCTCTTTTGAGAACTGAGGTCCTGCGTGAGAAGTTAGTACACAGTGACTCCGGGTGATCACTGACGTCACATGGAAGAGTGTTAATTGTTAAATTAACAACAGGAGTCACTGTGTACTAACTTCCCATGTAGGACCTCAGTTCTCAAAAGAGCTACAGTATTAGCTTTAATGGCATATGAACCCAGACTTACCTCTCTCTCTTAATAAAGCTCTCACTTTCCTATGTACCTTTCTCACTAAATAAAGCTTAAAATGTACCATGCTGCCTCGTTTGTCTCTGCTGGCATTTAGAATTCTTCTCTAAATATTAGGCAAGAACTCTCTTGGGCTTATTAATGTTAGGGATTTAATAATAAGCCCGTGGTGAAATCGTATGGCACCCCAAATTCCAGTAGCACATGTGGCACCACAGATTGCACTTCTGGAGAACTTTAAGAGGCCACATTTTTGTGTAGATTTTAGGGGGTCCTGTCTGATTTCAGATTCTTTCAAAAAACCCTGTGCAAAAGGCAGATACACACAACCAAGAGCAAGCAAGGCCACCAATAAATAAAGAAATAAGCCACAGACAAATGAGTGACTGTCTCTCCTTTGCTGTCACTCTGCTATCCAAATAAAATGGAAATAAATAAATAAAATAGTTTGAAAAAATAATCTTTCCACGTAAACAAAAAATATGCAACATAATTTAATGGCAATATATGTCAATATATGGAACCAACAACGTAACCAATTTTTTGATTGAGTTCAAATTGGTGTCCCAGAGGAAGAAAACTTTGTTTTATAACCACTGCCTTCAAATCATCCACTCCTCTTTCCCTCCACCCCAGAATTTGCCAGTCAATTGTCACTTCAGAATTCTTTCGAATCTTTTTTTTTTTTTTTTTTTTGACAGGCAGAGTGGACAGTGAGAGAGAGAAACAGAGAGAAAGGTCTTCCTTTGCCATTGGTTCACCCTTCAATGGCCGCCATGGCCGGCGCGCTGTGCCAGCGCACTGTGCTGATCCAATGGCAGGAGCCAGGTACTTCTCCTGGTCTCCCATGGGGTGCAGGGCCCAAGCACCTGGGCCATCCTCCACTGCCTTCCCGGGCCACAGCAGAGAGCTGGACAGGAAGAGGAGCAACTGGGACAGAATCCATCGCCCCAACCGGGACTAGAACCTGGTGTGCCAGCACTGCAAGGCGGGGGATTGGCCTAGTGGGCCACGGTGCCGGCCTCGAATCATTTTTTTAAAAATGAACCTAATAATGACAGTTTCAACTGTCAGACAAAAGCTGCCACTCATCTCTCTCCCTTCCAATGAACACAGGGAGGGGAGGAACCCTTTTTATTATGCTCATTGTGTGTTTTTTGCCTCTTCCTGGCTTCCCATATGGACAATGGCTCTTCTAGGTCCCAGCAGCAGCTTCAGAGGAAAAACGAGGGTGTGGTGGGGACTGGCTGGGTGCACAGATCTGTTCTCCCTTCATTATGGCTCCTGCTGGACTGTGGAACCAGCTCTTCTGGTAGTGGTGTTACTGGAGAATCGCAGGGTTCTTGTCTTCATGCAAGAAAGAATTCAGGCGTGAGACAGAGAGCAGTGGAAAGCAACATAGCAAGGTTTATTAGGGTAGGGACATCCGTAAGGACGGATGGGCACCTCTCCAGACAGAGCCTGAGACTGAGACAGTGCCCAGTCACTCGGACCGGGGGTGGGGTGGGGAAGGAGCGAGGTTACATGGTTGAGTGGAGAGATTACACCTGGCCAGGCAGGGTGACTCAGCAGAGAGGCAGAGGGCTGAGCGCGCAGTCCGGTTGAGGTCGGGGGTTTTTAAGGAGATGGGTCTTTGTCTTCACACATCTGCTCCTGAAGCAAAGGATTTTATGGATGTAAATATTAAGAAGCTCCTATCTGAATTTTCCCTTGAAGGTATCAGACAGGAGGAAGCCTAGCTGGTGCCATCCTGGGTTCAGAGGAAGGGTGAGCAGGACCCCCTAGAGAATGGGGATCAGGAGCAGGGTGTTTGAAATGCAGATACTGGGCTACATCTGGGAGATTGTGGAAAATTTGTCAGGCAGAAGGGGCGGGGACCTCCACCTGGCAAGATATCAGGTAGAAGGAGACAGGGCAGGATGTGAATATGGGGCTGCCCCTGAAACATTATTGGGATGACTTTGAGATGCAGCATAAGCTCATATCTAACTTCCTACCTAACAGTGGGAACTTGTTGCCAAGGGAGCCACATTGCCAGTGAGACTGAGGTCTCCCACCCACCTCAGTCCTCCAAAGTGAGTGTAGAGGATCTGGGAAGGACTTTCAGGCAGTAAGAAATGGACAAGACCTAGATCAGAAGGAACCTAGATTTTGAAGGATTGAGTTGGGTGGGGCTCCTTACCGTGAGTGTGCACAAGGTTGGGGTGTGGTAGCCTACTAAGATTTGGGGAATCTGATAGGGCAGCCAGGTGACCTTCACTTACAAAGGAAGTCAGATGACTTGCCTGATAGAATAGCTTACATCCAAATGTTAAGCATCTTTTTGTTGTTGCTGTTTTTACCTTTTAAGAGAGGGTGCAGCAGGGGGAGGTATCTTCTTTGTGTGATATTTTCATATATTTTTCCAAAACACCTCTGCCCAATCCCATTAGTGGACATTTTTGTTGGCAGACCTATGGCGTCCATTTGTTTGGGTGTCGTAGAATAATCAGCCTCAGGTGAGAGTTGCTCAGAGGAAAGCTTTATTTACTTGAGACAAGTAAAGGAAACAGCAGGGGTGTAGAGTTCTGTAAAAAAAAAAAAATCTGCCTCCCCAAGAAGCAGTTTGCCAGGGCTTCTAGAGCAAAAGTCAGGGAACTGTCCAGGACATAGAAAAGGGGCAGTGGAGGATCTGCTGCTTCCTCTGCTTTCTGGAAGCAGTTATAGAAGAGTAATCCTTCTCCTTAGCCTTAAAGAATGAGGAGTGAAAAGCCTCAGGGAGGGATTATGCAACCAAGAGTATAGGATTTAAACTCTGGAACAAAGGCAGGGAATCTGGAACAGTTTGCTCCCCTGAGCTTTTTTTCAGAGGGTGTCCCAGGAAAACTGATGTTATAACTTTGTACTTAGAGGGAGACAGGCTACCACCAGTGACAAGGAAAACTGCAAAGGACCGTCTGAATCAATTTTGAGTATACAGTGCATGAAGATGCATACTGCAAGCAGGAAAGGACCTACTACGCTCACGTTTTTACACCCTGCCTCTCTCTTCTGCTTATAACCTCCCTTTAAAGCCATTTCCATCTTCAGAGAATCTCAAACTAACATAAAATTACAAGCACATTGTAGAATTTTCCAAATGAATGAGACAGAACATGGACATCTTCATACGAAGAGTGTCCACTGGATAGTTCTTGGCCAGCAGTTTTTATTAGAGGGTACCAGCAAGTCTACACGCTGGTAAGCATATAGACACAGCTGTATATCAACTTTTCAGGGAAAAGAATCTGGTCTGGTGATCCATTACAGAGAACAGAATGGTGATATATATCAAGAAAGACAGATGATTTCTTCAAATGCTATCACAGGTTCACTAGTTCCCAAAAATGCCAAGTACCAGTTAAAGCCCATTAGCCCCCTGCTGCTTCTGCCACTGCATTCCCATGAAAGGGTGTGCCCTCACCTAGCTGCAGAGACAGAAACAGGACTGCCGCCATGCCTCTTGATTTCAGGGGGTGTGCACTCCACAGAGACACTTAGATGGTGTCCTCTACATCCCCCTTTCTTAATCTTAGGCATAGATTTTAAATTTGGGGGCAGTAGATCATATATGCATGAGATGATGCATGGACCAGACATACAGAGGATGAGGTTCACAAGTAGGGGTGCCACAAAGGGCAGCAGCCAATGTCGCCAGGGTCCCAACTGCCACCTTCAGGTTTAACATTTAAATGAGAAATTTCATTTTGATTGAAATTAGAATTCTCCATGATGTTGAAACAACACAATCCTGAAAATGGTTGACAACAATGTGATATTTAAGTAGCAAATGATTAATAGCAGCTCAATTCTGTAAAACATCTTCATGAATTTGACTTAACTCTGAATTAATATAAGATAAGGCAGTAGCGGTGGCATTAGCAGTTTTTTCTAAAGTGCATGCAAGCTCCTCCAAGAAGATGGGCGAGAGCAAGTCCATAAACAGGAGAACACAGGGCTTCCTACTGGTATCCTGACCTCAGGAGTGACAGTCGTTAAACAATGAGAGCCAACAGGGAGGGGAAAACATAACAGAATGATTAACAAGATCAGAGTAGAGTGTACATAAGTTGAGCGGAAATAGCAGTAAGTCAAGTGTCAGGAGTCCTGTAATGTGTTCCCACGCCAGGCATTGCTGTGCAGAAGCAACCAGCGACTTCACATCTCTCCAAGCGGCTGGTGGTCCATTCACCTTGGAGTACTTGCCATGAAGTGGCTCTGTTTCCTGATTCTGGAAAGGAGGAACTGGATCCTGTAACTGCTGGTGCCAACTCATGGTGTCCTGCTGGTTGGGGATAGAGGGCTGGAATCCACAAAGGAACTGTAAAGTGATGAAACAGAAACACACCCTCTCACCAATCTTATGAGTGATTTAGGGACCCTCCAATTAGGTGCACAGGTAAGAAATCTTACATGATAGTTAGTGCTATACTCATTTGCCAAAGTAAAACTAATGTAAATGATTTATACCATCCTCCTTCCTCCAAATGGGCTTTTATAAATATATGTCTGGGCCTGATTTGTTTAAAAAAATGAACACAATGACATAGTGAGTAGAGTTTCCTTTAAGTGGGTTGCCCAAATGGAACTGTTACTGGAGAAGCAAAGGGTCCTTGTCTTTGCCCAAGAAAGAATTCAGGCGTGAGACAGAGAGCAGTGGAAAGCAACATAGCAAGGTTTATTAGGGTAGGGACATCCGTAAGAACAGATGGGCACCTCTCCAAATAGGACCTGAGAGAGAGTGCACAGTTTACATTTAAGCTAGGGTTTTTAAGAGGATGGGTCTTGCCTTCCCTCCCCCTCTCCTTCTCCTCCTGAACAGAACAAAAGACTTGTTGGATGTAAATACAAAAAATTCCTTTCTGAGTTTTCCCCCTGAAGTTATCACACAGGGGAAGCCTGGCTGGCATGGCCCCGCCTTAGAGGAAGGATGGCTATCCAGTAGAAGGGGCAGGACCCCCTGGAAGGTTATCAGGATCCAGGCAGGGTGTTTGAAGTGCAGATACTGGGCTGCACCTGGAAGGTTATCTGGATGACTTGAGATGCAGATCTGGACCTAGATGTCAATTCCTTAGGCCTTTGTCACACACACATAAGCTCATTTCTGACTTCCTACCTAACAGAACCTGAATGGGTACCAGTAACAACATGTAACTAAGAGAAGGGTTTAGTAAAGGACAGTGAGTTACATACGTTTGCCAAAGCTCGTTGGCATGATGGTCTCTGGGACTGACAGCAGCAAAAGGAAAATAATGAGGGTTTTGAGCACATTGGGAACAATTAGAGATAAAAGCAGGAGCATGAGGAAGAGGAATTTTAAACTGTTTATGGAGAGATTCAGTTGATTGATGAAAAAATTCATGACTCTGAAGAGGATCAGTAAATAAGGCACCAAGATGTAAAGCTTCATCCACATGTCTGATGCCTTCTGAAAGAAAATCTGGTAAAGAGGTGTGACTGTGGATGAGCAGCACATAAAGGAAGTTCACATCGGCACAGCAGAGTGTGTAAGGTTAAAAAAAGGGCTAAGTAAATTAAGATCAATGGAAGTACTATGGGAAAACAGCGGCTGAGAAATTATTATTGCCTCGAATTTTTGTGTCACATGGAAGAATTTCCAAGCAGGTAAAGCAAAGAAAAAAGTGAGATTTAAAGGTTTAAAACAAAATTTATTAGAGTCAAAGAACTCCAGCCAGAGTAACATGGAGAGAAGTAAAACCCAAAGGATCACATGGCACTGTTTTTTGTGTTTTTTTTTTGTTTTTGTTTTTTTGTTTGTTTGTTTGTTTTTCTTTTTTTTTTTTTTTTTTTTGACAGGCAGAGTTAGACAGTGAGAGAGAGAGAAAGAGACAGAGAGAAAGGTCTTCCTTTTCGGTTGGTTTACCCCCCAAGTGTCCGCTACCACTGGCGCTCTGCGCCAATCTGAAGCCAGGAGCCAGGTGCTTCCTCCTGGTCTTACATGGGGTGCAGGGTCCAAGCACCTGGGCCATCCTCCACTGCCTTCCCAGGCCACAGCAGAGAGCTGGACGGGAAGAGGAGCAACTGGGACAGAATCCAGTGCCCCAACCGGGACTAGAACCCGGGGTGCCGCACTTAGAGGTAGAGGATTAGCCTAGTGAGTCGAGACACTGGCAGCACTGGGGTTTTTAAGTACAATTTCAAAGGAAAAAAAATTGACAGATTGGCATTCAGTTATCTCGCAGGGACAAAACCCTTCAAAAGACCTGATTTATAATCCTTTTTCTTATCTGGCTTGCTCCAGATAAAACATGAGATACCTAATTTGTTTTCACAATAAATTGTGAGGTCAGGAGCATATAATCACCACTCTCTTGCTATTCTTATGGTAAATTTGGGAGATTCCAAACAGTGGTAAGGTGGACACTTCTGACCTTGCTAAGGATAACTTTTGGGAGAAAGCAAGTATTTTATACCCCAAATCCCACTGGGACCACCCTGACTGTCCATTAACCCCATCTGACTCCTCACAGTAGGACTAATTTGAGCATGTAGTAAATGAAACAATATATTAGCAACATACTGAGAATTGGCAATAAGATTAAATGGTTGATCTTAAAGCAATTGTAACAATTTAAACAGCCCTCAGCTCACTGCCTTGAGCCATATTTTTGTGACAAGGCATGCCTTTTTATGAAATGAGGATTTTGTTGATAAGTGATCACTCCTCTTGAAGGCCATCTGTAAAAACAGTAAAAGTAATAAGAGCTTGTGCCATGGGAATCTTTATAATGATAGAACAAAAGGAAAATGGCAATGCTGTAAAGAGTTAACCAAGGATCCTAAGGAAGATTACAAGAAAGATCTGCATAATCAATGAAGGCAATTTGATAAGTAAGTTGAAATTGTAACAGGTGTTTATGTTCCTGTTTAGAAAAAGACAGGTAAATATTAACCAAATCAAGTCCAATCAAGGTAAGAGATCCATGAGGTCCTTTGGCAATTTAATCTGCAACAACTGGTGAGTAAGGATAGATGTTATCAGAAGAGGTATGAGGTAAATAAAGCCATTCAACAATGTAAATAATTTCAGAAACCTTTGCAAGCAATACTTCAGCAGGGTTAATAAGAGTGGGGAGAACAGGTAGTTGTAAAGGGGCCTTAAGAGGAAGCCAATTAACAAAACTCTGCCACAAGGTCAGATTAATATCTTTTACAGATTGCTGAATTTGAGGAGCAATCTTAATGGTATCAGTTGGATGTGTTTTTATCCTTTAAGGCTTCAAATAGAGGTTCTAACTATTGTATAGTCAACCTAACATAAGGACGAGCCCAATTAAGGTGACCTAAATACTGCTGTCATTGTACCAAGGTTAAAGGCTGAAGCAAAGGCATTTGGGGAAGAGTGGGATAGATTTGGCAGTAACTTTTGATCTAATTGTGGTTGTTCTTGAACTAGGGGCTCTACCTCAAGTAATCTTTCTCTAGGAAGGGCCATTGTTTAACCCCTTCTTCCCAATTTATATCCCTTTGATTTATTATTCTTGCTTAATGGCTCTGGCTAAAACTTCTAGGTCTATACTGAATAGCAATGGTGAGAGTAGGCATCTTTGTCTGGTACCAGATCTCAGCAGGAATGCTTCCAACTTTTCCCCATTCAGTATGACGTTGGCCAATGGTTTGTCATAAATTGCCTTGATTGTGTTGAGGAATATTTCTTCTATACCCAATTTGCTTAGAGTTTTCATCATGAAAAGGTATTGTATTTTATCAAATGCTTTCTCTGCATCTATTGAGGTAATCATATGGATTTTGTTCTTCAGTTTGTTAATGTGATGTATCACATTGATTTGTGCATGTTGAATCATCTCTGAATACCAGGGATAAATCCCACTTGGTCTGGGTGGATGATCTTTTTTTTTTTTTGACAGGCAGAGTGGACAGTGAGAGAGAGAGACAGAGAAAAAGGTCTTCCTTTTCCGTTGGTTCACCCCCAGTGGCTGCTGCGGCCAGCACACTATGGCCACTGCACCATGCTGATCCGAAGCCAGGAGCCAGGTGTTTCTCCTGGTCTCCCATGCGGGTGCAGGGCCCAAGCACTTGGGCCATCCTCCACTGCCCTCCTGGGCCACAGCAGAGAGCTGGACAGGAAGAGGAGTGACCGGGACAGAATCCGGCACCCCGACTGGGAATAGAACCCGGTGTGCTGGTGCCGCAGCCAGAGGATTAGCCTAGTGAGCCACAGCGTCAGCCTGGATGATCTTTCTAATGTTTTGTTGGATTCAATTGGCTAGAATTTTGATGAGGATTTTTGCATCTATGTTCATCAGGGAAACTGATCTATAATTTTCTTTCTCTGTTGCTTCTTTTTCAGATTTAGAAATTAAGGTGAATCATTTAAAGCAGGGATTAATAAAAAGGAAACAACACACCATGTGCTGGAAATAAAGAGGAAGCAGACCTGGTGAAATACTGTGTGTGAATTCAGATAAATGTGTGTGTTACTGCTGGGATTAGACCCTACATGGTGATTTTCATTTCTTCATGGGAGAAATTGTGCTGTCCTGAATCTGTGTAATGCTGGAGATACAATCAAAAGATGATCAAGTGACAGCAGCCAAGCTTTTAACCAGAATAATTTGGAGCAACATATCCCATATCAGTGAATTTGGAGTGTATCTATCTCTAATTCCTACTCAGCTTGGTATAGTGATTACCTACTTGACACTGCACTGTGTGTACTCCATGCATTAAGGATCCTACAGTGGAGAATGCTGACTGGCATGCCAAGAGCCACACAAATCCTTGTTTTTGAAACTGTTGTTATTCCTGTGGTGATGTTCATTAGATGACAATCAGTCATAATTAAAGCAACATACAATGAAGGAAATGTCTGTCAAGGCAGAGTTCTATGCCCACATGAACAATCTTTCAAAAAAGGTTTCAAGACATTTGCAGAAAAAATTGAAAATATATTTCCACACATGATCCTTACTGAAAGGATAAATACACTGCATTTTCAGGAATAAGCAACAAAAAAACTGAAAGTAGAAGAAAACTTTGGATCCAAGAAGAAAATAGTAGCAAAGGAATTGGCAAATACATTTGGGTTGATGGTCTCCAAAACCTCCTCAAGTTTGATGGATCATTGGAGGATGAATCAAAATCTGTTAAGTTCATGATGATGGCTGTTTAGATTAGAATCAGTCAAGGAAAAAGTACAGAGTAAGTGGTGTAAGCTTCAGATTGTCTGCTCCCATGAGCAGTTCTTAAGTGTTTTGGCAACAATGTGTTATAATCTGTCAGAAGTGCTCCCAGTTAAGGAAGGTGACCAAGTCTTGGCGTCCAGGTATTTTTCCATTGAGTGTCTGTCATGTATGAATGCGGTGCCCACATGACCAACATTCACTGCTCAGTCTTGAGGTCCCTCCTAAGTGTCAAACAGATACAATGTGGCCCAGAAACTCTGGCAGAGACAAGTATTTACCATAGGTCACATGGTTGGCATAGACCACAGGGGCCAAGGAACACAATGTGATCCAAAGTCTGATACAATGTGATGACAAAAGCAGGAAAATGTTCCAAGGGCTCAGAAGCTGTCTCCCAGGAACAAGTCCAAGACTGACTCTGTCTTTGGAATGTGCCTAGTTATAATAACTCAAACCTGCAATTTATTGCACTCATGAATAAATCAAAATAAACATTATGGGTAAAATTTTCAAATGAACAAAAAAACTGGTGCTTCAGAATAAAATGGTATGAAAATAGCATAAAAATCATATGAGAGAATGAATAAAGAGTTTGGCGAGGTAACGTGTATTAAAGTACAAAAGTTTAATGTAAAATTTCTTTGTAATCCTGAAAGGCATACAATTCAAAACACATAAAAATATGCATAAAGGCTTCTATTTGACATCATTGACTACTAAGAGAGCAAGAATCTTCCCACATGGTAGTGTCTATCTGCATTTAGCTTGCAGATTGATTCTTCCTTCTTTTAAAAGTAAAGTACATATTTATTTGAGAGAGAGAGAGAGAGAGAGGGAAAATTACTGTTCTTTGAGATTTGCCTAATAACTGGGGCTTGGCCAAGGTTAAAGCCAGGAGCTGAGAATTCAATCCAGGTCTTCCAGGGGTGGCAGGGACCCAACTGTATAAGCCTTCTAGTGTGCCTTCTAGGGTGCACATTAACAGGAAGCTGGAAGCAGGAGCCAGACTCAGGAATCAAACCCAGGTACCCCAATGTAGGATAAAGATGTCTTAACCACAAGACACTCCTTTCCTGATTCTTCTTTCTTAAAATACAACACACACTCCATATTATTAATCACATTTAATTTAATTGCTTTTAACATTATTGGGCAGCTCTTCCATATCGCTCATGATTTTTCTTTTAATTTTGCTTATAATTTACTAAGCAATAAGATTAAACACATGTTTACACAAGTCTCTTGGAGTTCAGTTTTAACTTCATTCCTTTAAGCAGTAGATATTCAGAAAATATGAACTTGGAATTCTGGTGGTTCGACCCTTTCATCATTATGCAATAACACTGCTTATTTCCAGAAATCATTCTTGCCTAAAAGCCCGCTTTATTTTTTATTGTTTTTGATAACACATCTTTTTATTTTATCTTTTTAATTGAGACAAATTTCATAGACATTAATACATGCGAATTTTAAATACAGAATTTTGAGGGGTTGATAAAATAACATACATGCTACCGAGATTATATTTAAAATCCCTAACATTTCTATCACCCCAGAAATTGTTCACCCCAGAAAACCACCATAGGGCATGCTTTAAAGTTTTGTCTCTTTCAAAATATCACTGTAATAAAGCCATGGTTTATGTACTCTTTGGAATCTGTCTTCTTTTGCTCAACATAATATTTTAAAAACCTGTCTGAGCTGTTTCATGTGTCATGAGTTCATGATTAAAATAACAATGTTCTGTTGAGTAAATATAGAAAGATTTGCTTATTCATGTTCTTGATGATAGAGATGTGCATTTCTTCAAGTTTGGACTGTTATGAAAAACAGAGCTGCTATAAAATTCAAATGCAAGTATTTTTGTTTTCAGTTCTCTTGGGTAAATGCCTAAAAGAGGAATTACTGGATCTTAAGTTTGGCATATGCTTAATATTTTATGAAACTGCCAAACTGTCTCCTTGCATTTCTGTGCCTCAATCTGCTATCATTTTTATTCTGCCTGAAAAATTCTCCCTATTATTTATTTTGTATGTGTCTGCTCCAATTTCCCAGCTTTCATTTTCTGACATCATCCTTATTTCACTGTTGTTTCTTGTTTTAATTTTATGTATTTTACACTTGATCTTAGCCAAAAGGCCAAGAAGTGATAATTTTTATGTATTTTATTTGAAAGGTGGGGCTGGGGGAGAGAGAGAGAATTTTCCATCTTCCATCTGCTCTTCATTCCCCAAATACCCATGGCTCCAGGGTTGTGCCAGCTGAAGCCCTGATCCTGGAACTCAATCTGAGTCTCCCACTTGGGTAATAGTTACCCAAGTACATGAACTATCACTGTTGCCTTGTTGGGTACACATTAGCAAGAAGCTGGATCAGAAGTGAAGTAGCCGGGGCTCATATGAACCACTCAGAGGTGGGATGCATGCATCTAAGAGGTGTCCTAACCACTGCATCAAACACCCCCCCCCACCTTGATTTCTGATTAATATTTTCCCAAAATGGTAATGTTGTTTTATCCATTTGTTTATTGTTTGTCCTTTCTTTGTCATTCACAAATAAAATATACATTTAATTTAAGTTTTCTCCTTGGAAGGTAACACACATGTTTTACAAACTTTATTGGAAGATGGAATTAAAAAACTAAGTCCATTTTGGTTGGAAACATGTTGAGATTCATACATGTCATGAAGTCCACATAGGAACAGACTTCTAGCCTAGCAACTAAGATACCCATTTCCCAAGCCAACGTGCTTAGGTTCAACTCCCAGCTCCAGCCCCTGGCCTCAGATTTCTGCTAATCCAGAAGCTTGGAAGCACTAGTAATGCCTCAGTAGTTGAGTTCCTTCTTCGATATGGGAAAACGGAATAGAGCCATTCAGCTTTGGCCCGGCTAAGCCACAGCCCCTGTACGCACTGGGAGAATGAACCAGTGCTTGGGAGTGTGCTCATGTGCATTTTCTCTCTCTATTTATGTATACATATGTGTGTGTATGTATTATATATGTATGTATATATTAATATATATGTATGCATATATTAATACTTATCCATTTACATGAACAAGAAGTTCATTGAAAGTGAATATTATGAAGAAACTAGGCATGGATTTTGAATGTCTTTTCTGTCTTTGCATCTATGATTTTATTTTTTTCTATAGTTATCAGTACTTGCAATGATGTTCCAGATATAACTTTCATTGTATTTACCCTACCGTGTGTTCATGGCACTACTTGATTCTGTGGTTTCATTTCTTTGGTCAGTTTTGTAATAATTTAGGCCATTATCTCTTCATATTTTTTCTATTCTATTTTCTCTTCTCTATATTTGCTGTTTTCTTTTTTTCCCTCTTTCTTTTCAGTTTTTCTTCTTGCCTATATTCTACTGTATGGATTCTCTTTGTCATCATGTGATCTGTTAAATCTCACTGTTATTAACTTCAGTTATTAGAAGTTTTGTTTTAGAATTTCATTTATATTCTTGATGTATTTTTTTTAGTTTCAGTCTCCTCTTTTATCTGGTTTTCTAGTACATTAATTAAAGTGATTGGTGTTGTCCATGTCCATTCAGCTCAAATACCTGAATTGTGTGTGAGATGCTTTATTGTCCCATTTCCTTTGCTATGATTTGTTAGGGCCTATCTTCTGGTCTGCCTGACACATTTTTGTTACATCACAAATGTTGTTCATAAAAGCTGTAGAATTTCTATTTCTGATGTCTCTATTGTAAAAGGATTTCACCTTTATTTTGGTTGGAAGTTAGAGCTTGAGCTCTTCACCTTGATCCAAGACAGAGAAGAACTAATTTCAGACCACGTGAAAACCACTTCCACTTTGTCCACACTCAGGGCAAATCACTTCTGTCACTCAGCTGAGATTCTGAGCTGTCCAAGCAGGGCCTCGTCCTCGGTGTACTCTGAGGTTTGCTGCGCTTCGTCTTGGAACCTCATTGCTTCTGCTGTCTAGTGTGCAGTGCTGTTAGGAATGAATGATCCACAGGACAAAGGGGAAAATTGAGTATCAGGCATAGTTCTTGGCATTTTCCTTTTCACCAAGTCCTGGGGACTTTGTATCCTTGGGCTCCAGTGCTTTCTATATTCAGTTACTTAACAATTCTATTAACTCTGAGCAGTCATGGTCTCCTTAGCTTCTTGCTTTCAAATAAGTAGGAAATGGCAGATGTCAGAGTTTACTATGCTTTCCCCTTTTCTCAGGATTTTGTCTCTTCTACTTTTGCTTTCTATTGCTTACAAATAAATATGCTTTATATTTTATTCAGCTTCTATAGTTATTCTCAGATGGTTGGGTTAGAGAAACTACCTTGTTACAGCAGAATTCAAAAGTCTAAACAGCCTGGACTCACTAAATGTCAGTGTGGCCCTTGGTTTCCAATCTCCCACTTTCCTTGAAAGGATTTTCACATTGCCCACCACTGTTAATGTTAGTCCACTCTTCCCCATTGTCTGTTGCTCTGCAGCTTGCTTGAATATTCTAATGCTTCCTGTAGCTTCATTTGGATCAAACCACAATGGATGGACTATCAACAAAATATATTCCTCTTTGTTCCAAGTATCTTTGAAGTTTCCTTGGCTCTTCCTTTCTCAATCACTGTGTATATTAGTCCCCATCAATCTCCATCTCTGACATTCAGACATCTAAATTTGCCCATCTGACATCCAAGATTAATTCACCTTCCTTCAGATGAAGGGCACTCGGGTCTAAATATTTCTCTGGTGACAAATTAGCTTTGAGGAAACCCCATTTGCATCACAATAACTTCAACCTAATGTCCTGAATATTATCTCATCTCTTTGTTCTGCCAGACCATAGCAGCCTCTGGACAGGTGCAGACGCTTGCATTCCAGGAGGGGCCTGACACCATCAATCTCGTGTGGTGGCTCCTGGTTCTGCTCCTAGACAGTTGATGAACATGTCTGCCACAGGCTTGGTAATGCTGAATTTCAGTGACGGGTTTCCTTGACTTTGGCTCTCCATGGTGTTCAAATTGTTGAGAGGAGAAGCTGCCCCATGTGCAATAAATGTTGGTAGAGTTCTTGAACATATTACTACTCATCAAGGGTAAACTCCTTTAATCTTAATCTTAAAACATGTTTTTCCTAGTTATTCTAGTCATGATTCTCTGAATTTTCCTCAAAATGACTTTGTTTATTAATAATTGCTATGAATTACGTATGAGTAGACCCTTTGTGTCAATATATTCACCTGAACACATGACAGTGAGGTGGCCGGTGACTCATGCTTTTGTAAAAGTTCACCAAAGTAAGGTGAATATGTTAAGACATTTCTCCCATCTCTTTTGGGACCTAGGGACTGAAGCAGTTCCCAGGAACAAGAAGAGCAGAGAAAGATTTTCCTGGATAAATAATTAACTAACATCAGTAACAGCCATCACTGTATTTCTTCATGTAAAGACAACTAGGATCTTGGAGGTGACAGTAAAAGTATTTGGTTGTAGAAAATGCAGAATGAGATATGAGTAATGAAGTAAAAAAGTAAAACTTCGATATGAAAAATGACATTTAGATTCTATGTTTTAACTTCTGTTTTCTTCTACTTGAGTAATTAATATGTTTTTTTTTGGTAACTGTTTCAAGAAACAAATAGAATGGTGATAAATTCAAATAATACTTCTTTCCATCAGAAAGAAAAGCTGTGATTACTGTTTTAATTAATTTATGTTACTAAATATTTTATGCATTTATTATCTTTTTTCATAGATTTTCATTTTTACTTCATGGCTGCAACCCCTGTGTAGCCCCTCCCTAGCCCCTATGCTCCAGAGACCACCACGGTACCATGTAAGTGTGACCACAGCAATTGTTATCAATATTGTGTGTATAGAACATTTTTGAACTGTACATTTTGTCTGTTATCAAAAATAAATATTTAATTATTTGCATACATTCATAAATTGCTGTTGTGACATAATTGCTAGAACCAAAAAATAATCCATAGGTGAGTGACTAATTAATTACCATGAAGATCATACGCAGCATCAAATTCAGATGTATGATACCATTTAAAAATACTTTCATTTTAAGATTATTGCTGAGATCTTACTATCTGCTCAGTCTACTTTGGGAATGACTAGAAGTGAGAATGAAGCAGAATGCTGCCTCCTAACAAAAGGAAACTGTTTAAGAGGATGTAATGAAGGTCCTGCTATGTGGAAGAGAGAGAGTGCCAGCTGACCATGATCTTGGAATCACCTATTCAAAACTGCTGACCTTATGCATAAAAAACTGTGGGCTTGAAAAGTCAAAGGCTGTAACGAAGAGCTTTCCAGATAGCATAGACCAGAATTTCATTCTTCTATTTGCTAACTCGGTGCTATTCACTTGATGACCTACGTAGGCTAAGGAGTCAACTCTGCCCAGCAACATAACGTAGGTCTGAACGCATCTGCAAAACAGATTGCAGTCTGAAGACCACATTTTCTTCCATAATAATGAAACCCAAAAGGGAAAAACACCCACCCTTATTAACAAAATTCGAGGTCTCTTTTGCCACAGGTGATGGAGTTTAACGACTTCTTGAACCATGCTGGAGGTGAAGAATGGAGGAAGCCCAGAGCAAGCTTGTGTGCAGTCACTTTGTCGTAGTCATTATCAAATCCATTTGCACAGAGCCTTAGGTGTTAGTATTCACATGGCAGACAAAACACATCCCTTTGGCTTGTGGAGTCCTTTCCTGAAACCAGATGGGTTCTAATTAACGCAGTAGCTGTACACAAGTCCACGTTTTTATTCCTCAGTGGAAGCCTGAGATCCACTTGGGATTTAGTTAGTTAGTTTATTCCAGGAAACTACCACTTACATTAACTCTGTGGTATGACTAGGGAGAGAGTTTAGAGGGTTGTTTAAAGGCAGGGGAGGACGGCAAACTGAATTCTTTGTACTCCTAGACTCATCAAATTAATGTTTTTTTTAAAAGATGTATGCAATCCCAAATATCATTAGAGATTTCCAGCTTTTAGAGTGGTAACAGGATTTCACCCATTTTCTTGAAGAATAGAATTGCAATTTTGTTTTTTTTTCAACTTTTATTTAATAAATATAAATATCCAAAGTACAACTTTTGGATTATAGTGGCTTTTCCCCCCATAACCTCCCTCCCACCCACAACCATCCCATCTCGCACTCCCTCTCCCATCCCATTCTTCATCAAGATTCATTTTCAATTATCTTTATATACAGAAGATCAACTTAGTATATACTAAGTAAAGATTTCAACAGTTTCACCCACACAGATACACAGAGTACCCAGTTAAGTGTTCACCTGCCCAGTAAGCCTTGGCCATGTGAACAAGTGATGTGGGGATTATGGGAATGCCATTGTGGCCAAATAGAATCAAATTCAGCTCTCCAGTGACCTTTGCCTTCTCTTCTTCCTGCTTGAACTTTAGACACAGATCCTGAAGTGGACGTAAGTATTCTGATTTCACAAGGACAAGATCCCCATGGTGAGGACAGCAGAGCAGTGAAATGGGCAGAGCCTGAGACAGGATAGGGCCTGGGTCTCGGTGCACTGCTCTGGGCTTTCTATGGTCGGTAAGAACTCAAGTACCTGTTTGTTGAAAGCTCCACATTAGTATCCCAAGTCCTGTGGGTGTCTAGGGCTCTGCCAGAAATATCTTTGTCAGATTTATTTGAAAAAATTAGTCATATTTTATCAGTCAGCATTGCCTACATATGAAGATGTACATTGTCATGAAAGTGGAGGTGGAAAACACCCAGCATCTCACTTTTTCTTTGGAACTTCCAAACCCTCTCCCACAAAACACCTGTGAACATAGTAGACAGCTGAACAATCAGTTATCACAGGAAGCATTTCCTCTCACTGAGCTCCAAGACACGTTGTACAAGTTATAACAGACATCTTTAATTTTGCTGTGTTCTCCTACACCATGGAGACTTTCTGGAAAATTTCCCATGTGCAAAGTAGGGTCCCTCCCTAACTTCAGCATCTCTCCACCTTGCAGTCTCTCTTTCGTGTTCATACATAGTTGCTCTCACAAGGCTCAGACACAAATCCTTGTCTCTCTCAGGAGGAACAGCCTTACTCTTGGTGAAGCCACACCACACACATGAAGACTGGCTTTCTTCCACAGCTGCGTATAAAATATTATGTGTGTTTTTGTTTAATCTTACAGTCTTATTGCTGTTTAGCTAAAAGGAATGTTGGTACCAAGACATACGATTGTTTTCATTTTGTTGTAAGTGAAGAAGACATCTGCATATACAACTGATATGCATTTAAACCATACAGATTCTGTTTCATGGCCTTTGTAATTAAATTTCTGCTTCAAAGGACTGATGCATTCCTTAGATATGGCTTCTAAGATATCAACAAACCTCAGAAGATTTAGAAGAGTTCATAAAGTGTTACATAATGGTGAAAATCAGACAGCCTCAGCAGGCTGTTTGCTTGTTGTGGAACTACTTTCTGTCTCTGTATCTCACAAACTTTCTTTCCTGAACAGAAACAGTCACACAGAGATCATCATACAAGTAATGAGGCTGCGCACACAGGCTGAGACAACAAAGAAATGCACTAAAACTGTAGTTGTTAATTTTCAGTGGAGAAAGATGACAAATTTTAGTTTATAGATTCAGACTCAATTTTTTAACAAAAGTGTAACCTTTATTTGATAATGGTTTTATGTTTTTTCCTAAATGTTAGTTTTTTTTTTTTATGGTAAATCTTAGTGTCTATTAATGAAGGAAATGAGCTTCTTATTTTCAGGTAGTGATAATCGCATCATCACTGTTAGGGACTCCAGGGGCTCCTGAGAAGGAAAGGAAAAAATAAAGCAAACAAAATGGCGTGGCTCTCCAGGAGCCCTCAGGGACGGGAGAGGTACACACAACGTAGTCTTCAGATGTTGCATCTGCCAAACATTTGTGCTCACGGATCTGGTTGAGCACACCCCAGGTTTCTCTTTATGCAAAATGGGCTACTTTGCTGTCAGCTCCCTGATTAGCTCTGAGCTGCCACCTCATTAGCATGTGTACAAACCAGTCAGAAGCACTTCTCCATTCAGTACACTATCTAAGCCCCAGACAGAGACCTTCCTCAGCAGCCTTCTGAGGTCCCCTCCCAGCTTCTGGAGCTTTCGCTGTTGCTTGATAAACTCCCTTTGCCTGGCTCACTCTCCATTGTCCATGTGTCTCATTCTTTGTGGTTGCCAGACAAGAATGTGACAAAATAATCTGTCTGCAGATTTTAGGGGCTCATCGGGATTATTGGATTGTGATTAAAACAGACTAATTCCATCTTTCACTTTTTTCCTGGAGTCTCTATACTCTACTGTAGTTCTTTACCAGAGAAAGCCCTGGCACATGCAGTTTTGGAGGACCTGGTACTAAGTTCCTGAATCAGGGTTGTTGGCTCTGCCTACTCTGCAAGGGATAACCTTAAGGGCATTGGTTAGTCACCTTTCCCCTCTAAGGTTCCGCTCAATCAGAATCATGTGACTGCTGGACAGGCACCCCTTAGCACCAACCATTGGTTTACCTAAGACCTATTGGGAATCCCAGGCACAGGAGATGGAGGGTCAGGGATGACTGAAGGAGCAGGTGTCCTGATGCTTTACCCTCTCCCCTCCCCCCAATTCTGAATACCAGGAAGCCCACATGCTCACAATCCACAAGTTCAATGGAGGCCTTGAACAATATAAAAGCAGAGGAAGGAAACCGAGGTATAGCTTTCTCTCTCTCTCATTCCAGATGGGTAACAAGCCATCTTTAGTGCACATCGTGAAACTGTCGATTACTTTGATCCTCGGACCCTAAAGAAAATGCAACTTGTATTTCTCTGTGAAAACTGGAAGACAGGGAAACCTAGCCTCCTGGGGGAAGCAGTAATTACAGCACCATCTGACAGTTAGACTGTCCTTCCGTAACACCAGAAAATGGTCTGAGGTCTGCGATGTACAGACCTTCTTTGCCCTTAGAGACAACGATGATCTCTGCCTACATTGCAAAGTTGACCCAGCTCTTATGGCTATGATAACTGGCAAAGCTAGCACTGATCCAACAAAAACCACTCTCTCTCCCAGGAAGGGGACAAGTTCCTCCACTAGCTCCTCACCTTAGAGGCCATCCTGTCCACCATACCACAGATCTCCTTGGATGCCGAGATTCATCTAAAAGGAGCTCCACTGTTGGTTCTGCCTCTTTAGCAAGTTCCTAGTGAATTTAGAGCTCCCTGAGCCCAAGTTCCCTTTTCTTTGCAGTACTTGGGAGAGATGAAGGGGGACCCGGGGGATATTCTTAGATGACTCCAGTAGATACACTGAGGATTTCAAAGTTTGAGTAAACAGTGCAAACTGACCTGGAAAGATAAAACATTACTAAATCAGACGCTTACAGGAATGAAGAAAAGGGCAAATCTATAGGCCACTGAGATTTTGGGGGATGGTTTGTCTATGGCCTATAGCTCTTCCTTGGGTCAAGGAGCTCTGTATTCTATGGGTCAGCATGTGGTATCTCAGCAGGAATCCAGATGGGACCTAGAGGACTCCTTGGAGGACTGGAAGAGTAGACACTTCCAGGCATGCATTCCAGAAGAATTGAGGAGGACTAGAACAAAGCCCCCAAGCTACTCCAAACTGGTGAGGATTGATCAGGCCCGGGAGGATTACCCCCAGGCTTCCTAGAAGCACAGAGAAGAGCTTTGGTTGAAGATATCCCCTCATCCCCTGACTCTGTAGAGGGACAAAGCCATTAAAAGGATACAGTTATCACCAGTCAGCTCCAGTTATTAGGAGACAGCTCCAAAAGTTAGCCATAGTGGTCCTATGGATAATGCCTTGGATATAGATTATAGATTGTGCCTTGGATAATGGTGGAAGCTGCCACCTCAGTCATTTTTAATCAAGATGAGGAGGAGCCCAAGAGCGGGAGAGGGGAGGGAGTAAAAGGTGACCACGCCGGTGGCTGCTTCACAGTCATAGAGCTGGAGGTTCCCAGAAGTCTCCAGAATGCTGTGGATTCAGTCCAACAAGGCACTTCTATAGCAATGCCTTTGCATGAAGAGGAGTCCTCTGTGATCCTGTCCTGTCTAAGGAGGAGACCACTGGGGAGCAGACTGTCCTTGAAGATAGAAGTCTCTGGGTCCAGATCCTTCCCCACAAATGGCCCAACAGCACTGAAGGTCCCAGGACTTCCTTCTCTGACTGCCACCACTCAGAGCACTATGGCCATCCGGATCCCTGGGCAATCTTGATGGTTGGGGGAAGGGAATCAATCTCCTCACAGATACTGGAGCCACCTGTTCAGTCTCCTCTCCAATGCAGGCCTCTCCTCCTCTTTAGCACAACTGTGAGGGGCATCTCAGGGAAACCTTTGACCAGAAATTTCTCCGAACCCTTTAGCTGGGGTTGGGAGGGTCTTCTTGTTCTCCTCTTCCACCAGTACAAATATCCAACTGGCAGAGCTGACAGCTCTGACAAGGGCCCTTGAGCTGAGTAGGGATTAGAGGGTCAACATTCACACTTCCTCAAAATACACCTATTTAGTTGTTCATGCTCATGCAGCCATTTGGAAGGAGAGCCACTGTCTCACGGCCGATGGGTCTCCTCATTGGTGTCACCAGGAATTTACTAGGCAGCGGTTTTACACTGTAAGGGACAGGGGGAGGGGACAGTTGAGGTAGCTGAGGGAACTTGATTGGCCGAGCTTGCAGCCAACTTGGCTGCACAGAGGCCCCCTTCCTTGAGACAGTGGAAGCTCCTTTGACTTGGGAGGATTCCCTGTGAGAAGTGGGGCCCCAACATTTTCCTGATGAGATGGAGTGGCCTGTCTCCGACATACTCTCCAACCTTTAAGATGGCTGCAGTTTTGCAAAGACTCTTCACCACCCCTTCCACCTACGGGAGGATAAGACTTACCACTCAGGCCAAAAGGCAGTTTACAGGAAAGGATTTTATAAAACTGTCAGACAGGTGGTAAGTGCCTGCATGACCCACCTCAAGGGCAACACTCTTAGCTGGAGAACTTTCCCATTGGGATGCAGAGAACAGAAGGCTACCCTGGGGAGCACTGGCAGATAGATTTCACCCACGTGCCAAGGACTGGAAAAGTTTGATACCTTCTAGAATGGGGGACACCTTCACTGACCAGGTAGAGGCCTTTCCCTGCAGAACTGAAAATGCTTCTGAAATAGTTAATAAAACACACGACTGTCCTACCCAGTTCCAATAAACAATACAACAGCTCTCAGGAACCCAAACTCCACAGCTGGGAACTCCGTTGTTTGACCCAGGGTACTTCTCTCCCTCTCTACCTAGGCCAGGTGTGGAGAGGTCCCTACACAGTTCTTTCCACTCCCACCATCAACAAGGTGTTGGGCTGGACTCCTGGATTCACCATCCCAGAGTAAAAGCCTGGCCCTCTGTGCAGTTGGAGAACTCCATGTGAAGAGGCGACAGTGAAGAAGAGAAGGAAGACAGGGATTATTCCTGTGAGGCCACAAAAGGATTCGAGCCACTGTGCAAGACACAGCTGCATTTCAGGAGAAGGCCTACTCCACTTACCGATCAGTAGCTCTTCACTTCTCAAGTCTGCTCTCAGTCATGAGTCATTTCCTCGCAATTGCTTGCCTAATTACCAGGAATTAAGCTTCATATTGTGCCTCGTTGTTCACCTTGACTCTCACGCTCCTGTTTCTCTGACCTCACCCTGCAGTGCCACCTCTGATCAAATATCCTCCTGGAGACATGAGTGAAGCCATTACCTAGCTTCAGCGAATCGCTATGGCTTTCAACTTAACTGCTTGCTGGATTCGTAGGAAGAGCTGCCAGGGGACAGTGGTCCCTGTTAGCCTCAGAGACTGGCAAATGCCACCTTGTACCTCTGTCCTAATACAGTATATGTGGGCCCTCCCTAACAAGGCCACAGACAATCTCTTTTTAGGAGCCAAATCACTTACAAAACTTCTCCCCTTCCCATGACCTCTAACGCGCAGTGAAAATTGATTTGGGAAAACTGTAAATATCTATCAACCTAATTTTCTTAAATGCTTTGAAAAATCTTCTTATACCCCAGATGGCAGGGAAGCAGGAAGACTTAGCCAAAACCAAATCGATTCACCTTCTGAGTCTCCAGTTCCTCTGTGGAGGAATCTTGGCATTCTAGATCCAACTTAAGCTGTATTTAGACTCTCAAAAGTGTCATACATTCCTAAGGCCTATGGTCTCCACCCCTAAGAGAAAACCCGCCTTCTGTACCAAAAGCAGTGGCTCTTGTGGGGCAGGATGGGATCCTGTGACTTGTGAACATCACACCACCATAGCCAAAGGACTAATGATAGGATCCCAGAACTTCTTCCTAAAGTGCTACCCTAGGGCCACACACATTCTACCTCTAGAATAGTTGACATAGATTATTCCATTATCTGGCAAAAAATCTTGGGAACAGCTAATACTAAATCAGGTTCCAGCTGTCTTTAGTCCCTGAACAAGGACTCTTTTTGTCTGCAGAAATCAGGCCTACCTATCATGCCACTGTGCTGAAGAGGCCGATGTCCCTTAGCATTCATCATCACCCCTGTGGATTGTGCTCCTGGGGGCACCCCCTGCTATGAGTCCTCAAGAACTCTTCCCCTCAAATCTAGAGAGCAGTCATAGCACCTGTCTTGGTTCCTCTGCTGACAGGCCCAGCCAGCATCACAGGGTGGCTGTGGGGGGAACTTCAGCCCACCTCTCATTTCAGTTGACAAAAGGCTTAAAATAAACTATAGGAAGAATAAGAAATTTAAACCAACAGGTAGATTGCGACTCCTCTTTCAAACTCAAAGAGCCCTTGATCTCTTGAGAGCACAACCTGAAAGGACCAGTGCTGACCTTGCAAAGGAAGAATGTGGCTTTTCCATAAACAATACAGAGCAGGTACTCACACACCTGGGTGCAGGTGAAGATGTCACTGCCTGTGACTTCTCTGAATGGTGGTACTCCATGATGGCCCTTAATTCTTCTAGCCTGATTTATACCCCCTTGTTTAGAGTCAATCAAGCCTACATGGCCATACAGATAGAACCTCGCATGGAAATCTCCTTCTACCAGGGACACAGGCACAAACATGCAAGGACCTTTGTCCATCATCCCCCAGATGATGCCATTTCGAGCTTGAAGCAGCAGGAGCAATTCCTAATGGTGGTTAGGGTTACCTCTTCAGAGGGTGATTGATAAACATGATGTAGCCCTGCAGGAGTCCCGAGAGATGGGAGAGGTACCTGCAGCCAAACATCTTGCTCCTCACAGACCTGATAAACCACACTGCAAACTTCCTGTTACACAAAATTAGCTACTTTGCCATTGACATCCTGATTGGCTCACATCTTTTTACTCATTAGCACGTGTAAGTACCAATCAGAGGTACTTCTCATTTCAGTAACTCATATAAACCCTTTGGGTCCCCATCTCCGTACCTGGAACTTTCTCTTTTGCTTAATAAATTTCATGGCTTACTTTTTTTTTTTTTTTTTTTTTTTTTGGACAGGCAGAGTTAGACAGTGAGAGAGAGAGAGAAAGAGAGAGAGAAAGGTCTTCCTTTTTCCGTTGGTTCACCCCCCAAACGGCCGCTACAGCCAGCGCAGTGTGCCAATCCGAAGCCAGGAGCCAGGTGCTTCCTCCTGGTCTCCCCTGCAGGTGCAGGGCCCAAGCACCTGGGCCATCTTCCACTGCCTTCCCGGGCCACAGCAGAGAGCTAGATTGAAAGAAGAGCAAATCGGACAGAACTGGGGCCCCAACCGGGACTAGAACCCCGGGTGCAGGCGGAGGATTAGCTAAGTAAGCTTCTGTGCTGGCCTTATGGCTTACTCTTTATTATCTGTGTGGTGCATTCTTCATGATCATGAGACAAGAACCTGATGGGAAAAAAATCTGCCTGTAACAATACTGTGTGATGACTACTACTAAAATATACGAAGGCAAAGCTCACTCTCAAACAAACAAACAAAAAACTGTATGGTGCACATATCACAGACTGCACTACCACCAGTATTCAAACATACTGTGCCTTTAACATGAGTTGCTTCAAAGTCCTCCCTTTCCTTTCAAGTGACATTGACTGGATATGTAAAATAAGAGAAAACAAATGAAAAGAGGTGTTTACTAATGGAGTTTTGGATGCAGCTGAATGAAATTATCACCAGCGTAAAGAGATATCAAACAGAATAAAACTAGAAGATTTCTAATTTAGATTTTGGATCATTTGTAGCATGTGGGATGCATATCACTTGATGTTTCTGGGAAGCTTGAGTTTCACATTTTACAATCAGTGTCAAAATTCTGTTTAATATCCTAAATAGAGATGATAAATTTGTTTATTTTGTTCAGTTTCTTTAAATAATAAAGCATTCAAATAAATACACAAAAATAAATAGATATTTCTCATACTTGTTAACTTATTAACAGACATTAATTTCACCTTGAAGTTATTTTATAGTCCTCTGACTAGGAAACTTTTTTCCCTTTCATACTCAATTATTTAGCATGAGATATATAATTAGTCTCTATTTGAGGGGTACATATTACTTTAGGAAATAATTTTGGCTTTGAAAATTGTTCATAATATAAATAACACACATCTCTGTTGTAGTCATGTTGGAATTCTCATCATGTAGAATGTGTATTTTTCATTCTGGTAACAAACGCTGATGTTACATACAGAAAAAGTACTTAAATATTAAAAATGATTTATTATTTCATGACATTTTAAAAAGATATGCGTTATGGAACATGCCACATGGAAAAAAGATACCTCAACATTGTACAAACATTACCAACCACTCATGGAAGCAGATTCTTCATGAAAGTAACTTCATGAAGTATAAAGCCTCTATTGTAAGAAGCCATATTTTTAATTACATTGATAAAGATTCACTTACCTCTTTTAAATGATTAGGTAAAAGACTTTCTATTCTATGCTTTACAGATAAACATATTTTAAAGAGGGGTAAAATGTAATTTTATGTTTTATTATTTAAATATAAAAATTACATAATTGTTTAAATGTTGTTCTAATAGGTAATGTTGACTAGGTGCTTACTTTTTGCCAGAGAATGTGTTCAACAAGTTACAGGCATTATTTTCTTTGTGTTCTCAATAAACTCTGTGAAGTAAGTATTATTATCTAGCTCATTTTAAAGATAAGGTTTCTGAGTCTTAGACTGAGAAACTTGCCCCAAGTTTACTCAGCCAGGAATAAATCAACAGCTGTTTAACTACAAAGCTGCTATTTTTAACAACTTTGATGTTCCCTCCAATTACCTATCAATGAGTGCTTCTTTATTTTTTGTGAAAACAAGACTTTTATCTCTAATATTCTTCTGACTGCTTTTTAAAATGATTTCTGAAATTTTGATGGTAATTTGAGGACATTTTAAAGTACTTTTCCTTAAGAACTTTTTAGTGAAATAATAACAGGAAACTTCCATAATTTGTAGAAAAAAAAGGGGACATCCAAGTACAGGAAACACATAGAAGTCTTAATAGATAGGACCAGAAAAGATCTTCACCAGGACACATTTTAATCAAACTCACCACAGTAAAATATAAAGAAAAGATTCTAAAATGTGCACACTAGAAACACCAGATTACTTTCAGAGGATTTCCAGTTAGACTTACAGTGGACTTCTCATCAGAAACCATACAGGCTAGGAGTGAATGGTGAGATATATTCCAAGTCTTAAGAGAAAAAAAAAAACTGTCAACACAGAATACTATACCCTGAAAAGCTCTTATTTATGAACGAAGGTGAAATAAAGACCTTCCATAACAATCTGAAGTTGAAAGAATTTGTCACCACCCATCCAGCCCTACAAAAGATGCTTAAGGATGTGCTGCACACAGAAACATAGAAACATAGTCATCATGATAAAGAAAGTAAAGGAAGAAAATCTCTCAGTAGAAGTTAAAAAGAAATTCAAAGTAAAAAATAGGAATATTTTTGGAAAAATGGCAGGGCAAAGTCATTACTTATCAATAGTCTTCTTGAATGTAAATGGTCTCAACTCTCCAGTTAAAAGACACAGACTGGCTGAATGGATTAAAAAACAAAACCCATCTATTTGCTGCCAAAAAAAACACATCTCACCAAAAAAGTTGCACACAGACTGAAAGTGAAAGGATGGAAAAAGATATTCCTTGCCAACAGAAACCAAAACAGAGCTGGTGTTGCCTATATATTATCAGACAAAACAGACTTTAAGACAAAAAGTATTAAAAGAGACAAAGAAGGTCACTATAAAATGATTAAGGGATCAATTCAACAGGAAGATGTAACTATTATAAACATATGCACCTAATTACAGGGCACTTGGCTACTTAAAGAAATGTTAAAGTATCTAAAGGGAGACATGGACCCAAATACATTAGTAATGGGGGACTTCAATACCCCACTTTTAGCAATGAACAGATCAACCAGACAGAAAATTGGCAAGGAAACAGCAGTTAATTAACACTATAGACCAAATGGACCTAACAGATAGCTACAGAACTTTTTATCCTATAGTTGCAAATACACATTCTTCTCACTAGTGAATGGAAATTTCTCTAGGATTGAGCACATACTAGCCCATAAAGCAAGTCTCAGCAAATTCAAAAAAATCAAAATCAAACCATGCAACTTCTTGAACACAATAAAATGAAGCTAGAAATCAGCAACTCAGGAATCTGTAGAGCATATGCAAGCACATGGAGACTGAACAACATGCTCCTGAATGAACTGTGGGCCACAGAAGAAATCAAAAGAGAAATAAAAAAAATTCTGGAAACAAATGAAGATGACAATACAACATATCAAAACATTTGGGATACAGCAAAAGTAGTGTTAAGAGGAAAGTTTATAGCAATTGGTGCCTACATCAAGAAATTGGAAAGTTACCAAATAAATGAGCTATCAATGCATGTCAAGAATCTAGAAAAACAATAGCAAATCAAATCCAAAACTAGTACAAGAAAAGACATAATTAAAATTAGAGAAGAAATCAACAAAATTGAATTCAAAAAACCAATACAAAAGATCAGCAAAATGAAGAGCTGGTTTTTTTTGAAAAAAAAAAAAAATGACATACCTTTGGCCCAACTAACCAAGAAAAGGAGAGAGAAGACCCAAATCAATAAAATTAGAGGCAAACAAGGAAATGTAACAACAGACATCACAGAAATAAAAAAGAATCATCAGAAATTACTACAGAGAGCTGTAGGCCAACAAACTGGGAAACCTAACCAAAACAGAAAGATTCCTAGACACATCCAACCTGCCTAAATTGAGCCATAAAGACATAGAAAACCTAAACAGACCCATAATGAGATGGAAAGTGAATCAGTAATAAAGGCCCTCACAACAAAGAAAAGCCCAGCACCAAATGGCTTCACTGCTGAATTCTACCAGATATTTAAAGAACTACGTCCAATTCTTCTCAATATATTCAAAACCATTGAAAAGAAAGAATCCTCCCAAATTATTTATTTTTTATATTTATATTTTTTATTTTTTTGACAGGCAGAGTGGACAGTGAGAGAGAGAGAGACCGAGAGAAAGGTCTTCCTTTGCCATTGGTTCACCCTCCAATGGCCGCCATGGCTGGCACACTGCAGCCGGTGCACCACGCTGATCCGATGGCAGGAACCAGGTACTTATCCTGGTCTCCCATAGGGTGCAGGGCCCAAGCACTTGGGCCATCCTCCACTGCACTCCCTGGCCACAGCAGAGAGCTGGCCTGGAAGAGGGGCAACCGGGACAGAATCCACGCCCCAACTGGGACTAGAACCTGGTGTGCCAGCGCCGCAAGGCAGAGGATTAGCCTAGTGAGCTGCGGCGCTGGAGTATCCCAAATTATTTCTATGAAGCCAGCATCACCTTAATTCCTAAACCTGAAAAAGACACAACAGAGAAAGAGAATTATAGACCAACTTTCCTGATGAACATAGATGCAAAAATCCTCAAAAACTTAAAATTAAAAGAAAAATTATAAAAATTAGGTTAAATTTTGTTAATCTTTTTATCAATTTTTTATGAAAAGAACATTTTAATTTATTTTTTTTAAAAATCAGACATATCTATATTTTTTTTCTTTTTTCTTTTTTGCTTTCAAACTTTTATTTAATGAATATAAATTTCCAAAGTACAGCTTATGGATTACAATGGCTTCCCCACAACACACAACTTCCCTCCCACCCACAACCCTCCCCTTTACCACTCCCTCTCCCCTTCCATTCACATCAAGATTCATTTTCCTTTCTCTTTATAGACAGAAGATCAGTTTAGCATACATTAAGTAAAGATTTCAACAGTTTGCTCCCACACAGAAACATAAAGTGAAAAATACTGTTTGAGTACTAGTTATAGCATTAAATCTCAATGTACAACACATTAAGGACAAAGATCCTACATGAGGAGTAAGTGCACAGTGACTCCTGTTGTTGCCTTAACAAATTGACACTCTTGTTTATGGCATCAGTAATCACCCTAGGCTCTTGTCATGAGCTGCCGAGGCTATGGAAGCCCCCTGAGTTCACTGACTCTGATCATATTTAGACAAAGCCATGGTCAAAGTGGAAGTTCTCTCCTCCCTTCAGAGAAAGGTACCTCCTTTGATGACCCATTCTTTCCGCTGGGATCTCACTCGCAGAGATCTTTCATTTAGGTTTTTTTTTTTTTTCCCAGAGTGTCTTGGCTTTCCATGCCTGACATACTCTCATGGGCTTTCCAGCTGGATCTGCATGCCTTAAGGGCTGATTCTGAGGCCAGAGTGCTGTTTAGGACATCTGTCATTCTATGGGTCTGCTGTGTATCTCACTTCCCATGTTGGATCATTATCTCCCTTTTTGATTCTATCAGCTAGTATTTGCAGACACTATTCTTGTTTATGTGATTCCTTTGGTTCTTAGTCCTATCATTATGATCAATTGTGAACAGAAATTGATCACTGGGACTAGTGAGATGGCATTGGTACATGCCATCTTGATGGGATTGAATTGGAATCCCCTGGTATGTTTCTAACTCTACCGTTTGAGGTAAGTCAGCTTGAGCATGTCCCGAATTGCACATCTCTTCCCTCTCTTATTCCCACTCTTACATTTAACAGCGATCACTTTTCAGTTAAGTTTCAGCACTTAAGAAGAATTGTGTATTGATTACAGTATTCAACCAAAAGTATTAAGTAGAACAAACAAAAAAAATACTAAGTGGGATAACATATCAAGTTGTTCATCAACAGTCATTCACAGCCTGCTAATAACCTACTCTTATTTTTGGAATAACTGTACAAGTTGCTACAGATTGTGTAAACACAGCCATTCTACATAGGGATTCATCATCTTTATAGTATTTGAGATCAGAACAGGTTGAGTGATGTGAATGTGTACACATGCACACACACATACATACACACATACATACACACATGTATCTTTGAAGTTTTTTTGTTTGTTTGCTTTTAGCCTTTCTTTTTACTTTTCTTCCCCCTACTTATTCTTTTGTCTCTGTGGAGAATAATTTTATCTATTAAAGTTGACCGTCGATCCTAAGAGCCTGCCTCCCCACCCTCCCTAACCCACCTCATGTTGCTGCAGCCTCACTCCTGAACTTGTCCACTGCTGGCCGTGGTGGAGGCACCCCTGACATCCTATCACAGGCCAGCTCAGAGGTCAAGTGGGAGTGTGACTGTTAGTTAAATATGGTTCCTAGAGAACGGGCTCTCTCCTTGAACATCTGCTCTGCCCTGCAGTCAACATCAAGCAGAACCAAGCAAATCTTTGGCTCCCAGGGCCACCTGTGAATTACAAGTTTCTACCTGAAGCTTAACTCACTCCCAGATCTAGAGTCCTTCATTTGCATCTTATAAACAAAGACATTCAAAAGTAATCCTAAATTCACCCAGTTGTACTTCATTCATGCTGCTTAAACAGAATGCCACAAATTGGGTAATTTGTATAGATCAGAAATTTGTTTTTCAAGCACTGGAGACTGGGAATTCTAGGACCAAGGTGCTGCCATTCAGTGTGCATATTCTTTCTGTATCTTCACATGACTGACGTTACCATACCGTGAGAACGCATACGCACACACACACACACACACGGGAGCTTCAAAAGTTCATGGAAAATCGATTTGAAAAATAAGTTTTTGGTGGGCATTTGCCTAGCAGTGAAGATACTCTATGTCCACATCACAGTGCCTGACTACGATACCAAACTCTGCTCCTGGCTCCAGCATCATCCCATGTGGACCCTGGGAGACAGTTTGATGGATCAAGTAATATGAGTTCCTGCCACCCACTTAAGAGAGCTAGATTTAGTTCCTGGCTACCCGCTTCAGTCCTGCCCAGTTCAGACCATTGTTGGCATTTGAAGGATGGGCCAGCTCTCTCCCCTTGCCCCCTTTCTTAAATAAATAAAATATTTTAAAATATCATTTATGCTTACTTTGGTGCAAAGAAAATTGAAATTCTTGCATACTTTTCCTTATGTATCTTCCATGAACAAATTAAAGGCTCTTCATATTGCACTAATATTTCTTTTTTTTTTTTAAAGATTTATTGATTTTAAAGTCAGAGTTACAGAGAGGCAGAGGAAAAGAGACAGAGAGAGAGGTCTTCCATCGATGGTTCACTCCTCAATTGGCTGCAACAGCCAGATCTGTACCTATCCGAAGCTAGGAGCCAGGAGCTTCTTCTAGGTCTCCCATGTGGATGCAGGGGCCCAAGGACTTGGGGCATCTTCTGCTCTCCTAGGCCATAGCAGAGGACTCGATTGGAAATGGAGCAGTCGAGTCTCGAACCGGCACCCATATGGGATGCTGGCACTTCAGGCCAGGGCATTAACCCACTGCACCACAGCACTGGACCCAGTAATATTCCTTAATTCTATCCAATTTATTGTGGAACAAAGAATCAGAGAAACAAATAACAGATGAAAAAGCCTGTGAAAGTGATAAGGCAAAAGTTTTATTCAAATTACTTTTGCTGGTCATTTACTACATTTGAATAATAAATGCATTGATGAGAGGTGCATCACAGAGAAATATGTAAAATTATAAATAGCAACATACATTATTATCAGTTTGTAGAAGTTAGATGAAGGATTTGAATTTGTTCATAATGACATTGACTATATTTTGTGTTGACTATATTTTTTTTTTATTTTATTTTTTTTTATTTTATTTTATTTTTTTTTTTATTTTTGACAGGCAGAGTGGACAGTGAGAGAGAGAGACAGAGAGAGAAAGGTCTTCCTTTGCCGTTGGTTCACCCTCCAATGGCCGCCGCTGCAGCCGGCGCACCGCGCTGATCCGATGGCAGGAGCCAGGATCCAGGTGCTTTTCCTGGTCTCCCATGGGGTGCAGGGCCCAAGCACCTGGGCCATCCTCCACTGCACTCCCTAGCCATAGCAGAGAGCTGGCCTGGAAGAGGGGCAACCGGGACAGAATCCGGCGCCCCGACCGGGACTAGAACCCGGTGTGCCGGCGCCGCAAGGTGGAGGATTAGCCTATTGAGCCACGGCGCCGGCCTGTGTTGACTATATTTTTAAAAGTCTGTACTCAAATGATGTACTTCACTTTTTTGTTATTAGTATGGCTACTATTTGTGGTGTGCATGCAAATTTTCAGCCCACTGAGTTTATAAGAATCATATTTTTGTAACAGGTGATTTGTTACAAAAATGTTAAAATATCAATTCAGATGAGCATGCATTTAAAAAGCCTATATTTTTCAACTACAGGGTTATAAAGGTAAGTTTACCAGGCACCTAGTGACAGCATATAGAATCATATGCAATGGAGGGGGAGCTGCTTGTGTGTGGAGTCTACAACCTAAACATACAAAGTGATAGCACAGTGACCAGTGCTGTTACAAAGGTTAATGCAAGGGAACTTTTTAGAAAACATCTAATTTCAAAGAAAAAAAAATTTCTTAGAAAATTCTAAGACAACAAAACCAATTATTCAAAGAGAATGCAAGCACCATATGAGATCCAGTCCAATCCATTAACATCCACAGAATAAAGATTAACAGCCTTCACGCTAGTATAGGTGTTACTTATCCTTGGTTGGTATCTCTGGTGCTCAAAATCAACTCTATGCATATTTTAGGAAATTTATTATTGAATGGAGCTACCAGTGATATATATACAAATATATTATTAGTCTCGTAATAGTCTGATTAAAATGATGGTATACCGTGTTACTAGTGTGTAAATAAAGCAGATTATAAACAGTGTTTTGGTAGACATGAATAAATAGTGACTCATGAGTTTAAAAAGACATGTATTGAGTACAATATTTTAAATGATAGGAAGAAAAAAAAGGCGAAGTCTGTAATATGGTAAATATTTAGTGAACCATTCCCAGGCAGTGTCACAGGGAAGGTAGCTGGATGAAATTCCCATGAACCTAACTTTCCCTTCCCTTTCCTCCCCTTTCTCCCCTCCCCTCCCCTCTCCTCCTTTCCCCTCCCTTTCCTTTCCTTCCCTTCCTTTCCTTACCCTCTCCCTCTCCTTTTCTCTCTCTCTATTTTGTTTATTTATTATTTATTTATTTATTTTGACAGGCAGAGTGGACAGTGAGAGAGAGAGACAGAGAGAAAGGTCTTCCTTTGCCGTTGGTTCACCCTCCAATGGCCGACGCGGCGCGCTGCGGCCAGTGCACCACGCTGATCCGAAGCAGGAACCAGGTACTTATCCTGGTCTCCCATGGGGTGCAGGGCCCAAGGACTTGGGCCATCCTCCACTGCACTCCCGGGCCACAGCAGAGAGCTGGACTGGAAGAGGGTCAACCGGGACAGAATCCGGTGCCCCGACTGGGACTAGAACCCGGTGTGCCGGCGCTGCAAAGGCGGAGGATTAGCCAAGTGAGCTGCGGCGCCGGCCTCTCTCTTTGTGTTTTAAAACTTACCTATTTGAAAGGCAAAGGTACAAAGAGAGGGAGAGACGGGGAGATCCTTCATCTGCTAGTTCACTCGTCAAATGGCACCAGCACTCAGGGTGGAAACAGGCCAAAGCCAGGAGCCAGGAGCTTCACTGGGGTCTTCCATGCGGTGGCATTTTCCCTTCCGTTACTTTCCCATGCATATTTGTGCTCATAAGGGATGCAGGTGTCTGAGGGAGCAGCTTAACCCACTGCGCCACGATGCCGCCCCCCTCCTCTGTTTTGCTTCCCTGAAACCCTGACTTACCCAGCTCTTCTCCTTGCCATTAGTCATATGAAGCCATTGAGTATCCAATCATTTCAGAGGGCCACAGGGCTATTCTTACTCACTTTTTACTGTGGTTATGTAAGGATTGAATTAGGTAACATAGCTCAAGCATCAGGTGCTCAATGCATGAAGATATCATTTTGGTGGAAGATGAGTGTGTCATTAGGAAATGGAGTTTAGAGTCTGAGTCCCTGATTTGCTGTGTTTGTGGACTGGATAAATCCATTGACCTTTTCAAGACTTAATTTATTTACCTGTAAAATGAAGAATGTGCTGTTTTCCTTCACAGCTACAGTCAGGATGCAGTTACACAAAACAATGTGTGTCCTAGAATCTTCTTTAGAATTAATCTCGTCTTATTTTGTAGCAACTTGTCATTTTTACCCTGAGTGCCCAGTGTCTGTTTTTGAAATACTGGACCCTCCTAGTGGCTGCAGGTGCACCTTGCCTGTGCTGTGCTCAACTCCCTTGTTCCAGGTTCTGGGAATGCTTTATGCTCTGTAGAAAGCAAGGGCATTAATTCAGGTTTTACTAGGGCTTTGTCCTGATTGTATTGCTGTCTTGTAATAAGCTTTCAACATATTTTCTTGGGTAGTCTTTATATATTTCAGAACTTGACAAGAAGATTGAGCTGTCAATTTACAATGTACGAAATACTGCACCAAACAAATGTAATGGTATTTGAAAAAAAATACAAGCATGTCAATTCAATTATATTTGGTAAACCTTGAGGAGAATATAAATCTCTAGTCTTTGTTTCCTTTTAAGTCCATTATGAATAGATGAAAGGTTCTTCTGATTTTAAGAAAACACTAAATTACAATGAAATGGTGAGCTCAAAATATTCTGCAGGTGTTTTAAGCCTAGATATGCTATAAACCCCATTTTTATTTTTTAATTTTACCTGTTCCTCCTGTCCTGTCCTTTATGTTCAGTTTGCCCCTTGATGATTCTTCTTATTATGGAACAACTTTTTATTCAACAAAAATACTTATTGTACATCCAATATACTCCAGTAACAGGGCTGACATTGTGGCATGGCAGGTTATGCCACTGCCTGTGGTTCCAGCATCCCAAATGAGTGCCATTTGGAGTTCCAGCTGCTCTGTTTCCAATCCAGCTTCCCACTAATGCTCCAGGGAAAGCAGTGGAAGATTGCCCAAGTACCCGGTTCCCTGACACCCACATGGGATGCCTGGATGGAGTTCCAGGCTCCCCGTTTCAGCATGCCCAAGCCCTGTCCATTGGAGCCATTTGAAGAGTGAACCAGCTTATGGAAGAACTCTCTCTCTCTCTTTCTCTAACTGTGCCTTTCAAATAAATAAGGAAATCTTTAAATATGTATCTTTAAATCAACCAATCTATATCTGTGTATGTATGTATGTATGTTTCTATCTATTTATCTATCTATCTATCTATACTTCTGAAGTGGTGCCATATTCCTGGTACATAAAAATGAAAAGGATTTTTACTTCCCCCTAAAAATCTGTTAATCTAGTAGGGAATACAGATATAACACCAAATATTTTAATTATTTTATTTACCTTGAAGTAGGCTTCTAACTCCACATGAGAGAGTTAAGATTGTATTTTATCCCCTCCTCCTATTCAGTCATTGAATAATGAATTGCATCTAGAAAGAGTGCATCAGAAGCAATGCTACAAAATAAGGTAATTATTCCTATTTAATTATTTCTGCTTAAGGAAACTTGGCAGGTGTACACTAAGGATTGAGTTCATCTTTGTTAAGGACTCATCAAGAATGGAGAGTGCATGACTCTCCAAAGACACACACAGCAGGTGCATGGGTATATGACAGGCACATATGTGCAAGCAGGTTTCTCAGAGCCAACCTCCTCACTCTTCTCTGTAGACTCAAATAGCTCTGCAGAGTTTCCTAGGGCATCTTAAAAATGGCAGCATCTTTCAGGCACCTGCCATGGGTGGGAACATAAGGCTGAGACCATTGATACAAACCTCTGTATCCTTGCCTTTCCCAGTTTTCTGAAGCTAGACAAGCCCTTGATTCCTGGAAATGCATGCAATGCCTTGGAATGTACAATGCCTTTAATTTTTATGACTGCAAACTGACAAACACATCATACGTCCATCTTCCCTCACTCATACAATAACATTAGCTCCCTCATTGTTCTCACTGGCTTCACTTTCTCCTATGTGGTCCATTCTTAGCAGGGCAGAGGGAGAAGAGCAGCCAAAGCAAAACTGTGTGGTGACAATGCTACTGAAGTCCTCCAGTGTCTCCCCATTCCAGTTAGAATGAAAACTGTTTGCTAAGCGATGCTTGATTTTTCCTATCTGACTCAACGCATCTGCTGCACCCTTTTTCTCCTGACACAGCTACTCTGTTTCAAGCACAGATTTTTCTGAAACACAGGAAACATTTCCCCTTTGCTGGAAATCTATTCCCTCTTATTGATACTCCTCACTATTTTACTGTGTTAATATTGTTGTTCAAAAGTCACATCATCAGAGAAATTGGCGCTGTTGCTTCTGCCCCAAAGCAATCACATATCTCAGCATTCTCTATTCCTTCTAGTTTTGGTCAAGACATAAATTTAGTATGACATTTTATTGTTATTGTTGTCATTTATTTGTTCTTTGTTCTGTTCCTTTCAATTGGGCTGCATGACTCAGAACAGCACTTTTTTTTTCTGTTTTGTGATGAAAGCAGCTCCATGCACATCGTATTCACACAATAAATGTTTATTAATGAGTTGTTGTGCCTCATGATGTTTGCATAAATTAGCAATACTCATAATACCCATAAAGAGAAACCCAAGAATACATTCCAGCCTCAAACTTCATGAAATCACCCAAAAAAGCCCAAGTAAACATCTTGATAAATCAATAACGTAGTTTTCTCAAATTAGACACAAGAACCCAAATAGCTTACATAAGACCAATAACTCAAAGGATTCAGGAGATACGAGATGCAGAAGCACTCATGAGGAAGTCTGGTATTGCAAACATTCCACTCCATGTTCTTTGCTGCTATATTAGGGCCAGGTGGGCACTGAGAGCACTGGAGTTCTCTAGCTGATGTATGTGAGACAACACTTCCACAGAAGGAGATATTTTGTGGATGACATATTGTCATTTGCACTCAGATAACCACAGGCTGACAATGGAATTTTTAGTCCTCTTGTACCATAAATCCATGAATTGTAAATTTACTTCTCTTAAGTAATCTAGACAGATCAGGCATATCATTCTAACATCATTCTATAGCTAAAGTTTCTTTATTACTTTTCTTTAGTAATTATTATCAGGAATTCTAAGAGCCCGTTTCCAAGGAGAAATCACAGGGTGTTTATTTTGCTCCTGGTGTCTTCTCTCTCTGGGCTTGCTGGGGAAGGAAGGATGGGTTTCAGGTCAGTGCCCAGCACTTCTAGTCCTGATTTTAAAATAAAGAAGGAGTAATTGATGTGGGCATTTGGAGAAGCAGCTAAGATCCTGATTGGGGCATATTGGAACACATAAGTTGAAGGCTCAGATCCACTTTTTTTTTTTTTTTTTTGACAGGTAGAGTCAGATAGTGAGAGAGAGAGAGGCAGAGAGAAAGGTCTTCCTTCCATTGGTTCACCCCCAAAATGGCCGCTACAGCTGGCACACTGCGCGGATCCTAAGTCAGGAGCCAGGTGCTTCTCCTGGTCTCCCATGTGGGTGCAGGGCCCAAGCACTTGGGCCATCCTCCCACGGAAGGGCCTGCCTTCCTGGGCCACAGCAGAGAGCTGGACTGGAAGAGGAGCAACCAGGTGCTGAATGTGGTGCCCCAACTGGGACTAGAACCCGGGGTGCCGGCGCCACAGGTGGAGGATTAGCCAAGTGAGCCGCAGCTTTGGCCTAATCTCCACTTCTGATTCTAGCTTTCTGCTGATGTGTATCCTAGGAGGCAGCAGATGACGGCTCAAGTAGTTGGGTCCCTGTCACCATGTGGAAGACCTAGATTAATCTCCCTGTTCCTGGCTTTGGCTTGGCTTAGCCCTGGATGTTGTGGGCATTTGGTGAGTTAACCAGCAGATGGGTGATCTCTCTCTTCCTGCCATTTAAATAAATTTTAAAAAATGAAAAAATAAATTAATGAGATGTACTCAATGTGAAGCAGTATGATGTATGGCTGAAACTGTAGATTGTGTAGTTCTACTTCCAAGGTTCAAACATAAGCCTTAGAAGCTGCTAGTTTGTGATCTGGGTTATTTCACTACTTTGGATCTCATTTTCTCACTTGTAAAGCAGGGCAGATAGAACTGCTTCCTAAGATTTCCTTGAGAATTAGCTGTATTAATACTTGTAAAGTACTTAGAACTGTGTTTTACAATAAGTGAACATTCAATAATGACTGCTTACTGTTAAAGCTTCAACATATGGGTGGGGAGGGTGTCTGGCTTAATGATTAGGATGCCTGCATACCACATTAGAGTGCCTGGACTCAAACTGCGGCTCCATTCTGGGTTACAGCTTCTTGCTAATGTACCCTGGTGGCTCAGGTGCTTGGATCACTGCAACTCTGATGGGGTACCTGGACCGAATTTCAATTCCTGGCTTCAGTTAGCCTCTTCGCAGCAGTTGTAGAATTTGGGGAATGAGCAAGTGGACAGATCTCCCTGTCACCTTCTTTATCTGCCCCCCCTCGCCCGCCCTTCTACATCAAATAAATAGGTAAAAATTTTTAAAATAAACCAGGGCTCACTGTTTTTCTAGCTATCTGTCCTTTAAGATCCAAACCAAATCTCTTTTTGTGTCTTCAGAATTAGCTATATTTGACAGATTTACTAGGAAAATGGAAATTCATAGATATTAATGCTCTGTAAGAATCCCAATTTGAGAAATGTCAAGGATATTTTTGTTTGAAATGTTTCATCCTAACAAGCTATGGCTTCATCTGATTAAGATAGAAAAATGAATCTTTCCCCTGCATAATCACAAGCAGCAGGGATCAGAATTTAAACAGTGCACAGATTCTGTAAAGAGTCAAAATCATCTGATCCTCATACCAGCCACATCTGGTTGTCTCTCTCTTTAAGATAAATGTTTGCTGATAGTTGATTTTGAATAGATCAGAATTCTTATCACAAGGTGATTAGATTTAGAGTCATTTCCTGTGAGAAATTGAGGTTATATATTTTTAACTTTGCAAGCTCTGTTGCTGATTAGTTAGAATTTAGGTTATTAACCTTCCTAGGAAATCTCTCAAAGTTCTGCCCAGACCAGGACAGATTCTCTAGAATTTCCTTGATGACATTAGCGGGCCTACATTGGACAACTTTTTTTGAAAGGTTGTTTATTTGTAGCAATACAGTAAAATTTAGGAGTACACAAGAGCTGATAGGTTCCACATACAGGAAGTAAGAAGTTTTCTGCAGTTAAGTTTATATCATATCAATCATTTCAATATAGATAATCTGAACCTGTGAAATCCCTATGCAAATTTAGGATAACCCACCCCATTGAAACAGAAGGTCTGTTCACTATGAACACATATTATAGCCACATACAATTTAATATCACATGCTATACAACTGATCATCATAAACACTACTTTCTAGTGGTAAATCTAACCAGGCAAAGCCATCTTCAACAAAGCAAAAGCACTTTAATGAAGAATTTAAAACCACTTAGGATGTAGCAGGAGTCTCAGACAGAGAAGAGAGACACCAAGGCTCTTAACAGGAAAACAGCATTTGTTCTTGCTAAAAGTACTACAGGATTGTACCCAGAGTCTGGAACCCGAACAAGGCAGGGGGCTGTCATCTACACCCGGCACTAACAACTTTTAGTTTTCTAATACATATTCATTTATACAACTTTTGATTATAAATCGTAGAGTTACAGCACTACTTACACAACCATCACACAAAGCCACACCTGTGAGCCCCCAAATTGCTGCAGCTGGCCTAGCTGGACTAGTTGCAATCACGTTATTTCTCAGAAAGCTGCCTCTATTCCCCATTCCCCAAATGCCCCTGCCTCTCTAAGGTTTCTGTCTTTAGACATTTTTTAACCTAAGGGAAGGTGATCCCTGCCACAAGGAAGGATAAAGCAAATATTCCAATGAAAATTTGTCACAATGCTTCAATCAGAACACATACTGCATGCCAGTAGAGAGATTTTGATTATGAAGTGCATTCTACAGGATAAAGGGCTCACAAAAACAAAAAGGGAACACGGAGATACAAACACAAGAAGCCAGAAAAGGCACTAATATCCTTTTGGAAACAAGACAAAAATGGAGGGCGGGGTTCAGGATCTAGAAGTTTGGAAAGATCAGCCTGCAGAATGAGGTCCCAGAACCCTGAGGAATGGCACCCCAGAAGGAGCGTGTGCCCTGAGGTGGCTATAGAATGCTTGGGAGCAAAGATGCTGGAGGCTGTGGCTGTGTCACAATCCTGGGTCTTGGGCTATGCTGACAGGGTTAGGAAGCAAATTAAACAGCCAGTCCTTTAGGTTCCCATCTGCCTTTCAGTCTTCCCCGCCAGGCTCAGAATGAAGATCCCAACAGGGCCAAGTGTGGGGCCACAGCCCTGCCAAGTCAGAGCACAGCAGACAACATTTAGATGTGATCAGTCTCTGAAAATTGATCTTCATACACAAATGATTAAAGTATAATCAGCTTATCAAGTCTCTAATTTGCTAAAGTTTCAATATAACTGGAAGAAAAACTTTATGATAGAAAAGGAGTAAAAAGAGACAGCGTTTTCTCCCAAGCACATTAACATTCTGTAGATTATGGTTAACATAAAGTTTATCTTTGCAGAAAGTTGGGCAAAAGCACTGGATGAAAAGGTTCTCATTGGATGTATCTCAGCAATGGCATCTACTATGAAGTGCTGTGTTTTAAAGAAGGATGTATTTTAAATGCATTTTATTTCTAAAGGTAGTATTGTGAGAAGATAATGGTCTAGACTGTCCTCTGGTTTCTAAACATACCAAATTGATATTATCATTACATTTAAATGCTATTCTAAGGGATTTTTTTTTGCTTTAAAAGTTCTGTGTCATGTAGTTCAATGAAATTTCATTTGCAATCACAATGTGCTAATTGTATTCTATTATAAATGAGAAAATATACATTTACAGATGTATTAGTGTGTATACACAAACTCAGAGTATTATCATTTTTAAAATTTATTTATTTCAAAGGCAGAATTACACACACACACACACACACACACACACAGAATCTTCCATCCATTGGTTCACTCACCAAATGGCCAAGATGGCCAGAGCTGGGAGCTGGGCTGATCTGAAGCCAGTCTCTTCTGAGTTTCCCATGCGGGTGCGGAGGCCCAAGTGTCCGGGCATGTTCCACTGCTTTCCTAGGCACATTAGCAGGGAGCTGGGTTGGAGGTGGAGCAGCCAGAACTCATATCTGTACCCATATGGATGTTGGTGCTGCAGGCAGTGGCTTTACTCACTACACCACAGTTCTGGTAATGAGTATTTAACATTTTTACTGAAATATAATTTACAAGCAGTAAAATGCAGTTCATTCTTTGGTGCAGTTCAGTGAGGTTCTAATACAAAATTTATTTATTTATTTATTTATTTATTTATTTATTTGAGGGGCAGAGAGACAAGAAAGAAAGGAAGGGGAGAAAGGGAGTGAAGGAAGGAGACAGAGTCAAACCTATTGGTTCACTTCCCAAAGGCCAAAGTGGGGAGCCTGGAGTTTCATGCAGGTCTTCCTATGGGTAGCAGGAGCCCAGTTTTGAGCCATCACCTGCTGCTTCCCAGCGTCCATAATACCAGGCAGCTGGAATTGAGAGCAGGGCTGGTTATGGAACCAGCACACACCATGGATACAGGATGTGGGCATTCCAACTCACAGTATAGCCACTAGTTTAAACACTTCCAGTTCAGTGAGTTTGGACAGATTGTAAAATTATGTAACCAAAACCACAATGAAGTCCTACAAGAGGGTCAACACTCAACCCCCTCCCCATCTCCCTTATTTTCTTTGAGACTGTGAGCCACTGACAACAGTCATCTTGTCCATGAAATCATCACAGTGATGAAACTTTTCAACGTAGGTTTATAGATGCTATTATTTTTATTAAAATATGTACATACTTCAGTAAAACTATTGGGCCTCAAGTTTTTAATGTGGACATAAATTTATCTCAGGCTTAACTTTTTATCTTAGGCTTAATTATTCTGTAATAGTTTTGAAAACTTGCAAGTTTCCATAAATTATCAATGTCATCTAAATTTATTGCTATAAATCATTCTATTCTTTTTATTTTAATTAGCTGGAAGAAGACTCTGATAGTGGTGCACACTATATTCCAGAGAGCAGTATCTGAAGAAAAAGTTACAAAGAGGTATAGTCAGAAAGCAAGCCATTGGCATTATCAACACATTGTCTGATATGACTTCTAATGTTTGTTGTTTATGTTGTCTTTCTTTATAACTTCAGCAGTCTTACTAGGAATTTATCTATTATACTACTATTTAAAAATAAACCACTTTCAGTTTGTCTGCTAATTAATCGACTTGCAGTCTAATTTTATCATTTCACCATTTCACTGAGCTTTTCTTTTCTTCCTCTTTTTTCAGTTTTTTTCTAAAAAATAATTTGAAAGGCAGAGTGACAGAGGAGAGAGTAGGAGAGGCAGAAGTCTTCCATTTACTGGTTCACTCTCCCGAGTGGTCACAATGGCTGGAGCCAAGCCAGGCTGAAGCCAGAAGTGCAGAACTCCAGGCGGGTCTCCCACATGGATGGCACTTGGGGCATCATCCACTGCTTTTCCTGGTGCATGAGCAGGGAGCTGGATCTGAAGAAGAGCAGCTGACTGGATCTGGTTCTCTAATATGGGATGATGGTGACACAAGAAGCCATTTTTTGAGATAGAATCTTAGATGATTAATGTAAAACTCTATTATTAATGTAATCATTTAAAGTCAGAAGTTTTCCTCTAAGGTACAAATTTCTAAGCTTTACAATTTTAATTTTCATTGAGTTTTTAACTAATTCAGTTTGAACAATGGCTACTTCCTTTTTAATTTCTTCCTTGATCCATGTTCCTTAAAAATTAACGTGGATATCCTTTTTTCAATACTTACAATGTTTTTTAGATATATCATGTTGTTGACGTAAAATCTTATCCCCTAATGATTGGAAAATACAGTTTGTAGAAGTTCAGGCTTTTAAAATATTTTAAAGAGCAACATATGATCCATACACTGGTGAATAAATATTTCGTGTGCACTTGAACAGAATGGTGCACCTTGCTCTGTGAGTAACAGCTGAGCCGAATCAACGAACAGATGCTCATCTTTACTGATTGCTTTTGTTTAGTTGTTTTATCTCTGCAGAGAAGATGGATAGAAAGCTCCAACTGTGGGTGTGGATTTTTCCATTTCTCCAGTTCTGTTATTTTGTTTTATGGTTTTTAAAGTGTAAATATTTTATACATTTTGAATCTTCCTTATTTCTGATGCTATTTCTTACTTTAGTCTACTTGTTCTGATAGTTATTTGTCCATCACCTCTTCCTTAAGCCTACTTGTACAAAGTGTTTTTTCAGCCTCATTATCAATGTCAGCCCTGCAACTTGTCCCTGATAGAAAATGAACCACTTGATCTTTCTTTTCCTAAAAAACAAAAACAAAAACAAAAAAATCCTAAATCTGATGACAGATAGCTTTTAAAGAATTAAAGAATTCAGTCCTTTTATTGATTGGATTAGTTTTGAATCTACCATATTGCTAGTTGTGATCTCTTTATCCAATTTGTTTCATTGGTTCTGTGCACCTCCTTCCCTTTCTTCACACAGATTGTTTGAATCATTTTAATATTCACTTTGATTTCCTGTATTGGATTTTCATCTGCATATTTTTAAAGATATTGTTCTAAGAATTACAACATACATCATTATTTCACTATAATATTTTAAAAATGTTTATTTATTTGAAAGGCAGAGTTACAGACAGAGAAAGGGAAAGACATAGATATTTTCCAACCACTGTTTCACTCCCCAAATGGTTGCAATGGCTGGAGGTGGGCTGATCTGAAGCCAGGAGCCAGGAGCTTCTTCCCAGTCTCCCAAGTGGGTGTGGGGCCCCAAACATTTAGGTCATCTTCCACTGCTTTCCCAGACCATTAGCGGGGAGCTGTATCAGAAGTGGTGCAGCTGGTACTCTAACTGGCACCACAGATAGAGGCTTAACCTACTACCACGGCACCAGTCCCTATGATAATCTTTTTAGAGCTAACTCTGTACCACTTTGTGGAAAATGTACTAACTTTAGAAGAAGAAATTTTGGGTAAACTTTTGCTCTCCTTTGGGCTACTGTTACAGCATATATTTATATAAAATGATAGAAATATGGAAACTATTTGGATCAATGTTTATGATGAAGGTTTCTTTCGCGCCTATATTTGCTAATACTCAGTTTGCTCTGGGCAATGAAGGTAGACTTTGAAAAAATGAAGAATAAATTTATACTGCAAGAAGAAGTAGGAGTAAGGGTGTGCATGTGTGTGTGTGATGTATGCACATTCATGTGTATGTGTAAATTAATTTTGTTCCTGCTTTTGAATGTCATCTGATTTTCAACTTATATTGGGAGATTTTGTGCTCATTGATGGAGAAGGCTAGGAAAGAGGCTGTCTTGAACTTATCTCATTTGTGTTCAGTACTAAAGTGAGACATATCTACGTTTCAAAGGAACTTTGTTCACCACAACTTGATCATTTTAGCCAAACATTATCACAATAGAGAATGTCTCTTCTAAAGACATTTGAAAACTTGCATTCTGAAAGAGCTTTGCTCTTACTTTGAATACTTCAAAGTATGTCCGGCCATGTTACTCACAAGTAAGTCACAGTGACCAGGAAGTGCATGCATCTGTCATGGACCCGTTAGCTGAGCATTCCTTGTGAGGAGCAGCCTGTATTCAAAACCACAGATCCAGAGACAATATTTCTTCTTTATTTCCTTCTGTATATAGGCATATCAATAGTAGACTCAGCATGGGAACCCAAATAATACGTATTTATTGAGAATTATGCTGATGACTATGTAGTTAAAACAGCAGTAAGGAAAACGTTGTACCATAAATGTTGTCCTTGGAGAGGACAGCAGTAGCAAAGTTTACTCCTCCCCACCCAAGCAGTCAAACATTAGCCCGACAAAATGCTACTGCTGTGGACTGTTGACAGAGTCAAGAACATGATAAAATCATCACACTTTGTGGATATAAAAAAACTGGCAAAGCCTTTCAAACTGAAACAAAAACCCAAGGCGCCTGTTATTTTAAACGACTGAAAGAAATGAAAGTTATGTAAGGAATAAAAGGATGGAGGGAAGCAAGGTGTGGAGCAAGAAAGTGAGGAAGAAACCGGTTGAGAGAAAGTGAGGTTTTGTTCTTCTCAAGAGCTTGAATATTGTTATTATATTCTACATGGAGCAAAGCCAGTTGCCAAGCAGGTGGCTGGAATTCACAATCCAGTTGAAAATACAGAAAAGCAATGGCTAGTGTTTTTGTTTTTAAAAAACATCTGAACTCACAAGCAATTTATATACTTAATGGTTTGATTTTTGTTCTACGTCCACTAATCCAGAAATTTTTTCCCTTGCTGCTTCATTCACCCTGCATTCTATCTTGTGCTTTCTTAAAGCCAAAGAGAGCAGATACTGTATTTTGCACATATTTTAGTCTTTTTACTTTGTTAAGATGAAGTAGCAACAACTTTAATTGTCCCAAGGTGTGCCTTGCCTTTACACCTTGGAATTTAGGTCCTGCAAAGATCTTGTACGTTTGTATTGATGGATTGGACCATCCTGGATTTCCTCTTCCTTCCCTGATTGTCAAGGGACTGTTAATGGCATTTATAAAAATATGTTCATGTAAGGAATTGAATGCAGAGTGCTAGGTTTCTATATTAAATACAACTATGATACTTGTAGGCACAATTTCTTAAAATATTACCTATACATTTTAAAATAACTAATAGAAAATAATAAGTAATGAATACACAAGTAAATTTGAAATTTCCTGAAACAACACTGTCAAGTGAGTAGAGAATAAAAATACACGACGAAATTGCAATTGTTCTTTGAAGAGTAAATGTAAATGATGAGGTTGAAAATAGTAATTTTTAATTTTATATTGCAGTCCCCTGGGCTACCGGAGTTTTCATCCATGAACCAGATTGATCTGGACGAGTGATACAATGAGTAATGCATTGTGCACCTGTTTGTAAAACTGCTGAGAAGAATTCTCACAAACTTTTATAATTTTGTAATTATAATTTTCTCTTTTTATGCTTTGAACAACCCACTGGCTAAGAAATCATTGGGTTTCATTATAAGAAGAAATAATGACACATAACCATGCTAATTTGGAATTCTGGTATAACATCCTACCTTATAGAGCAGCTCAAATTGAGGATATTTTAAGGAAATCTTACTGCATAATTATTAAATACCAAGGAGGAAAATGCTAAAAAGGGAAATGACCATGAATAGTAGAGCCTCTTTTCAGTAGTTAAATGAATAATTAGGTTGTGCATTACACACAGACTTCTATTCAATTAGTATTATCAATTCAATTGTATTATATACTATAATCACAAATATTTACAATAATTATGGTTTGATTTTTCACAACTTGATAAATAATACAACTACACTGAGTTTGAGAGCAAAAAGAGTTATTGCAATAGGTATGAAGCATATTACAAAAATAAAAATTTGGAAAACAACTTAAATGATCTTATTTTTGGAAATGCATATGTTGTGGTTTGTAGTAAAATATAATAAGAAAATAATACACTTAAAGTTTTATAAATAGGTTTCTCTATTTTCTAACAACAATTTAAAGTATTGATTTATAGTTTTCAGAAATGATTATCTAAAATGTATCCATAAGAAAAACTGAAAATATGTTTTTGTATGGATGTAGATAATTTGGAAACCAAAAACTGAAAATATGTCTTTGTATGAATGGAAATAATTTGGAAACCAAAGTATTCCAGATTTAACTAATAATTAAGATTATGTTGAATAAATATATTTTCATAACTTATACCTAAATTTTAGCTACATAACCTCCAGGAAAATAGTGTCAAGTTTCCTCACTGTTGTAACCTGTGCAAGCAAAAATTTAGATTGCTTTGTATTGAAAAAGTGTATGAAGAGAAAAAAAGAGTTAAAATGACATCTGAAATTATTAGCAATTATAGCCACTACTTCTGTCATTAACATTTATAGAAGTATTGATCTACTCCGTAAGAACAAATGATAGTTTACAAATGGATAATATGGATTTAACACATTGAATTTGATTTTGAAAATAAACATTCAGATTTTATTTCTTTTCAAGGTATTCTTTCACCCAACAAAATATGAAAGTACTTATCACCAACTAGAGGGTTGCCAATGGAAAAATAAATCATTTTAAATAACACGTAAATTTGCTTCCAAAACAGTATCCCATATAAATATAAGCTAGGTACCAGGACAGATCTTCTGTGATGAACAAAGGCACTTCATTATTTAAACATCATTTTCTCACTCAGACGCTCACTCAACAGCAACATAAGGACAATGGCAGTGATGCACTTCACAATTATTTTGAAGGATGGCTGAATGGGCCAACCCACATGCCTGTCTTCAAATACTAACATTCCAGAAGTTGGCAATTCTTGAGTGCCCGTTAATGATGGCATGCTGCTGTCAATGCCTCCCTTCAAGCATCCTCATCCTCATTTAGGTCGTCTGAGGCATGGGAGGAGCTGGCAGGCAATGCCTGATGCTCACTCCGTCACACCTAACTCACCCTTATACGTCTTCCATTTGGTCCTGTCTTAATAAGCCTGCACAGATGCCAGCTGATTCATGTCTTTGAAAGCTGGCATCTTTTCCTAAGTTTCCAAAGCCAGATTACAGAGACAGACATTGTTTTTCTCAGGAGCACCCTCTTCACAGGTACATGGAAGAGTGATAATTAAGAATCATTTTTATTTAACACATTGGAGTAAAATTAGTAACACTGGAATGTGAATACTACAGTCCCATTGCAGTCACTGCTTGCAGGTTGCTTATGCACAGCATCTCCAGTTTCTGTAGCAACCTTTTTCACTAGGTGTGGCCTTCTCCATTTTACAGGTGAAGGTCAAAGAGGGGTCAAACAACTTTCTCAGGAGCACACATGAAGTAGGAAGTGAAAGTAAACTTTGGGAGTTGGACCCACTGGAAGTCTATTTTCACTGCACTACACCACATTTTTATCTCATACTTATAGCTGTGAATTAGCTCTTACTGACAGGGTTATCTGTTTGCTTTCTTACATACGAGTAAGCTATTATGTGAATTGATGTCAAACAACTGTGATTCAAAGGGTTTCCTTTCCAGCGTTCCCATTTCTGTGTTGATTGAGCTTCTAGAAGGGGTACATCTCAGTCCTGGCATTCAGTGCTGTCCACTGAGGATGAGCTGTAGTTCAGGAGATGGGAGGAGATGGCATTCCAGCAAGGAAGGAATCATTGAGCTGTGAAAATCATACATTGCATACAGTAGAAGTCGGAAGTTATTCTTCATTGCTGCTCTTTACAAATGATACATTTACTCCATGCCAATTATCAAGTGAAGTTTGCACATGATTTAAGGTAAATTGTTTATTTTTATATAATGCAATATATGATATAAAAATATCTTCCAGTGCATGGTCATTTGGTGTTCACACACTGAAAGATGGAGAGGAGGTGTCATCATACACATTTTTACAGATGAGGAAACACAAAACTATGGGATTACAGTTCCTAGGTATCAATTTATTTTAGTCAGATGTTTTGTGTTTAATACTGATGGGGTTATACTGCACATTGGTAAAGACCTCTGGCTGATTCTGCAGCTAGTCAACTTGGTTTCAAAGTTCAACCCACTGCTCCCTTTTGTGTGATTTTAGAAGTTACTAAAGTCCTCTCTGGTTTCCTCGTCTGCACAATAAATAACAACATCAATAAATGTTATTATTCATAGGTAGCTAGGATGACCAAGGAAAAGATTACATGTAAAACACTCACAATGAGTTTTGAATGTAGTGCTCAATGTTTGTTAGTCAATAAACTATAGTAGAAAATGGATTAAAAAACAAGACATATTCCTAGGCATCTAACAGTCCACCAGTTATTCTTCCTAATGCTTGTCTTTGTATTACTTTTATTTTTCTCCATTCCACTATCATTCAATTTAGAATACACACATCTATTAGAGGATTCTACTACAAGTATTCTTTTTAAACTACACTTTGCTAAGAAAATAAAAATATCCACCTTTGAAAACACGTAAACTCTTTGGATAGCATTCCATGCACTCAGTGATCATAATATAAACTCCAACTCTTCTGTAGTTCCACTTCTCCTCCTGTCTACTTCCTTGGTTCAGCCAACTCAGAGGAACTCTGAAGACTATACCTGCTCTAATTACTCCAGGTGGACATTTCTTCATTAATTGTTATTTGACAATGATGCCCATCCTTCAAACCCTGCAGGGAAGGTCAACTATTCACAATGCTTCTCTTGGTCCTCTTCAGATAATTTATCCCTAAATCTCTAACTTCTCGATTATGTACTCCATCCATGTTGCATATTCTTGACAATTTAGTAAGTTTTATCTTACATGGGAGATCATAAAGTTGGCATGCAGTATTGCATATACTGCTTTTCCAGACGATCACCATGGCAAATGATTTCAGACTTATCTATCCTTATGCAGCTCTACTAAGAGTCACACCTAAAAAACTCAATGATTGTGTTCCCTACTAGATTGCCTTCTTTACTGTCATTCCTAAAAGACTTGAAGTTCAGTACATAGATTGTACAGGCTCAGAAAAGTCTGCTATACTGAGAGCTAGCTTAGCTCATGGGAGAGAAAATAGAGTACAAATTTTATAAAGAAATATTTTAAGTAATTTGTACATTATGTTTTTGTTCACTGTTAAATATTGTGTCAGTTATATGTGACTATGAAGAGAGGGTACAAAAATATTTCAAAGAATAAACCACCATTAAGGAGCCTCCACATGTGGAGAGACGGTGGAAGGCGGGTGCAAAGGGCACATGCACCACACTATTATTAGGGAAAAGAAGGAGCAGATCAGCTGTGAACAACTTACTGCTTCAGAAACGAGGACCTTCTGGAAGGAACCCAAGAAAATGACAGAGTATGGAGCAAGTTGGGTCTGCTTGCCCTTCCTCTGAAGAATCCAAGGGCTTCTATACTAGGAGATACGGAACTGGTGGGTCTAGGGTGTGTCTGACATCTGTCATCTATACCAGTTATTTTTATTAACTGATTTATTTGAATGACAATTTAGATAAAGAAATTGTGTTCAATTTAAAAAAATTTATTAATAAATGAATTGAGGTAATTCTAAATTCACACATATCCTCACATTTATTGAACAGGGGTACATCTCTAGCTACTGATACAATAGAGTCTTGTTTCACTACTTTATTTAAACCTTAAGAGATGGATGGGGCATAATACTTAAATATGTAATAAACTAGAATTAAGTTTTTAAAATTTCTTTTACTTAATTAACAACTTCTTGGCCAGGTTCTTTGTGTTAGACTACAAAGTATAGGAATGCCAGATGCGGCAGAGAAACCAGCTCACTTCAGGACATGCTGTTAGACAAACCCAAACTCAGTGTTTGAATTTTAACTGTTCATGATTCAGGGAATGTTAAGTTTCTTTGATTGATTTAGCTTCTCTCTAGAGTTGGAATCTGACGTGACTCATTCTTATAACTGAAATACTCATGAAAACTTCATGATAAGTTATTATTTTTTTTCTTTTACTGCCAAATCTTCAATAAATTGTTTGCCTTTAATAAAGATAATAGAAATCAGGATCATATTTTGCCATTTACTATGGTATTTTGAGGTTGAAGCAAACATATTCATGGGGTTTTTTAGAAGCCATAAAATTTGAGGAACACAAATTCCTAAAGGAAAAACAGAACAAGCTGATATGGTGGCTCTAGTGAGTATCCAGGTAATGTCAAAGACCTAACTTTATTAATGATTGATAATCACAGCCAAAGAGTCAGTTAGGTTATCTGAAAGTTTTTTGGAACAAAAAATAATGTGAAGCAGAAAAAGTAATACATCCATAATGTGGATTATTTTCCTTTAAAATTTCAAAGACATTGCTCTCCACATTTGTCTAGAGCCACATTTTAATTATCAAAAGAATTCAAAGTTAATTATGGAAAATATATATCATATAAATCTGTTTGTCAATGTGATGCATAGATTGGTGTGAGTATGAAAACAGATATAAAAAGCCATATTTCCAAACCAGCACACCAACCCTGTATTAGGAAAGTAAATAGACCTGGCAGAAGCATGAAGCTTAGTTCAGGGTTTTCTAGGAGTTGTTAATACTTAGATACATCACCAAGTTTCTGAAAAGTGAACTCAAACATAGAGAAGTAAAATGGAAAAAATATCTATCAAATTGAGTGGGATAAAAAACTATTATAAATATCTTATTGAACTAATAAAGCACTTGTATTTGTACTATTTTGAATTCACTTTAATGAAAAATTAAGTAATTTTAAAAATAACTTGAACATTTTGCAGTATATCATTCTTTACCTACACGTGTCATTTCTTTCTGACTGTGGGTCAAATGTTGGTATTCAGGGCACAAGGTCTGATGGACCTGGACACTAAATAGAGTTTTCATATCTCGATAGCTTTCAATTCTGGCTTTCGTACAGGCACCTCCAGGGGCCTCCAAAGAATATATCTCAACTCTGCTGGAGTCCAGTAGCCCACAATCTCGTGCCTAGAGGTCACTTCCATGGGCCACAGGAGGCTTCTGAGATGCTGCCTCCCCATCATCATTTTCTTCCTCACCAGTGAATCACTGAAAATATGTTGCTAAATAGTTTCAGAAATCATTGTGTGAAATGGTTTTTGCTTTCCTATGAAGTTGTTGTGCAATATATATCTTGTAGCAAAAAATAATGTGAAGCAGAAAAAGTAATACATCCATAATGTGGATTATTTTCCTTTAAAATTTCAAAGACATTGCTCTCCAAATTTGTTTAGAGCCACATTTTAATTATTATATTATATATATTACATATATATGTATATATAGGCTTTCCATCCTTGTCACACACTTAATTTCATTTTGTGTTTCTCAAAAAAGTTTGCATTAGTGGATTTCTGGTGCAAATATCTGTAAAGCAGAGGGTCATCAGATCAATGGCATCAGGGATGCCATCAGCTCACTGAGTGAGGTGGTGAAGATAGATGTCTTGTGGCCCACTACAGGACACATGAATGCTAAATCATTGCTTAGCTGATTTTCCTGTCTTAACGGCTCTGATAAATAAAAAGTTGCACGTGTCTTTCATACTGCTTGAGATTATTAGTTAAAAGTGAAAGGGATCCTATGAAGATTTCTAAAGAGAGAAAGCAACATGTTATATGGCTAATCACTTCCAAAAATAATCTTCAGGGTACGGATTTCGAGCCAAATAGTATAAAAGTAAGCAACTAATAAGTAAATAAGCCAAGCCAAATTAAAAAGGCTAAATTTTATCCCAAGTACAGTAGCATAATAATGAAAAATAATCTTTATTTGTCATCATTCATACATTTTTTTCTATTCACCAATTAATCAAATTCATGGAAATGATTTTTATAGGTGAAATTTTAAAGTATACAGTATTCAGAAGTGCTTTGATAACTCTTTGACTTATCTATTATAAAATTATTATACTTTCTATTTTCCATTTTTAAAACACATATGAAACTGAATTGCTGATGGAAATATATGACAGTAATTTGGTTTGCAAAGTTGGCTTGAGTTGCAAGGTCCAAATCGTGGTAGAAGATACTGCTTTGCTACTTGGAGGACAGAACTGTTTGAAGCTATGTAATTCAATATTTTTGACAATGCTGGTAAGCAGATTTAAAGTAGTTCTGGCACCTAAAATTTATGTGCAAGAATACACATTAAATGATTTAAAAAATATCCACTCACTAAATCAACCTTTATGGGGTATGTGTATACAATTCAACAGCAGTTTACTGTAATACGATTTTATTATATTTGTATGAAACACATCATCATCACTAAGCTTTCAGGTATCATAGTCTGTCTGAGTATCAGAATAATTCATAATGGTATAATTTAGGTCATAAAAGGATTTGTTATTTTAAAGAATTTATAAAAGACTTTAATAATCTAAAAGGAGGAAATATTCCATAAAATTTTAGAAATCAAGTATTTGGGGAAGTAAACCTCACTACTAGAGGACACTGTATTCCCTAAACTGTGGAAATCATGGATAGAAAGTGTGCACTTGAGTAAGTCAGTTTTGTACCACTCTAGTAGAAGAAAACATTTCTCTTAACTCAAGTTAGGAAATATTATACATTTTATATATCTTTATATAAAAAGTTACAAGTAGCAAGCATAAGACACAAAGAAACAGAAGAGTAACAGCAGTATTTGAGAATGCATGCTTTTTACAATGTGTCTAATAAAAAGGATATTTTCCCAACTCAAATATCCAGTACGGACATGCAGGGTATTTTCTCAAACTGTCAATTCAGTCATATTGCTAAGTGCTTAAAATCAAAAACATTTCTATAGTAGGGTATGAATGGCAAATACCTGATTTCAAAAACTACTTCTGAAATTCGGTATCTTCCTTGATAGAAAACAAAAAGGAAATTTGGAGAATATAGGAAAGACCAAAAAATGAGATTTTTTTTCTTATTGCAATCTAGTAAGTTTACTCATTACTTTTTGCTGCATTTAATCATAATATAACAATAGATGTGTATAGTCCATAAAACCTCTAGCTGGTGTTTCCATGGTCCACATTTTCACTTTTCACTGTAGTATGTTCAAAATCACTCAGGAACGCACTATTCTCAAGCAGTCTATATAATGAAAACAATGTACATACAACACAGGTTCATCCAAAGTTATGTGTTTTTTTTTTTTTTTCACATTTCACACAATGTACAATTATATAACAAAGACATGGAACAACATAAAAACAAAAGTGAAACCGACAGTAAAAATAAAGTTGGGATAGTCTTAATCAGGAACTAATTTCTTCTTCAAGTTTCCAGTAAATCTCAAAATGTATTTAAAAACTAAGGAGCACTTGGTGGCCAGCAACCAAATTACGAAATGAACATGTCACTGTGCAGCGGGGATGTCTTGCCGAAGGAATAACAAATGTCTGTAATTCTTAAGTTTGGATAAAGGCAGTGGAATGAATTTAGAAATATGTCCACTTTTCACAATTCACTATAGAATTTTCTTTTCACAGTCCCCATGTTTGTATAAATAGTTCTTCTCTGAAAATAAAACACAGATAAAACATTTTCTCCCAATGGAAAAATGCATACAAATACACCAGTTTATCAAGGTAATATAGAGCACAGAAATGCATTCACCTAATTCAATAATGGTTGATAGACTTGAAGAGTTTTGAAGAGATAGCTGTCAAGCAAATTGAACTGGAGACAAATTAAGCTAATCTATAAATAGACTTACAGGTGCAAAAGGTAAAGCCATTGTGATACCCAATGACAAAATGGATGCACACATAGACAACTGCTAATGATGGGACTGTTTTACCTTATCAAGCATTCAAATTTTATACTATAAAGTTTGACATGACATGCTGCATTTGATTTTGATGACTTACACTACTTATCCATGCAAAAATAAAAGGGCATCAATTGTGTCAGCATGACCAAATACTTAGTGTTTGAGTAGAGTGCTGCCAAATTATATCAGTAATCATCAATTTTACATACTGATTTCAGTTATATTGAGACTGAATATTCTATTTCTTATTTTTGACAATCTTGTGTTTTTCCCCCAGGATTTGTTTGAAGAGAGTTTGTTTAATTTAGTATCTTTACCTCAAAACGTGTAAAATTCGGCTTACTAATTTGACATCCGTTTTAATACATTTAAGTGAATTTTTTGATGATAGGACTGCTAACATTTATTTAAAAGACATGTTTTCTAAGAATCATCTCTCCAAAAGCACTGAATCAATTGTATTTCTAGTTATGAAACGATACGGGACACAGATTTCAAGAAATAATGGATAAATACAACATTCCCTAAAACACTACAAGACAATTGCAACAAAACAAAACAAAACAAAATACAGCAAAGTGGGGGAAGGAACCAAGGGCATTTGCTTACCTTGAATTTTCTTTTTAGACCCTAGTTGTGTTGTATTCAGATTCATGTTTGCTTAGAGACCCAATGAGGCAGAACCTGGAATGTTATGGCTATTTCATTCAACAAAGTAATATTTGCACAGAAAATAAACATATGCACACAACTATTTTCTTTAAATGCATTCCTGAAACTCATGAAACTAAGGAAATAGACCAGCATGCAAAACGTATTATATCAACTAAAATTATTTTAGTTTCTGAGAATGCATAATGAATGGAGAAATTATGTAAATTTATGAAAGAAACTAAATGCTAGTACACATGCAAAACAAAGCATAAGTAGACTGGAGCTTGGAATTTGAAATTTTTTTCCTATATTTAAATTTTCTCAAAACTTTTACAAATTTTAGGGAGGAAAATAAATATTTTTACTTATTCTTGCTACATTTATATATAAACATTTTGTTTTATAGCATACCATGCTATCATATGCAATTTCAAATACAAGTATAATGTGATATGTGGAATAAAAGTATTTCCATTGTCATACCAAAAAATAAATACACTGTATTGCAAAATATATTATTTTTGCATAAAATTATTCAACAAGATGGGTTGCCCACCTTGGTAAGGCAATTTTTCCCAAATACAATCATTTCATATTAAAAATATGTAAATATTAATGGGCATGAGATTCATGACCACATAGAAGCAATTTAGCAATACGAATCTATATTATTAATTAAATATCATTAGTTTTGTATAAATAATGATTTGCATACATGTAGAAATAAATGAGATATCTTTGGTCTGTGTGTGCATGTGTGTTCACACGTATCATGCACACAAATTGGATTTAGGAATAGTACGGGTAGCACTGGAAAGGAAAAACGAGAGGGAAAAATTGAGACTGTGGTTTAGATCATTAATTAAAGGGAAACTGAACTATGAAGACAAAATAGAACACAAGATTCTGGAAGCATTCCAGTCCTCAGGTTATAGTTGTCATCAAAAAATCTATTGATACTGACCGCTGGACGGCTTTGTCGTGCCGGGACAGCCTGTGACTCGTGGTGGGCACCTCCTCGATCTCATCGATGTCACAGGCATCTGCAGCATCTTGCGAGTAGTTGTGTTTCATGACAAGGATGTTTCTTCTGCTCATGGGGGGGATGAGGGGTTTGACGGGCTGTGGCGGCATTTCTGTCAGGACGGAAGCATCTCTTGTGCTGAGGTTACTGCGGCTGCCTTTAGTGCTGGACAGTTGTGATCCACAGTGATGGTCGTGAATGCATTTGGAAGATGACCTCCGCAGCTTATGGTAGTTATCAAAGTCTTCTGCCACGTCAGCAAAGTCAGCGGTAGCTCCTGTCCCTCTCAGAGTGCATAACTCATAATGCGGGGGCTCAAACACCTCCTGGAAGACGGTCTGGTCGAAGTCTGACTTCCTTTGCACATACTTTTTACGCGGCTGTTTGATCTGTACAATCACCGAGATGATGATGAGGATGATCACAATGCAGGAAGTCACACCTATCACAGTCCCGCTGGTGTTGGTCAGCTGATCCAGGAGGCTGGTTTTCCTCTTCTCTGCAGATGGACAGAGCCGAAACCACAAAGCAAGCAAGAAACAACCCAGCACACATCAGTAGTGTAGTCAAATATTCACTGCAAACTTTAAATGAAATTAGATGAGAACAGAATTTTTATAGGTTTAAAGTAGCACAACAAAATATTTTAAAACAAGCAAAAAAAATCTCAGTTTTCGCAGGGGATCCATTTTCTAGTTGCTAAAATAGTGTTCCCATTGCCAATGTCCCCTATGCATAATGTATAATCCAATATATAATATATCACACTAAAGATATATTTCTTCAAATGTATTTATTATTAAACATGCATTATGGAATATAATTTTCTAATATCTTTAGCATGAGATTAGAGAATAAACTAGCCATATTATAGACACTAAATTCAATTCTACTCATAATTGTAAGAAAATCTCTAAACTCCACTACTGGAACATGACAAATAAACTATGTAAATAAATATACATGCATATATACATATTTTTTCTGCATCTCTCAATGACAAGGATAAATGAAGCCAATTTAACAATTATACTGTAATACCAGAATGTAATTCAATTCAAATTAATGACAGACACTTTTGGAATGGTAGCATGCGGACCATGTGCACATGTTTCCCCACAACCGGTGAAAATTATTTTAAAAGTCTACCATTTAAGGTCTGATTTAATAAAACTATGGGGACTGCCCCAGTGGTTTGTAGCAAGAGGAGATATGTTTATATAAACAAGTTATCAATTTGCTTAGGGTTCATGACTGTTGAGACTGCTCAGTCTTTATGTGTGCCTTGTAACCTCAGTTCATCCTGATGGAACTCTGCTCAGGGAGGTTATATGAAACAATACATGGGATCCTCTTCATAATTTAAGTCATGGAAAAGAAATTATGCTATCTGAAGAGAAGCAAGAATTAAAAAGAATTAACAGAGTCTTAGAAAAATGTGGCAAATTATCAAGCATACCAAAATGCTATGGGAGTGCAAGACAGACACGAGAGAGAGGGAAAATTCTCTAAACAAAATAGACAAAAAATTCTCTAAACAGGCCGGTGCCATGGCTCACTAGGCTAATCCTCCACTTGCAGCGCTGGCACCCGGGGTTCTAGCCCTGGTTAGGGCACTGGATTCTGTCCCAGTTGCTCCTCTTCCAGTCCAGCTCTTTGTTGTGGCCCGGGAGGGCAGTGGAGGGTGGCCCAACTCCTTGGGCCCTGCACCCGCATGGGAGACCAGGAGGAAGCACCTGGCTCCTGGCTTCGGATCGACGCAGCGCTGGCCGTAGCGGCCATTTGGGGGGTGAACCAACAGAAGGAAGACCTTTCTCTCTGTCTTTCTCTCTCTCACTGTCTAACTCTGCCTGTCAAAAAAAAGATTAAAAAATTCTCTAAACAAAATTCTCCAAACTTCCCAAACCTACCAAACCCAGGAGCATTTCATGTTCAAGTTTAACAAATTCCAAGTAACATAAATGCAAAGAGACACACACTTGGATATATAATATTAAACATGTTTTTTAAAAAAGGAAAAGAGAGAAAAGGCTTAAATAAAAAAGGATAAAGCAACTTATCACACAGAAAGGAGCCCCAATGAGATTAACATCTGATTTGTCATAGGTGGGGGTCAGAAGGCACTGTGATGATATATTCAAAGTAGTGCAACTGAGAACAAAACTAACTGAAAAGAATAAAAACATGTCAAGCAACACTAGCAACCAGAAAAATGACTTTTAAAATTGATCCCAAAGGGCCTGTGCTGTGGCATAGCTGGCTAAGCCTCTACCAGAGGCACTGGCATCCTATATGGGTGCCAGTTCATGTCCTGGCTGCTCCTCTTCTGATACAGCTCCCTGTTAATGGCGTGAGAAAGCAGTAGAAGATGGCCCAAGTGCTTGAGTGCCCACACTTGTGTTGGAGATCTGGAAGAAACTCCTGGCTCTTGGGTTCTGAATGGCCCAGCTCCAGCCATTGTGGCCATTTGGTGAGTGACTCAGGGGATGCAAGACCTCTCTGTCTCTCCCTCTCTGTCTGTAACTCTGCCTCTCAAATAAATAAATAAATAAATCTTTAAAAAAATTTATCTAAATACATTGACAGATTAAAAAAAGTGAAACTATTGCCAATCCAGAAAAAGCTGCCTTAAAAGAAATATTGAAGAAAATTGTTTCAGTTGAAGATGGTTGACTTTAGATAGTAACAAATACATATGAAAAAAATTAAACAAGCAATAAATTAAACAGGAAAGTAAATAAAGCCAACAAATATAATTACGTAAATAATAATGAAAGATAACAATTGCACAATTCTTTTATTTTCTTTACTTGACTTTTTAAAAAGGAATTTGATAAGTATATTTTATTTTTGGAACTACAACTTATAGAAATGTAATATGAAAGGTCTTCAAAAAGTTCACAGAAGATGTGTATTATAAAAAAAAGTTATGTATGGCTTTCAAACATTTTAGGCAACCAAATAAACTTTCACTGTCATCTTCCTGTGAGTTTTTTAAAGTATCTGCATATATTTGGTAGAAACAATGCAAACCAGGTAAGTGGTGGCACAACTGTTATTGGAGTAAGAGGATGATACCAGAGGGTAAAGTAAATCTACAAAACCAAAGACTACAACCAGGACTGCAGGACAAAGTTATCAATACATGCTTGCGCTCTTTTGCTCTCTGAACTTCTTTAAAAGACACTAAATTATATGAAGTGATAATTTATTTTTACTTATTTTTTTTAACATGTAGAGGTAATGTACGAAAACAATAGGAAAAAAGAAAATAGAGCTATGTGGGAATATAATGTTTTATATCTCGCTAGAATTAGGTTAATATAAATCTGAAATATATTCTGAGAAGTTAAGCTATATTTTATAGGTCCTGTGTAATCTAAGAAAGTAATTAAAATAGATTAAAAACCACTAAAAGTGGGGTGGGCGTTAGGAACAGAGGTTCAGACAGTGTCTGGAATGCCTGCATCCCGCATTATAGCTCCTAAGTTCAAAACCCAGCTCTGACTGTGGTTACAGGGCCTTGCAAACACACAGCCCAGGAGGCAGCCCATGATGACTCAAGTACCTGGGTTCCTGTTACCTACAGTGAAACCGGGATTGAGATTGGGCCCAGTGCCTGGATTATTATTGCAGGCATTTAGGCAGTGAACCAAGAGATGGAAGGTCTGTCTCTATTTCTGTCTTTCTGCCTTTCAAATAAAATCGAAGTAAATAAATAAAAATGTTTTCAAACACAAAGTATTACAATGTTACAATAGAATATATCACTTAATACAGTGGACAGGAACAAAAGAAGAAAAGAGGAAAACTGCATGAAACATAGAAAGAAGTACCATCATAATAACAGCATGGAATGTGAATGGATTAAACAACCCAGTCAGAAGACAGAGATTGTTAGACTTTATAAAAAATAAGATGCAACTATGCACGGTTGTAGGAGAAATACCTTCTATTCAAATATACCGGTAGACTGAAAAACGGAGAATGGAAACGTGTAGAAATAAAAGTCACAAGTAAGCTAAAGTGGCAACTCTAGGATCAAATAAATATGTTTTTAGCCAAAAGTTACTAAACATTAAAATATCATTTAAGATATAGCCATTATAATAACACATGGGCTTAATAACACATTGAAAATACAATGATATATAAACTTTACAGAATCGATGAGAGAAAAAGACAATTTAATCTTAAGAGTAAATTGAATGTCATTTCAATAATGGATACAATATGGCATACAATCAAAAAAAAGACAGAAGAATTGAATAACATGTCCTATAAAACCACTAGCTATAATAGGATCTACAGAGCAATCACCTAACAGAAAACACATTCTTTACAAGGAAACAGGGACAAACACCATGTGCTGCGCCATAAAATTAACTCACAGTAACTTGTGTGACTGAAACTACAGTAAGTATGTTTTCCTATTAAAAAAACATGAATGAGAAATCAAGAAACCAGTCTTGCCTTCTGGAGAAAATGAACATGGACTTTCATAAGGTACATGCATTTGCATTTTATTGAAGGCTGACTCATGTCAAATATTTAGAACATGCCATGGGAACAAATGCACAGTGGACAAACAAAGCCAATGGCATTACCGGTGCTGTTTCATGATAATTCAGAGAGCACTTAATTTATTCCCTATCTACTCAGAAGAGGTTCTTTGGGCAGAGAAATGGTGATCACCAGTGCCCCATTACCACAGTAGCTGATCCTAGACCTCCTTTTCTTACTGACTTATGAAACAACAGCTACTTTGACAATGCTTCTCTGTTCCATCCACAGGCATTTTAATAGATAATATTGAACTTCAAGCAAGAAAGAGTTTTTAGTCTATTTATCTTCCTTTGTAAGTTATTTAATAATGGATCAAAATAAGAGTTTATATGGTACTTTCAATTTAACTAAAACATGCAATATTTATACCCCCGCCAAGGATCCCTGTCTACATAAACAAAGGGAACAGGGATATTGGGAGTTATTTTCACTGGGAAGAAAGAGCAGTATTTTCATAGCAAAACTGAAGTGGATCTCAGTGGCTGAACATAATTGAAAGCACAAGTGTTCCTTCAATATATTTTATTTCTAGCTTAGGTGCACAAAGTCCAATGAAGACAAACTGGAAAAAATGAGAGGTGTAGCCAAGGATTAAGGGATATCAAGTATGATTGGGATGTAATGCACTCCAATAAAAGCCTCAATTCCCTCTCCATGGCACGGCAGGCTGACTTAAGTGGATGTCTTCAGTGAGTGTTCAAGTGTTAAGGACAGCCCATTGTGCATTCATGAATGAGGACACCTCTGGATACAGCATGAATAAAGGCAAAGACAAACGCTTGCAAATCAATCACAAGACACACACGGAGCTCAGGAGAGTCACCACACATTCAGTTTTTAGGAGTTTCTGATGCACATAAATTTCCCTCACATTCCACAGGCTGGGGACTTTGCAAAGTTCAAGCACTAATCATTACCTTTACAGTGATTTTCATCCCACGGGTACACACAGTTCTGGAGTCCATTGCAGACCAAGGTGTTGTTAATGCACATGTTACTGTGGCAGAAGAACGTATTGCCTTCACAAGGAGCTGAATACAAGAGAACAAGACAAAGAACTCCATAAGTGATGCTCAGCTGTCAGTCAGTCACAATACAAATCTGAAAATAAAATGACGGATAACAATTTACCATGGAATTGGTACACATGGCCTGTCACGTGATTCACAGAAGTACTGCCATAGTGGTAATTATTTCTAGAGAGGCTCAGCTATGAAAACAGTGCAAGGTGTCTCCCATCACTAAAATGCAGTACATTCTTCACATGGGCTTCTTTTGTTGCATTCATTTAGCAAGCTTAGTGTCAACCATATGTATAAATTATGCTTCAGACCGAAATTCTCTATGTACATGTGTGCTTTCATTGCATGGAAACAATTAAAATATTCAGATAATCAAAAATATACTTATCAAGTACTAATTTTTTTAATTGTAAACCAAGCCCTATAACATCACAGAAGCATAGGAAAAATAAAGAATGCCATGGAAACTCAGAACCAGCGGAAAATCATCCCTGAGCAACCTAAGGCGCATGTCATCTTATTCATATTTAATATGCATTGTGGTGATGTAATTAGTTGACTGGGCTGCATTCACCATTAGTGAGGATACACACTGGTGGTGGTCTCCAGATCCAATGCAGATGCAGGCACTGGGAGCTAAATCAGATCTCCAACAAGGTATCAAATCGGGATAGATGATTATGAAACATGTGAGAAGTTTAATACAGCAAAGAAAGTGCTGTAAGATTTCAAAATTAAGAGTAATAAATTTTTTACTGTTAGAGTCATAGCACAATTAAAACAATGTCTACAGCAATACTGTGCAGAGAATGATAGTTTACAGATGGCGCTTTAATGCTAACTTGTTTTACTTTTATAGTAACACCACATACCTCATATTAGTCAGGCTGTACACCTCATATTCCTCATAAAATGTAATTTTAGTTTTACATTCTTTCAGTAATAGTTCTGCAACCCCTGTATGGGTGGAAATTCTAGAAAAACTTATATAACATTATATTTAAATTATCCGAGAAACTCCATAAATACATTAAAAAATACTTGAAAAAGTTTATGGAAAATAAAATTTAAAAATACTTATATTTTTGTACAAAATAATTTTGAAATCCACGCACAGTTTTTTTATTTTTTATTTTTATTTTTTGACAGGCAGAGTGGACAGTGAGAGAGAGAGACAGAGAGAAAGGTCTTCCTTTTGCCGCTGGTTCACCCTCCAATGGCCGCCGCGGCTGGCGTGCTGTGGCCAGCGCACCGCACTGATACAGAGCCAGGAGCCAGGTGCTTATCCTGGTCTCCCATGGGGTACAGGGCCCAAGCACTTGGGCCATCCTCCACTGCACTCCCTGGCCACAGCAGAGAGCTGGCCTGGAAGAGGGGCAACCGGGACAGAATCCGGTGCCCCGATTGGGACTAGAACCCAGTGTGCCAGCGCCGCAAGGTGGAGGATTAGCCTAATGAGCCGCGGCGATGGCCTTACGCACAGTTTTTATATAGAATACATTCCTATGAACTTTTTGAAGATGACTCATATATGTGTAAATAAATATATGTATCTATAGATACACAAACACACATATCCACAAACAGATTTATAATTAGGGAGAACTCATGACTTTTCATGGAAAGGATACTAAATCTTAATGCAAAAATTTTATTTGCTTTTTCATATTTTTAAAAATAAATATATTTGCTTGAGTGGTACAGAGAGACACAGACAAGGAGAAAAAGCAGAGAGAGCAAGAGAGAGAGAGAGAGAGAGAATTAATCTGCTATTTTATTCCCCAAATGCCTGTTTAAGGCCAGTGCTAGGTTGGATTGCAGAGGGAGCCTAGAACTCAGTCCAGGGCTCCCACATAGATGGCAGAAACCTGCCAGGTTCTGTATTAGCAGGAAAGAGTCAGGAGCCGGAACTGGGTTTCAAACCCAGACACTAGGAACAGGACATGAGTGTTTTAAACACTAGACTAAAATTCAGGTGTATGGGAGATCTTCAAAAAGTTCATGCAAAAATGTATGATGATTCAACTATGCTTGGGTTTCATACTTTGGTAAATAAAAAATAGTGAATGAACCTAGAAAGTATTTTCTGAGTATGGCTTTACTGTGCTTTTGGGTTCTGTTTTTCAATTCTCATCTGTTCCCCCTGTGGCCACGAGGTGGGGTGCTTGCCCCAGAATTTAGTGAAAGAAATTCTTCCTCAGGGTGCTTAAAACCAGGCAGGCATCTGGAAACGGATGTTTACATCTATATATCACTGCAGCTTTAAAGAAATGAAGTATTTGCCAGGGGACAGCCAAGATAATTTCGAGAAATGTGAACAGGTTAAGGGAAGGCAAAGAAATATTGATAGCCACACACTTAAAATAAAGGAAGTTTTATATAACATGTTTAATAAGGGTTTATAAAACACCAATTTCATAAAATGACAAGTCTAGTCATGGATGTGCCATTGCTCATCAGGTTTGTCTCACACGTTAATAAATATCATTTCAACGTTGAAGTTAGAAGGTTTTAATTTATAATTGCTATTTTAATTCTGAAGCCACTAACATTCATTCTCTTAGGATTAATTCTCTTTCTTTGGAACCTAAAAGGCCACTAGATATTATTCCAGAAATATTAAGCCAAAATTGAAACAAAAACTGTCAGATTTCTCTTGGAAGCACAGATATTTCAAATACCTGTGCTTATATTTAATAAATCCATCATTAGTAGCTGAATTCAAAGTCAAAACTCTCATCACACTGCATCAAGAATATCTGGAAATCCTGATGCTTATTCATATTCTCCTTAAAAATCAGGATATTGGGGCCAGCGTTGTGGCATCGTGGGTAAAGCCACCTGCTACAATGCTGACATCTAATATGGGAGCTACTGTGTGTCCTGGCTGCTCAGCTTCTGATCCAGCTTCCTTTTAATGGCCTGGGAAAGGCAGTGGAAGATGGCCCAAGTGCTTGGCTCCCTGCTACCCATGTTGGAGACCTGGAAGAAGCTCCTGGCTCCTGACTTCAACCTGGCCAGTCTCGGCTGTTGAGGCCAACTGTGGAATGAACCAGCGGATGGAAGGTATCTCTGTCTCTCCCTCTCTCTGTACTCTGCCTTTCAAATAAGTAAATCCCAAGGAAAGTCTGTAAACATCTGGTGCATGCTAAGTTCTTTGGTCGGAGGAGCTCTCCTCACTCCAGCATCACCTGTCCATTTTCACCACAGCTTCTCTCAGCTTCTGCTTCTCAGGTCTTCATTTGACTTCCTTGGCTCAGCTCTATCTTCGTGCCACTGCCACCACTTTCATTCATGGGTCTCCCACACTTACAACGTGACCACAGGGAACTCTATCATTTAAAAGTGAAAATAAGACTGTGCTCCACCATGTTCAAAACATGTCAAAATCTCCTTTCCAAAACAAAGTCTACACACACACACACAAGGAGAGACAGTGAGAGATGGAGAAATACAGAGTCAGACAACAAGATGTCTCCTATTACTTGGTTCACTGCACAAATGGACACAACAGCCAGAGCTAAGGCGGGCAGAAGCCAGGAACCAGGAGCTCTATCAGATTTGCTGTAATGGTGGCAGAAATCCAACCATTGAACTACCACTTGCTGGCACTCAACATGTGCATTTGCAGGAAGCTGGAATCAGGAATGGAGCTGGGTCTTGAACAATGACAAGGGATGCAAGTGTCCCCATTGACAGGTTAGCCACTGCACAAGACTTATGCCCTGGTGCAAAATTTTCTTAATATTCATTTTCCACGGGCTGTTAAAAGACCATGTGTCTGGCTGGCGCCGTGGCTCACTAGGCTAATCCTCCACCTGCGGCGCCGGCACCCCAGGTTGTAGTCCCGGTGGGGGTGCCGGTTCTGTCCCGGTTGCCCCTCTTCCAGGCCAGCTCTCTGCTGTGGCACAGGAGTGTAGTGGAGGATGGCCCAAGTGCTTGGGCCCTGCACCCACATGGGAGACCAGGAGGAAGCACCTGGCTCCTGGCTTCGGATCAGCACAGCGTACTGGCAAAGCGGCCATTTGGGGAGTGAACCAATCTCTCTCTCACTGTCTAATTCTGCCCGTCCGAAAAAAAAAAAAAAAAAAAAAAAAAAAAAAAAAAAAAAAAAACCATGTATCAGAATAACTGTTTTTTAAGCAGCAGAATGGATGTTAAATGCCATCTTTTCACTGAAGTCTAAAGACTTTAATTCCTAAGGAATAATAAAACATTTAAAATGAAGTTTAAGTTTATGGAAGAAAATAACTAAAACATTAGATATCAATTTTGTGATCATCTAATCATGGATTAAAAATTTGAAAACTGGATTAGACAATTTAAAGCTTGCTGCCAATCATCACTTTCATTTGTGCTATTCCAATTAAAGAAAAAGGAATGTAAAACCAAATTTCCCCCAATTCAAATGTTTGCATTTTTTTCTCAAAATTAATGGAAAAATTTCCCTTACCACAGTACTTTAAACAAAATGGCCCTTAGGCTATGAAACTAGAAGAAATGACATTTTATTTGAAAAATGCTGGCCAGAATTGAGGCCAGAAATAGATTTGTTCATCTTCTCTTCATGTCCTTTATCATCTTCATATTTGTTCTCAAAAATCAATGTTTCCAAAACTCTCTGTTCTGAAGTGACCAAGTTATCAGTCAAAAGTATTGAGTATTTTCAAGTCAGATCTATCTTCATCTTTTTTTAATCTAAGAAATTCAGTTTCCAAATTTCAATTTAATCATATACACATTTATTAGATTCTTCACCAACATTCGTGCTAAAATTGCAAATGTCCACTGTTCCAAAAGATATTGTATTAAAAAAAGAGAAATTCATGTTTTGCTCCATTCCACACAAGCCACCCACCCATGACTGTATGAGATGATGCTCTCTCCCGAGCTTCCGCTCAGGATGGGGGCCAGTGTCCCTGATCCTCTGGAGGCTCCACACTCCTCTGCATGGCATGCACTGGACCTCACAAACGAGCCTTTTTGTTACGTGTTGAACATTTTTTGACACTTCCCATGGTTGAGCACAGCCAGCACAGCCATAAATTTGGCTATTTCTTTACACTATACTTTTGAAGTCACCTCTTTTTTTTTAAGATTTATTTACTGATTTGAAAGGCAGTTACAGAGAGGGAGGGAGAGAGGGAGGGAGGGAGGGAGGTCGTCCATCTGCTGGTTCATTCCCCAGATGCTGCGGTGGCTAGAGGTGGGCTGATCTGAAGCCAGGAGCCAGGAGCTTCTTCCTGGTCTCCCCACATGGGTGAAGGGGCCCAAGCACTGGGGCCATCTTCCACTGTCTTCCCAGGTGCATTAGCAGGGAGCTGGATCTGAAGTGCAGCAACAGGGAGTCGAACAGATGCTGGCACTGCAGGTGGTGGCTTTATCTGTTATGCCAGGGTGCTGGCGCCCACCTCTTACTGTTAAGATCTTTTCCAGAGGATGGTGGGAGTTTTCAAAATCATTCAATCTTAATTCCTTTTTGTTTGACAATTCCTCCCTCACATGTGACTATAAGCAACAAGAAACCAGGCTATACCTTCAACATGGAACTCAGTGATTTCCTGAGCTATGTGGCTGAGAGCCATCTCTTAGCACTCTGCTGCTGCATACCTGCTGGACATAATTTCATTACACTTTCTGCCACGACACAACAAGGATACTCATTCTTCTAGTTTCTAATAACATATTCCTCATTTTTATCTGAGCTCTTGCTGGAAGCCATCCAAACCTAGATTTCTATTAAGTCTAGACTTCTAGTAACCATCTGTCTCAGGTAATTTAGGCTTTTTTTCTCTCACATTCCTCAAAAGTCCTCCAATCACTGCTTACTGCCTAATCCCAAACTGCTCCAAATCTTCATGTATTTGTAACAGCAGAGCCTCATTTTCTGTGCCCAGATTTGCAGTTTTCTGTCACTGTGTAACGAGTCCCTGCAAGGTTGGTATCTTTAAACAACAGATTTATTTGCACAAAGTTTCACAGGGGAAAAGCCTGGGACCCGGGTCCAGGTGTAATTGAGGTGGTAGCAGGGGCTGAGGCTTCCACCTCCCAGATTATTCAGCTGGTGGGCAGGACACAGCTCCCTGCCATTGTGTGGGAGACGTCCTCATTTTGCTGCTAGTTGTTGGCCAGGGTTGCCCTCAGCTCCAGGAGGTTACACCACTAATGGGAAGACCATTCACAATGTGGCCGCTTGTGTTGCTCCTCCGACCAGTCTCTGATGATCTCTCTTGTTCAGAGCAACCATCTGATTAGAGCAGATTCACCCCATATCATCTTCCCTCTGACAAACTCAACAGAATCGAGTATCTTATTCACTCCTGCAAAATAGTTTTCCCATAAAAATAAGTTAATCACCTGATGATGTCCCATGTTATTCACAGGTTCTGCTCATCTCAGAGTGGACACTGCATCAGGCTTGTACACAGGAGGTGGAACCTATCATTTCATCGAAGAACTGCCTTCCACGGAATAGTTCAGCTCAATTCCTCTTGGCATATAAATGTTTCCACTTGCAAATTTCTTTATCATAAATAAGTCTATAGCTTAGGCTTCATAGTCTTTGGTTGCAAGTAATATGAGGCTAAATATATGAACTCATTTTCCCAATTATTATAAACAATTTCCACACATCATAAGTGGGAATTTTGTTTTTCATTCATTTTACTTGGATGTTTTTGGCAGAAATATATTTCTCACTGTTCATGTATAAACTAACTGAAGTTTCATTGTGCGAAAGCTGCCAATGAGAGAGGAGCTGCTAAAAAGGTAGAACCTCTGAAATCAAAAGTAGATATTGCTCACTTAAGTTGTTCATGCAGTAAGGGTTGGGTGCCTTATCTTCCCAGGTAGAAAGAACATCCCATGTCTTCTAAGTGACTCACTGAAACTTCACCCACTAGAATGATTTTGGAGATTAATTCATGCACATTAAAACCCTATTTATTATCTCAAATAGACATATTTCTAATGACATACTCACAACATGATATAATAAACCATTTCATAAATATGCAGATGACATAATGGTGAACACAATTTTAGAGCTGATAGGGACCCTACATGTTAACTAGATTCTTCTTTTATCAACACAGATGTTTACCCCACACAATTCAGCTGGATAATAATCCATTTTTAAACCACATCATCAATCTATCTATAGACTACATCCTTCAAAGGCATCCATTCAAGTTTTGACTATCACAGCTCATATGGACTAGAAATTTCCGCATAAAGTATACTGAAATGTTTCCCTGCAATTTTTGAACATTAATCTTAGCTTTCACACATTAATCCCTACCCCTCAACGTAAGTCCAAGTTAGCCATTTCACTTTAAACAATAAAAATTAAGCTGAAATGTACATATTGCTACTTCTTTGCATTTGTCATGATTCTGATTGCTTCTGCCTCCTTGTCATGTATTCCAGTTAATTAGCATCCTCATTAATAATATTCCCAAGTAAACAACTTTGCCGTTGGTGTTTGAACATGGCAGCTTCCTATGAGAATGTCTTCCTTGCACCACAACTGCACCTTTCTCAATAAAAGCTAAGCAGCTTACAATCGTGTTTGTCAATTATAATGAAAGTACTCTCATTAAGTTTGAATGAAAAAACCTTAGGGAATCTCAGGAGCCAGGGTTCCTCTCTAGTCTTGTTTAGTTGATTTTGGAATTATAAGCCTGACTTTTCAGTTATCGCTATTAAAACAGTGTAGTTTTGCTACAAGTCACATATTTCATATTATTTTTAAAATATTGACTATATAATATAATCTGTTAGCTTTTCCTTCCATACTTTTATCATTTAAATTGCATAGGATTTCTCAATATGTTATTGGCTAAGATGGGTAAGACTAGTCAATAAAGTACTGAATCCTGAAACTCCTCATCAAAGACGCAACTCAGTGAATTTGGAAGAGCAACTGATAGTGAAACACCAAGCATGTTATCTTGCACCCTAAATTTCTTCATATTCTAGTCAAGAACACTATGAGAATTTTGTTCCAAATGCATTGCTAAAATAAAGACATGCTGACTTTAACATTTTAATAAACTGCTGAAATGAAGACATAGATAGCAACATGCTGTGCAAATCTGACACAGAGCTGCCAGCAATATTTAACACTCTGGATGATGCATCAAGGTTAGAAAGACGGGGGGACACTCAGTACTTCTGGTGCTCTAGAACTCCCCCACTGGGTAACTACAGGGAATTTAAACCAAAACTGTTCACTATATGAAACATTTATCTAATACACTTAATGTCTATGATTTTTAAAAAGACTGGCTGCTGTGCCACTGACAACACAAAAAATCCTTGGAATTTTAAAGATGTTTTCTATTTAAAAAAATAGTTTCAACATTCAAGATATGTTTTCTTAAAAGCTGAATTTCTCACAAATCTTTAATTTACATAAATTATTTTTAAAGCCTTGTTTATTTATTTGAAAGGAAGAGTAACAGGGAGAGATAGAGAGAGAGAGAGAGAGAGAGAGGGAGTGACAGGGAGAGAGAGATATTTTCCATCCTCTGGTTCATTCCCCAAATGGCCACAAAGGCCAGTGCTGGGCCCGGCTGAAGCCAGTAGCTTCTACCAGGTCTCCCATGTGGGTGCAAGGGCCCAAGTACTTGGTCCATCTTCTGCTGCTTTCCCAGGCTCATTAGTAGAGAGCTGGATTAGAAGTGGAGCAGCCAGGACTGGAACAGGCGCCCATATGGGATGCCAGCACCACAGGCAGCAGCTTGACTGGCTAAGCCACAGTGCCAGCCCCTGCATAAATTTTTAAAATATGAAATACTTGAGGTTCCTAAAGAATATTCCCACTCTATCTTTGAATCTCACAGATTATTTGTTGCAACATAATCTTCTAAAAACTGTTATGCTTTGCACATAACGAGATATTGCACATGGCATCATTTTAAATATTTTTGAAATGTTTTCTGTTTACTGTCTTCCCAAGCAATGTTCCCTCTTTGCGTATTTAACTGGGACTCTGTAGTTGCAAACCTATGTGAAATGAGTAGGATTGCAAGAGTAACTTACTAAACAGGACCTACCAAATATTTTCATGCAGGTTTTTAAAAAAAGATTTAAACTCAAACTTCATCAGAAGCTGCTGCAGCAGTTCCGTATGCTTCATCAGAGCTAAACCAAAGGCAAACAGAATTCATCATTTCCCAGCTGGGTGGTGTGAACTGTCTCAAGCAAGGCTATGGTGCATATGCTGAAATAAGTGATCATAACATAATATATAACGCTCTCCTGTCACCGGATCAAAATGGAGTAGAAGAATCTCAGGGATTTTCACAACTTATTAGGGGACTCCCTGTTGTGCTCAGACTGCATGAAGAAAACACCATTAGCAGCTTATGAGAGGTACTTGAAGGACAAACAGTCTAGTGCCGAGAAGCTTACGTTCTTGAAAGGATGTGAAGAGCATCTGGAATCGGCTGTTTCGACTGCCCTCATCTGCCCACATGCGGATCACTCCAAGCCCTGTGCGAAGCATCACGTCGTTGGCCACGGTGCTGCAGAACTTGGCTTTCAGGTCCTCCACGGAACTGCTCCCATCGTACACGGCCACAAAGTTCCTCTTGCATTCGTTAGAATTCTGCATCTCGTAGTCCAAGAACCGCAAGTAAATCTGTAAAACAAAGGTAAGTAATGTCCCCGTGTCACAGTAAGAGTGCAGATCAGTAAGTGTCAGCACGTCCTTTTTTCTTTTTCCATCTCACAATGCAGTCTTGATTGCAATTACTCTTATTGTGGAAGAAGCACAAGTAACACTCAATGGCGGATTTCATCCAGATGTTATTGTCTTTTCTTTACTTAAACGTATCCTTAACTTGCAAATGTGCTTTATAAATTCCTGACTTATTCCTGCTAAGATCCATGGCTTCCTTCTACTTCCAAAAATGTCTGAGAATAAATCGTTTGTTTAATGCCAAAGGAAAACACAAGCGAAACCAAAAGACAGAGTTTGATTTCAACTGTGTAAATTATCTGACAAAACCAGACTGCTAGAGAAGCTGTTTGTCCATTAATCTATCAATTCCTCTAAACTCACAGCCAGGCCTTTTACTTTGTTGCAGATAACAGTCAAAGCATTGTGGGTGAAATGGTGAGCAAAAGACAGAGGGCCAGGGATGAAAGCATGTGTTGGTTAAATCATGAAAACCTTTGGGGCTGGTGTTGTGGTGTAGCCATTGCCTGCAATGCTGGTGTTCCGTATGGGTGCTGGTTTACAACTCAGCTGCTCCATTTCCAATCCAGGCCCCTGCCAATGTACCTGGGAAAGCCACGGAAGATGGCCCAAGTTCTTGGGTCCTGCACCCATGTGAAGACCCAGAAGTTCCTGGCTCTTGGCTTCCATCTAACCCAACCCTGGCCATTGAGACCATTTGGGGAGTGAACCAGAGGATGGTAGATCTCCCTCTGCGTGTCTCTCTGTTCCCCTCTCTGTAACTTTTCCTTCCAAATAAATAAAATAAGTCTTACAAAAATACAATTACCAGACACAAGGTCAAACTTGAAATTACATAAAGCAAAACAAAACTGACAAACACCGACACTAGTACGATGAAAAAAACTTTGAGTAGCACATCTGGGATTGTTCCAGAATAAAGAAGGCAATCTTCACATAGATGTCTCCTAAGTGTTTCACATTTTTTTAGCATATACACCTATGTGTTACTTCCTCTTACATAAATTTCCTGTAATGTGATATTGATGTAAACCAAAGACATGCACTCAATTTAAAAAGCTATGTCTTTTTTTTTATTATTATTTGAGAGATAGATCTAGACAGTGAGAGTGAGAGAGAGAGAGAGAGAGAGAAAGGTCTCCTTATGTTGGTTCACTCCCCAAAAGGCTGTCATGGCTGGCACTGCGCTAATCTGAAGCCAGGAGCCAGGTGCTTCTTCCTGGTTTCCCATGCAGGTACAGGGCCCAAGCACTTGGGCCATCCTCCACTGCCTTCCTGGGCCTCAGAGGAGAGCAAAAGCTGTGTCTTTCTTCTGCATGCATTTTTATTTTATTAACTATGAATCTCATATGACAAATTCTTCCCCAATACATTATGTATTTTTTTAAAAAAATCAGTCAGTTTCAGTTAATAGAAATGTATCTTTTGCCTTCACTATTCTTAATAACTTGATCATAACTTCCGGTTAATTTGATCTTCAAAATAGCTTTCTCTCTCCACTGATCTATCCATAAAGTTTCAAAACTTTCTTTACTAGCCTGGAGGTTTGCAAAGCATGGATTCTCAGTCAGTCTCCCAAACACAGCCCCACTGAAGTTAAGTTTCTGAGAAACGAATGTAATAACCACACTCTTTTAGCCGGAAGTTTGATCTGGCAAATCACAAGCACATCTACAAACCATGAACAGGCAAGTTTACCTCTCTTCTTATCTGCCTGCATTACACACTTATTTTGAAAAAAAGCCATCCTTCAGTTCTGTATCCATCAACCACTCTCTGTCTTCTGCCCAGAAACTTCCAGCTGATTTATCAAGGTTTACTTCACGCTCGGAGAAGGATTTCATGCCTCTCACTCTCCAAAAACGACAGAATTATTTCCCACACTTGCTCTGCTAAAATACTTTTAGGGCATATTCAAAATTCCTTCTACTGAATTGTGTGTTTCTGGAAAGGGAAGCAGCCACATATATTTTTGTCTTTAAGAGTTACACCACACTTTGCACACATTAAATACTCCATAAAACTGTGTGATTGGATGTCCTCGTGAAGAATGAACTGACTGGAAACTCTATATTCTTTACTGGTTCCATGTAAATGTTCAGCCTTCTCCAAATATTTATTGGGCATTTATATATTGCTTTATGTTATGCAAGTAATGGTAGTTATATAGAACAGTTGATAGTGCATTTTACTGTAAGAAGTTATAATTCTCAAAAGCAGTTATAGTTTAGAACTAAGATATCAAAGTGTGAGACAACGTGCTGCAGACTTGTGAGCAGCTGAAAATACACTAGAAGTTTCAACTGAGGAAATTCTGGTATAACTGAAGAGAAAGAACAGAAATCAGGGACATGGATGAAATTGAGAAACAATGAAAAACTGCTGAAGCCAGCCGGCACCGCGGCTCACTAGGCTAATCCTCCGCCTTGCGGTGCCGGCACACCTGGTTCTAGTCCCGGTCAGGGCGCTGGATTCTGTCCCAGTTGCTCCTCTTCCAGGCCAGCTCTCTGCTGTGGCCAGGGAGGGCAGTGGAGAATGGCCCAAGTGCTTGGGCCCTGCACCCCATGGGAGACCAGGAGAAGCACCTGGCTCCTGGCTTCGGATCAGCGCGGTGCACCGGCCGCAGCGGCCATTGGAGGGTGAACCAACCACAAAGGAAGACCTTTCCCTCTGTCTCTCACTGTCCACTCTGCCTGTCAGAAAAAAAAAAAAAAAAGTAAAACTGCTGAAGCTTTATTATGTTTTCCAAAGTAAAAGTGATTTTATACATAGGCAATCTGTAATGTTTGTTAGAAGCTGTCATAAAATTCCCAAATATGTTGATGCTAATTTTAAACTAACTGCCACTGCTTCAGCCTAAGGCAACATATGCCCAGAAAATCCTCAGACCCAGGTTATAGCTTTGTTTTATTCTATCAAAACTCAAATACTACTAATGTAGTCCATCTATGATCTACTCTTCCTCAAACAATATTATCCTCCTGAATTTACTGAGAGAATCCTTATGTGTCTGATTTCTGTTAGGCATGTATCTAAAAATGCTAAATTCTCCAGAAGACCTGGATTGAGTTCCTGCAGCCCAGCTTTGACCAGGTCCAGCCCTAGCTGTTGTAGGCATCTCTATTTTTAATTTCTCTGTGTCTTTTTGCTTTTCAAATAAATAAAGACATTTAAAAAACTTAAAACTCCCAGCTCTGGTTATGAGGCTGTTTCCACTAAATTGGATTGTCCCTGCTGGATTCAAGTAAAGAGAGTGAAAATATACAAATATAAACCAGAGTTATAGCCATAAAGGAAGCAAACTATAACAAAATAAGTCATCTAACACAAATAAACAATCAAGAAGCAAAATCACTTCCTTTTCCAATAGGAATTTTTATAAGAAAAAAACAGGATAAATTTAAAAATTTAAATACATATTTATATTCTAAAACATTATGAAACAAATGAAAGATAGCCTATAAGATCTCAAAAGGATATATGATTTTCATTGCAAACATACGTGGTTGTAAACAGGAGAAAACACTGACAAGGCTCAACGACATGGGGCACTGTACTACTCGCAGTGATGCTGCTTTAGCATAGAGTTATGGAAATGGAATACCATGCCCAGAGAAAGAAAATACTCCATTCAGGTAACTGCTCAGCTAACTCAACAAAGATATTTAGTTGCTGGATGCTTTCATGTGGAAGTGTTTGCCCAGCCTACTGTACCTGAACAATCATTTCAAGTGTCTTATGCAGCATATCAAAACACAACTGGAAATGCTAATTTATTATCAGGAAAAGTGAGTCTACAAGGAATGTTGTCAAGATTTTAAGACACTGCTAATGTATTATCCTACTCAGACCTCCCAGAAACAAGCCTTTGTTGTATTCAGAAAACCAAAGTGTAGGGGCCAGTGCCGTGGCTCACTTGGTTAATCCTCCGCCTGCGGTGCTGGCATCCCATATGGGCACCTGGTTCTAGCCCCGGTTGCTCCTCTTCCAGTCCAGCTCTCTGCTGTGGCCCAGGAGGGCAGTGGAGGATGGCCCAAGTGCCTGGGCCCCTGTACCCGCATGGGAGACTGGGAGGAAGCACCTGGCTCCTGGCTTCAGATTGGCGCAACTCTGGCTGTGGTGGCCATTTGGGGAGTGAACCAACGGAAGGAAGACCTTTCTCTCTCTCTCTCACTGTCTATAACTCTACCTGTCAAATAATAAAAAAAAAAAAGAGAAGAAAACCAAAGTGTAGAAAATCCAGGTAACTTTCCCAAAGTGAAACAAACCCTCAAGCAGGGGACTGGAGTTGACATCAGATCTGCCTGATACTTGGCTTCTCATCACACTAGAAAGGTACAATTGTAAAGAAACCAGATGCAACAAAAGAAGTAATCAAATAGCCAAAAGCAAAACCAGTTCCATTTTCCTAAAGGGGCTTAGACACATGATTATGAGAATATATATGAAATTAATAAAAAATCAATGTGTTTCTCTGACAGAAACAGCTGTCTTAAAATATCTTAAGTGAGATTATTTTATATAAGGGTGCTGCTAAAGTTAGAAATTTAATATGCATGCTTTTCTTCTGGCAGTTCTAAAGAGTGTCTCCATTTTCCAGATGAGGTGACCGACTTGCATTTGTATGTGAAGTGAAGCCTTTCAATCTCAGAGAATTCAATATTTAAAGAGCATTCCTATGAAACAGAATGCTATTTACAGAAGAAGTGAACAATTATAGTCATTAGATTTTTGTAATCAATTCTGAAGCATTCAATTATGTTTGGACTTCAATCTTTGTAACATATAAAAAATAAGATATATTTGTAGGATATTCATTTTACCGAGACCAAAGCTACTAGTGCACCCAAATTCCATTAGCCAGAGAAAGTGTTCAAGCTTCCCCACAATAGCTCTAGTATAAGGGTACTTCAATAAGTTCATGGAAAATGAGCTAAAAGATAAGTTTATTTTATGCAAAAAATTTGAAATCCATGCATGGTTTTTTCATAATACAAATTTTCAATGAATTTTTTAAATAGTCTATTTATTTGAGAAGGTGAGAGAGAGAGGCTGAAAATGGGAACTGGGAACTCAGTCCAGGTCTCTCATAGAGGAGGTAAGAACCTGATTGTTTGGGTCATTAGTGCTGCCTCCCCAGGCCAGATTGAGATCAGGAGCCAGAGTCGGGTAGCAATGGCAGGTGCTCTGTCCAGTACAGGACACAGGTGTCATAACCACTCGACCAAATGCTTGGCCCTTGATGAAATATTTGAAGACCCTAACCTCAGATAAGCCATAGAAAAGGTCTTTTTCCATTATGACTGGAATGACTATCTTGTCAGCTTAAGGCTGTGGCATAATCATGCCAAGGGAAAGAGTTCTTTAAAGTCACAAATTACAGAAATCTCTTTAGTGCCTCTACTGAAAAAAAGAGAAAATGATCAACAAAATAATATATAACTCTGGTAAAATAGTCAGATTATAATCTCTTCTCAGTGAATCATTTTGATGCATTCTTCTTTGTAATCAATCACAAAGACTTCAAAGAGACAAGATGATTTATTGAATGGGGCATGGGGAATTTCAGCGCATATAAGCAATTTCTAGTAGTATCTGTTTTCCAAATCACAACAGAATGGAAGCAGACTCTCTTACTCTATGCCGAGCAAACAAATCCAGCTAAGAAATATATTTACAAAGAAAATTTAATAGCAACTTGCTTGACCTGGTCACTCTCCCCTCCATGTTATAATTATATACAGAAAATAAGCATTAGGTAATTATTAAAGACTTGTCTAAACAGCTTTCTCCATAATAAACAAAAGTGAAATACACCACTCAATGAGAAACGCTGCGCCTGCTTTCAATATTCTGGACTATTTTACAAGTAACAGCATGCAGCCCAGGATTTCTAGGATTTGTTTTATTTGTGACCAGATATGGTACTTTAGACTGCTAGGGAGGGTAGCTCATGAATCTGGAGAGCAGCAGTAGCAACTTCTTTTTAAAAAGAAAAACTACAACATCAAAACATTAAATGTTAACACACACAGACACATACACACATAGGCATACAGATACGAATCAACAAATTCATAATCAAATCTTGACACAGAGTTCTAAAATGATTTTTTGGTTTGCATACACAAGTACTGAAATATTTAAAGTCCATCTAAGCAGTCTTTCAAGGCCTGACAGCACAAAAATGAGACTTCACTAAATAAATAGCTGAAGCACAATGTTTTCATTATAGTTATATTTCCATTAAAATGTTTACTTACACACATTTCTTTTCATCTTAGGGAACACTGGCAGACTCAATCTTGAGAACCCTTTATACATCTCATTGTAATCAATTGTTACTACCCCAGTCCATTGCATTCATTTTATATTGCCACATAACAGATTCACACAAATCTAGTAACTTGAGAAAAAGCACTCCCTTATTTTCTCATAGTTCTGGGGGTTGGACATATTCTGAACCTGACTCTCCCTTGCAAGTTCTTTACCTTGAGGTTTTAGGATGAATGCCCCTGGTCTTTAGATTACTATTTGCCAGGAGTCACTTCACTGCTGGAACACACTTCTTGGTCCTCTGATTTTCTGCCTCTTTCCCTCACTTCTTGATAAAACTCAGTGCTTTTCAAGAGCTCAGGTGATGAGAAAAGGCTCACCTGAGAACCTCTCTTTGGATTAACCCAAAAGCACCTGATAGGTAGCTTCAATCTCATCAACACAATCCTTTTTTGCCAAATGATTTCACATAAACGGGTGTGTGCTACTTAAGGATAAATTGGGGCTGACAATCTTGCCTGTATAAGATTCCGCCTAAAACATTTCAATCTATCATGTAAGTAACATTAACACAATTGTGTAAAATACTGTTGAGTTATTGTATTTGCCAAGTTTTTATTGATTTGATAATAATCTGACTCAAAATACTTTAAAAATCAGCTACAACAAATTTAAAACTAATTTACCATATTAAATGATGGGTAAGTAGTGAAAGCTACAGTTCTATCCTCCAATAACATTACTCATTAAATTAATTTCCATAACTTATCTGCATTTTTTATGTCTCTAGACTCTCTTATCCTGTGTTAGCAAATGATAAGTATGTAAAGTGATGAATTTGTTAATTCGTTTTAATTTGTCCACAAGCATACATCAAAACATCACAATGTGGTGCATAAACAGACAAAATTATCATTTGTCAATTAAAACTAAAACTTTCAAGAGCAGTTTAAAATTAAATTAAAAGGCAGTGCCTTCAAAGTACTGTGGTTTTGTTACACCAAACTTGACCAGGATTTAGGAAATCTTTAACTTGCTGCAGCTCTGTTACTAAGCTGTCAGATAATTGGGCAAGTCACTTTTTATAGATCATTAATTATGTTCTTGAGAGACACTCATGTTATCCATGCCAAAAAAGTACTTGACTTCCAATTATTATACAAAACGCTTGCCAAATTCTGCTTGAATCCCCACTGTGGCATGTTACATGATCTCTATTTTCAAAATACGAACTTCTGTATATTGAAGTGGAAGAACTATTTCTCGCACAGTAAACTGCGGTACTGAAAACCATGCAGATCAAGACTCATTCCTTCTTTATATATAGCAGTCTCTGAAACCTCTGAGGACTGTTTACAGGGTCTTCCTTACAGACGTCTATCAGTTTATCTTTTCCATGAATTTGAATTGAATAATAGACATTCTGCTTGTCATGGGCAGCTACAGATTCATAAGGACTAGTGTGGAGGCCAAGAATTTCAAATCCTTCCATGGCTTGCTCTTCCACCATCTGGGTCAGGTGCTCTTTCCTGGAGCAGAATCAGAACTGGACCTCATGATCTTTTTCCATCTCTTGCTTTGCAATCCATTCATACACAGAATACATGCTACTGGGGCATCTTTTACACCTTATTGTTAACTCAAATAGATCTTCATGATCTTGACTCAGCTTTGAAACAATCCAGGCAATAACACATTACGAACTCTCCTCTGGCTCGAGTTTTCCAGATTCTGAGAAACCTGGATTAACAGTGTTCTAGTTAACGGGTGCCATTTGCATTATTTTCAAATAAAGAAGATACCGTATATTTTGCATTTGACAAAAGGTCAAGAAGCTTATATAATTCATATAAATTTTAGTAGAATCCAAGTAAACTATTTAGCACTTTCATTGTGCAGTATGATTCAGTCACCAGGAACCATTCAAATATTCACCACAAGCCATTTCAAGGGTAACTTGGGCTTTGATGGTCTGTTCTCATAAGCTGCTAGGCTCTCCATAAAAATAGAAAGCCCACATAGGCAGTAATCTCCAGTTTTGCTTTTCTCCACAGCAGTCAAAGCCATTTCCTGTCCTCTAACCTTTAATTTAACAGAGGCGGCCTGTCACAATAGGGCCATCTTTGTCCAGCTCTGCGGGCGGCGTCGCCTTTGGGTCACAGAATGTCAGCTTCTGTAACAGACAGGTACACTAGGTATTCTTGTTCTGGGATTGTACAGAAGACAGCCTATTTACCAGCTGGGGAAAAGCAGCACGTATTTACACTCTCACGAAAGCCTTCTCTAACCAAGCAGTGACAAAGATGTTGCTCATGTCTGCAAGGAGTGGCGCACATATTTCCTGTTAAAAAAAATCGTTAGAAAATCTTTCATTCATAGAGTTTAAGAAAAATGAACAGCACTTCTTGAGAATCTGCAAGTTATGTAAGAGAGCATAATAGCTGCAATCTGGCTCTTTTATCATCATGTAGTGCAGATTCATGTTTGTGCTGCCAATTGTTTTTGTCTATAAAAAAAGAATAACCACGTCTTTCTTTTGTGCAATCAAGTTTTTCAAAGATTTGCTCAGACGCAGAGACCTGTAAGAGTCAAACGGAAAGCTGAAAACTGAGCCCTCTCTCTGTGATTGGATGTTTGGGGGGAAATGTACCAATTTGGGGATTTTTATACACGAAACTAGAGACATATTCAGGGGAGAAGTAAGAGGAGAAAGACAAAAATTTCTGGAAATAACAGAAAATTCCCCCCAAAGTGATTCGTTTTGCTGTTTCATGCTGAATGTTAGGTCCCCACGATCTGCATGTGCCCAAGGCTTTCCTAGGCTTTCACCATCGTAACTGAGTGTCCACCATGGGGACCACTGCCCAGTCTCATGCTGGCAGCATCAACTCCTCTGTCCTCCCTTCTCAAGGAAAAGTTGTTTTTCTGAAACGCAAATCTGCTCCTGTTGCTCTCCTACCTCCCTCTTTCATACATCACTGGTGCTCTCAGGATGAGGTCCAAGCTCCTCAGGTGGCCTGAAGAGCCCTCCAGATGAATGACTCATCACCCTCCACACTCCTGCCTTTTGTAGGTCTCACACAATTACTTTAAGTCCTGAAAAAGCAGACCCACAGAGTCCATGCCTGTGAAGATGCACGGTTCTCTGCTGCGTGCAGCCACCATTTCTCACTCTGGTTCTGCTGAGACCCTGGAAACTCACTGGTTCCACCTTTGACAACACCATGCTGTGCATGTGGCCTTTCCCCTCACTCTACTCATCCTCATAAACATCATATGATCTTATCTGATTGCTTGGATTTTCATTACATATTGGTTTAAGTACTAAACTGAGAATCCTGAGGATAAGGGCTGGTGAGACCATTTCTCTGTAACACTGCTTTTGAGTTTATGGAGTCACTGAACCAATTTATTGAGTAAACTGTTTCAACCTCAATAAATAGTCAACTACAAATGTAATAAATCAATAATGTTTTGTTCTAACTCTATACCTCACGATAAGAGCAAAAGGACGAGAAAAGCAAATAATCAACACTTTGCAATTATGACAGGTACTGGAAGAACATTACATAAGCTCAATATTTCTGAAGCTAAATCCACAAATAGGCTAAATATGATTGCTGAACAAATGTTTTCTAAGCGGATGCCTGAATCTGAGCCCACATTAGATTAGTTTTAATACATACAATACTTCTAATTTTTATAATGTGTCATCTACATATAAAAATTAGTGTGATCAACATAAAAGCTAAAACCTTGGTGTGTTATGGAAAAAAAAAACACAAAAGGCTTGGGAATGCTGCACCCACATTTCTCATCTCATTCAAAAGAGACTTAGTAGAGGGAGGGTCTGTCCCACTGAATGCGTGCAGGTTCTCATAAGTTCGGCTACCTCTGCCCCTAGCCTCACACACCTGTGTTTTCCATGTCAGAGATACATGATTTTTAAGCCCTGGACAACTTCTCCCACAAATATGATTTGAGATTAGAAGACAAATTGTAGATACTGACAATAAGGGCACAAGTGTAATTATCCTTAGAACCATGCATGTGCATAACACTTGGAGCCATATTTCCCAGAGGTAGACTTACCATAGAGATTATGTGCGGGTCCTCCAACGATCTCTCCAGTGCACTCTCCCTGCTGTTGTTTCTCACACTGAAAGTTATTTGGACAGGGGAAGGCAGAGAGCACTTCCAAACCAGAATAAAATGATAGCCTGGTGTTGCATTTGAAACCTGCTGAACACGTGCAGTCACTTCGGGGCAATGTGTGCCTCAGGCATATCTCAAGCAGCCTGTGCCATCTAGGTTTCATCCTAACACTGACCTTGGATCGTGGAGGTGCCCGGATGTACCACTTGCAGTCCACAGCCTCACCGGCAGAAGCTTTGCCCTCCTTCAGAATTTGCATGGACTCCACAATTCCTTCAGGGCCGCCCATCTCAAACTCACAGGCTAAATGACAAAATGCCAAATCAACACACAACAGTAGAGCTTCAGTAATCAACCAAAAGTATGCTTTATGGCAGAAGATAAAGCCTTCTAAGCATTATTAAATATCTATTTTACTAACCTGGCAATGGTTTCAAAACCCCAAGGTCCTTAAAGTCAGGATCTTAAAAATTAAGAAAAAAGACAATTAGTCCTATTCTGCATTTGTTACTTAAATTAATATTGAGCAATATACAATTAAATTATCTATAAATCAGCCTAAAAACACAATAGGGCAAATTAAATGGCAAAATGCATGATAAGGTTACTCCTGAAGCATTTATTTATGCACCATGGTATCACAACTGGATTTTTCTCAATATAAAAGAGCACATTTTAAAAAGCCTTCCATGGGTGGGCACTTGTCCTAGTAGTTAAGATGCAAGTTAGGCTGTCCATGAGCTATAGCTGAGTCTCGGCCCTTGAGTCCCAGCCCCGCCTTCTCAGTGCAGATCTTGAGAGGAGGCAGTGATGGCCCAGTGCTTGGGTTCCTACCACCCATGCTGGACACTGGATTGAATCCCTTGCTCTTGGCTTTGGCCTAGCACCGTCCTGGCCCAGTGTGTATTTGGGGAGTGATCCAGCAGATGACAGCTATCAGTCTCTCTCTCTCTCTCTCTGTCCCTCTCTGTCCCTCTCTCTCTCTCTCTCTCAGAAACATTTTTTTTCTTTTTTACACAGTATTTTATTTTTTTAAACTTTTATTTAATGAATATAAATTTCCAAAGTACAGCTTATGCATTACAATGACTTCCCCCCCATAACGTCCCTCCCACCCGCAACCCTCCCCTCTCCCACTCCCTCTCCTCTTCCATTCACATCAAGATTCATTTTCGATTCTCTTTATCTACAGAAGATCAGTTTAGCATACATTAAGTAAAGATTTCAACAGTTTGCTCCCACACAAACATAAAGTGAAAAATAATAGATGATTTTTTAAATGATGATGAAATCAGATCAGACCTATTGTCATGTTTAATCCCAGTGAGAGTCAAGTTGGGAATCGATAATTTTTTTTTTTTTTTTTTACAGAAGATCAGTTTAGTGTACATTAAGTAAAGATTTCAACAGTTTGCACCCCCATAGAAACACAAAGTGAAATATACTGTTTGAGTACTAGTTATAGCATTAAGTCTCAATGTACAGCACATTAAGAACAGAGATCCTACATGAGGAGTAAGTGCACAGTGACTCCTGTTGTTGACTTTACCAACTGACACTCCTGTTTATGGCATCAGTAATCTCCCTATGCTCCAGTCATGAGTTTCCAAGGCTATGGAAGCCCCTTGAGTTCTCCGACTCTTATCTTGTTTAGACAAGGTCATAGTCAAAGTGGAGGTTCTCTCCTCCCTTCAGAGAAAGGTACCTCCTTCTTTGAAGACCTGTTCTTTCCACTGGGATCTCACTCACAGAGATCTTTCATTTAGGTTTTGTGTTGTTTGTGGGTTTTTTTTTTTTTTTTTTTTTTTTTTTTTTTTTTTTTTTTTTTTTTTTTGGCAGAGTGTCTTGGCTTTCCATGCCTGAAATACTCTCATGGGCTTTTCAGCCAGATCGGATCTCAGAAACATTTTGTAAAAAATCTTCTGAAGCTATCCCTGCATGAAGTCATCCACAGAAATCCTACTCATTGTCTGTAACTCTATCATTTGAAACTGGACTTTGTTTTGGGAGGCAAAGATATACAGAGGTGGGTAACTACTATCAGTTAGTTCACTCCTCCAAATTCCTGCAAAGGCCAGGGCTGGGCTAGGGCCTAAACCAGGAACCAGAAACAATCCAGTTTTCTACACAGGGACAACTGACCCAATCACTTCAGCTGGCACTGTTGCTTCCCAGGATATGCACTGGCAGGAAACTGGAATCAGGAATGGCGTCCAGCACGCCACTGTGGGACATAACCACCAGGCTAACCACCACGTCCCCGTCGGTGCTTTAGACGGTTAATTTAGGGGTCAGGCCAAGTTACATGTATTTCAGATGTGACTCTTTTGTCTGATTCAAAATATTCAGTAAACTGTTGAACACACTTTCAGCTGGGATATTGAGAACATAAAGTTAAGACTTACAACTTCCATCTCCACTCCTTAGACTGACACATCCACGCTGTTCTCTCCAAAGCTTCGTTTCACACCATGCTGGCTTTGTTTCTCCTACCCTCACTCTCCTGAGTCTCTTTTCAGTGGACCTTGGGTTCAAGCGCCCACTCTCCTGGACTCAGTGTGTGATTCAGATCAAGTGTGTTTCCTCATACGACTCAGAAGCACCCTACCCCTTGTAAACTAAAAAGGTGGTCTCACTCTCATTTCCTAGAATTCATTTTGAGATAGGTTCATGGCCAACGAAATACAGATGGACTCTGAGAAGCTCTTCCTCACACAGAGACAAGGCATACACAGTTTTTCTGGCTAACGTTGTACCCTGTTTATACTGAATGCTTTGGAATCATGTGCAGTGGTTCACTTTTGATGTGGACATGTTGTAATACAAGAGCTGGCTCTCACGATGAGAGGAATAGAAATAAAGACTCCTTGAAGCCGCCATGGAGGCACTGTATATAACCTATTTTGTAGCTGAATTTCTCTAGGTTCTTTGCTTTTTAGAACAATACATATTCTTAGAGCCCCAGTCACTTTGCATTGGATTTTATTTTACTAATGGGTGGGTAAGTTATCAACACACAAGATGTTTTTAAAGATACACAGATGATTTAAAAATGATTTTGCATTTTAATATATTGTTGCTACTATGTTATTGGCTATACGTTAAATATCTTATAAAGTTATAAATATTTTATGAGACATTGTTCAACAGTGACCTAGGACTGCGATATGAAAAGGTAACCCTCTTCTTGGAGAGAATTAGTCTGGCTATTAACATTGTGTGTGCCCATAGTGACGTAAGTATTTCTGTGTGTCTCTTTGCATGTCTGTGTGCATGGATGCCAAGGACGCTCACACAAATTCAGTTACCTTCTTTAAAGGTTATTTGTGTGTGTGTGTGTGTGTGTGTATGTGTGTGTTTTCTTGTTCTGACAAGTGGTAATGTGCACTGGTTTGTTGAAACTGATAAACATCAACTAGTCACACAACAATCCAGTTAAATCAGCTATGTAGACTCAGTTGTGGTAAGACATGATTACAGTGTGCTAATAAATTTTGAACCAAGATACAAATTCTTTTCTATAGTTGTTTTAAATAGTCTTTTACCATTTGAAAAAAAAGTAAAGAAAATTCATGTAAGCAATTTCCACGAAGAGATATAGAAACAAAAGTATGGACTAAGATAGTTCCTTGGTAGTGATTTTTTTCTTTCAACTAAATCAGTGGATATTTGTTCATTTTTTTGACAAATATATATCAAATACCTACCATGCACAAGAAAAGAACTAGTTCCGGTAACACTACTCAGCCGGGTGTTGCCACAAAGCATTTTATTGGTATTGAAGGGACCCTTTCATATTTTCAAGCTTACCCATGCCTGGTATCTACATTTTTTTGCTAATGCTGAATTATATTCATTATTTGTATTCACTATCTCCTTTTTAATTAGAATGTTTGAGCTGAACATAGCTATTCTTATAATTTTTGTGGAAATGTAGTTGGTATTCTATTCTCTACTTTGAAGGCTAACATTTGTCATTTTTATAATTCATGCCAGACAATGTTGAGAGAAATGCCAGTTCTGGGAATTGGAAATTTATTTTTGTCTTTCTATTAATAGGGATAGTGTTTGATGTTTCAAAAAAAACTTTAGGAAAAATAATTTTTAAAAATTCCCTTTGTATTAGTCATCAGCAGTATCACAAGAGTAGATGGCCCATATAGCCTGAAAAAAAAACAAATGATAAGAAGGAGATGTTTTGAGATAGCCTAAATATTATTTAAGTGTATAAGGACTGATTGATTGCCCAAGGTTGTCTGGGGACAATGACATAAATTATTAAGCAGATGTATGATAGAGCTGGACTTAGACTAGTCTCTACTATGGATCTCTCTCCAAATTTATTCCCTTTGATTAAACAGACTTTTAGAAAATGTAAACCAAATCCTAAGCTTTCCTGGCCTTCTATTGTTCTTAGAAGGAGACCACAACTCTTTATAATGGGTTGCAATACTTTGTGTGCTCTTGCCCATGCAACTGTCCCCTCCTGTCTCTCCTCCTATTATAGTTTTCCATTTTTATTTGTCAGACAGTCCAGGCTGATTGAAATTACTTTTCCCAGGTCTCCATAGCTCAATTGTTCTCATTCTCCATGCAGTAGCACAAATTCTATATTCTCAGAAAGACCATCTTTGACAAAGAGATACTGTTGTACTTTCAGTTCTAACCAGGCTGCTCCAGTTCTGACCCAGCTCCCTGCTAATGCACCTGGGAAAGCAGCAGAGGGTGTTTCATGTGCTTGAGCACCTGCCACCCATGTGGGATACCTGGATGCTGTTCCTTGCTCCTGATTTTGACTTGGAACAGACCTGGCTGTTGCAAGCATTTGGGGAGTGAACCCATGGATGGAAGATATATTCTTTTTCTCTCTCTTACTCTCTTCCCCTCCCTTCCTCCCTCCCTCTCTCTCACTCTCTGTTGCTTTGCTTCCAAATAAATCTTAAACCACCTACAAATAAAGTGATACTGTCTTCTATTCCCTTTTATTCTCTGTTGGTTCTTACTGCAAATTATTTTGCCATTTGTTTATTTTCTATTCATCTTCTAAGCACACCAGTCCAGGGTCAAGTCAGCTCCCTGAGGAAACCTATACCTCCTCATCCTCTTTCTATTCAGAATATATAACAGTGCTTGAGTGTGACAAGAGCAAAATAAATGATACTGAGTTTAACATAATCTTCTGCATGCAAAAATACAGTTAGTTACTTTGTACCAAATTAAATTTCTTCTATGTTAATGTGTTTGCGAGGCTTTATATGTCCATTTTCCCCACCCACAGATTTTCACAGTAAATACATCACATTCCTCTTTACCAAACTTTTTAAATTTTCTTCCTGGCCACAGAGTAGGAAATTTTTCTCAGCATGCCTTACAACTAACTTCATGGGGCTGTATACCTAAGTTATGTAAAATAAAAACTAATCAAAAGTTTCAAGTTTATTTGCAGGCTAGGCTCATAAAAACATGAAAAAGATCTCCAACTCCTTCTTTCTTCTATACTCAGTTTAAATAGCCACATTGGACATGCAGAATTCCCATCAGTGTCGCTTCCTAAATGAGTGCATGGAGTACACACTACTTTCATTAGAGTTTACAGAGGGAGAAATGAGCCCCAATTATGTGAAATTGATGAGACTGTTTATTTTTATGACATTGCGATTATTATCCCCCTAGCTCAAGGGGGCCCCTTTCATGGTATCCAAAACTCAAACTATTTCCATAATAATACTAAAATGCTATTTGGTTTTGCACTTTAATTTTCTCAAGAACGTATGGCAGAGATAAATGAGTTTTATCTAAAAGTAAAATAATTATGGAACTTAGTAATACATCTCTGTAAATAAAAGCATATTTACACCAGATTTTTATGGTGAAGGATGAGGATTTGTCTCAGAAGGGGAGGTTAGAAGACTCACTTTCTCCATCACAGTCACTGCCTATTTTTGAAGCAGCAGAAAAAGATAACATGATCAGTCAGCAGGTTTCCTACTCATGGAAAGGAAGATTGGTTTCAAATAAAATTTTAAAACTGTGAACAAAAATGAAAATCTGGCAAAATCTGGTTTTCCCTAGGCTTTGTAGATGTCAATAATTCACCTTATTAGGACTTCAACAAATATTTTGTAACAATTTAATGTGACAATTGTATCACATTATTATTTTGAGATAAATAATTTGAATCCAAAAAATAGTACAAGGCATTTTATATTGCTTTTTAACTAATTAGTTTGAGAGACAGGTAGCAAGAACCCTCATCCACTGGTTCACTCTACAAATGCCTGCAGTGGTCTGGGTTGGGCTGGAGCCTGGGGATTCAGCTGAGGTCTCTCACAAGGTTGCCAGGGATTCAATTACCTAAGCCATCACTGCTGCTGCCTTCCAGAGTGTGCATTAGGACCAAGCTGGACGCCAGTGCCACGGCTGGGCATCAAACCCAAGTGCTTCAACGTCAGGCATGAAAATCTTAACCAGTGTCTTCATCACTAGGCTAAAAGCTAACCCCTTGAATTTTAAAGTGCAGGCATCATTAATTCTTTAGAAGCTAAATATCACTCTTAAAATTAAAAACAGTAATGCCATTGAGACATCCCACAGAGAGGGTATTGTATAGTCTTGTCTGAGCTGGCCACTCAAAGAACTAAGGAACTAATAAAGCCATTGTCAGCTGCCATTGCTGAATGCCTACTAGGGGACAACTCAGTGGTACCAAGGACAGTGCCACTTACGAACAATACAGTGACACACTGATTTAAAGTTTTACCAAAGAAGACATAGTTAATTTCTTTTCCACAGAATTTCACTTTCCTCCAGTAAGCCACTATAGATAAACAATCATGACAAGGCTTTCTTATTTTGCTTGAATTGTGCCAATATCAGCATGGATCAATTATCCAAAATTATCTTTCATGTGCATGCATTTTAACAAATGCAAGTTGTACTAAAATTCTGAGATCTCTGCATAAGTTAGCAGTCATAGCACAACCAGGTTGACATTTGCATTGAAAGTGCAAATGCAGTGATGGATCTTAGCTAGTATTCATGACATACATCACTGCCATGCACTGGCAGGAAGAAGTAACTAGATGATCTCTTTCATGAAGCACTACAATTATTTTCAATATAAAATACTTGGTAATTTTTGAAATTCTATAATTTGAAGTGTGAAGTATGGATCAAGTACTTATGCTGCAGAGTAAGCTGTATTATAGGTTTCTTAAGGGAATGCACTTCAGCAGTTGTCTGAATTGTGCACTGAACTACCTCCTTTGTTGATGGAGCACCATTTTTGCTTGAAATGCATATTGCAGTTATACAGAAGTGGATATCTGGCAGTCATTTTCTGGGAAATGAATAAAATGAATATGTTGACTTTAAGGAAAATAACATTATATTTGTTGCCAGTGATAAAATTTAAGCTTCAAGTGAGGGAAAAATATTTGCTACTGTGTACTTGACAGCTTCCCAATACTTGGATAGTTTATAAATGAAATTGGTGGTGATATGAACAAATATTATTTTTGATATTGCATAGAGAGATATGTCAACATTTGGAAGTCTGCATAATAGCAATCCAATAACTGCCAAATGAATGATGCCTGATGCTAAATAACCAAGTGTGGATAAAAAAACACTTGAAGAAGAAAACATATTCCTGGATGTAAATGTAACAGAATAAAAAGAATTCACTGATCTAGTTTCAAATCGCCTATTTCATCTAACCTTTAAGAAACTGTCACTAGTTGAGGTTTGGTGTGGTATAAAAGAATAATCTCTGCTATTGGAAGGCTCTCTCTTCTCCCAACTATATTTCCATGAGTCTGGTTTCTCTGCACCTGTTTCCATTTCAAGAACACTCATGGAAGATGTAACACATTAGCAGCAGTGAGAAGCCTGTCTCCTAATAAATCAGACATAACATTTGCTAACATAAAAAACAATGGTATCCTTCTAATTAATATTTTAATATATGTTAACATCTTAATATTAATCAATGCCTTAATAAAATATGCTTTTATATTAACATATAATTGGTTTATTAATTTACTTCTATATGAGTTAATAAATATTTTAAAAATTCTTTTTTTTTAGGTGACACAATTTTATTTTATTTTATTTTTTTTTAAACTTTTATTTAATGAATATAAATTTCCAAAGTACGACTTATGGATTACAATGGCTTCCCCCCCATACCGTCCCTCCCACCCACAACCCTTCCCTTTCCCACTCCCTCTCCCCTTCCATTCACATCAAGATTCATTTTCGATTATCTTAATATACAGAAGATCAGCTTAGTATACATTAAGTATGGATTTCAACAGTTTGCTCCCACACAGAAACATAAAGTGAAAAATAATAGATGATTTTTTTTAAATGATGATGAAATCAGAGCAGACCTATTGTCATGTTTAATCCCAGTGAATTTTAAAAATTCTTATGATAAGTACTGACATCGCTAATGAGTCAAAGTACTTTGATAATTTCTAAGGTAGGAGAGGGGTTTTAATAACAAATGGCTTCAGGACTTCCACTCTAAATAAACCCGTATTTGGATTAAAAATATGTATACCAAAATGTTAAAATTCAACTCAGGCTTGTGTAATGCATTTATTTAATAATGCAAAGAAGTTCGCACACTGCCAGCTATGCTGCAGTAGAACTTTCTGGGAACGCTGTTGCACTCACTGAGTAGGACTGAACCATACAGAGGCATCTTCATTTTACACATGAACAAAAGGGAGTGTTGGAAAATTTATTAATGTTCTTAGGCCAAGATAAAAATAGCTTCAGAGCTTTCTCAGAACTCTGAACAACGCTCTGCATCTTTCCTAGCCTGTTTTGGTGGCCTTCTAACCCCTGTGCATCACATCACAGAGAATGAAGTGCTCCTGAGCATAAAAGTGCACGAGACAGTACAAGTGTCTGACGAGGCTGCGGAACCAGATCTACAAAGCTTCCCATTTCAAAAATCCATTTTTAATCACTTACTCTGACCCTATCGATACCCACTGTATGCATGAACTGAATGTACCCCATAAATGTGTGCAATTGCTACGTTTTTATAGTCAGGGTGGTTTCACTGAAGGTTAATAACTATTTTCACCAAATTTCTACAACCTCGGACATCTATGCTTTAAGCCTCATTCTTCCGTCTTTTCCTGACAAGTAGATGATGAAAGCAACATTCAACAAAATCGTTATTATTTACCGAGTTACCTTACAAGCTCAACTGACTCAGAAAAATTACTTTCTCAGGCTTATCTGTTCCTAACTCACTGGCGTTTCTGATCATCCCCACCTCACAATCACTAGCACACATCTTCTCGTCCACCCATTTTCAATCCGCCTTCTGCTATCTACATCCTTTCTGATAATACATTGGCTCAAGTTCCTCCTCATTTAAAATCAAACCAAAATTTCTTCTTTAATTTTTTCTCTGTCTTCCCACGCTTTCCTGTCCTTACTAAGCTCCCAAATGAAATTCTAGATGTGATACTTCTGCATCTTCTACTCACACGTGAAAACTCTACAATGTTGGGGCCAGCACTGTGGCGTGGTGGGATAAGCCTCCGCCTCTGGTGCCAGCATCCCATATGGGCACAGGTTCGTGTTCAGGCTGCTCCTCCTCAGATCCAGCTCTCTGCTTATAGCCTTAGAAAGCAGTGGAAGATGGCCCAGTGCTTGGGCACTATACCCATGTGGGAGACTGGAAGAAACTCCTGGCTCCTGACTTCAAATTGGCCCAACTCTAGACATTGTGATCATTTAAAGAGTGAACCAGTGGATGCGAGATCTCTGTCTCTCCTTCTGTCTGTCTGTAATACTGCCCCTCAAACAAATAAATGAAATCTTAAAAAAAAAAAAAAACCTACAATGCCTATAAACCTGAAACTAACTGTGTATGTGCTCCCTTCTGTATCTGTCTGCAAACTTCATGGTGCTGACCCCGATTCTTACTCAAGATCGAAAACCATAGTGTTTATAGTTTTTGAAATCAGTTAACTAAATTTAAAAAGCTATTTTAAAAAACAAGTGCCAAAATTTCTTGACAACAAAACACTGAAACAGCTTGCATAATCATATTATTTTAATAATCTGATTTATTTCACTTATCTCTGGAAGCAATACTGTTCTAGCATATAAGTCCAAAACATAATTGTTTTAAACCTATTTTCAAGCTTTACTCTTTCCTCTAAGTATGACACTGGCAAGTTGTAGCTTCTCATTTGGAATTTGTCTTCCTAGTGGTTATACATATCATGAATTCATTTCCCTAGTTCAAGAAAAAAATTTAATTCTATGAAGTTTAGAAATCAAAACTCACAAATTTACAGAAAATAAGTTTTCAAATTCTTGAAAATATTGATATATTTATGGCTTGGGCATGCTTTTTCATTCTATTTGCTTGCTATAATTATAGAAAGTTTCCTTAAGCTGGCGCTGCAGCTCACTAGGCTAATCCTCTGCCTGCGGTGCCGGCACCCCAGGTTCTAGTCCCGGGTGGGGTGCCAGGTTCTGTTCCGGTTGCTTCTCTTCCAGTCCAGCTCTCTGCTGTGGTCCAGGAGTGCAGTGGAGGATGGCCCAGGTTCTTGGGCCCTGCACCTGCATGGGAGACTAGGAGGAAGCACCTGGCTCCTGGTTTCGGATCGGTGCAGTGCGCCGGCTGCAATGTGCTGTCCGTGGCGGCCAATGGTGGGGGGGTGAACCAACGCAAAAAGGAAGACTTTCTCTCTGTCTCTCTCTCTCCCACTAACTCTGCCTGTTTTTTAAAAAAGGTTTTCTTATTTTGCTTATATCCATATTCTCAAATACAACTATTTCCTACATCAATAGTGTACAGAATCTTAGTTCTTGTGATCACAGTAAATAGACTTTTAAAAAATTTGCTTTTGATAGTCACAAGTTATTCTATTGGGAAAATATACATTTACTCCACATACTAAATAAGAAACTGGAGGGGAAAGGGGAACGGAAGTCATCAGAAGACTAAAAAGAAGGCATAAACAGAATGATAAAGAAAAAAAAAAAACAAAACCTGGGGTGTCCCAGAGACCCCAGGAAAGGTCTTGATTGGTAGTTAGCAGCATCCACCCTTCATTCTCTCAGGCAGTCAGCGTCTCCTACATCACACAGAACTCAAAATAAATGAGTCCATCTTCTGGATCACGTTTTTCACTGGAGGTGGTTTAAAAGGACGTTCTTGTTTGCACAACTAAGGTACCAACACCGTTGATGAGTAAAACCCCTTCACTATCGTCTTTCCCCCAATTACTCCATGTTCACCTCATCTCTGATATCTACTCATGTATACGGATATTCACAAAAAGTGCTGCTTACTGATCATGAAGGAAATGTTGACTATGGAAGAGTTTAGAGTTGACACTATGGCACTAGATAGTGTGGGACTGGGGCTGAGGGCCTAGCCTGGCAATACAGCTCTGTGAGGACCCTGTGACAGTTAAAGTCACAGGTTTGTGACCTGGGCTAGCAGGGGTGGCAAAATTAGCATAGGAGAACTCCCTGGAGTGACACACCAAGAGTCCCAAGTGGGGGGCAGTACACAGGTTAGTGTGTAAGTGATAAAGGGTGGCAGTATCCTCTCTTGTCCTCTTCTGTTCCATTTTAGGTCACTGTAAGCAAAAGCTGTTTCATAAGAGTAAGTTATGTTTTCTGGATTTTGTTTAAATATATAAATTCAAGAAGAAGCCTTATATGTTACAGTTCACTAAATATGCTAAGAACATAATTAAGCTGCATGCAATGCAAATGCAACTTCAAGACAAGATCTTTTGTGCTTCTAAATGGAGTTGGAGCAGCATCTAACCGGCAACTTTGGGAGTATCCTCTGTTGGTGCCCTTGGCAAGGACACTAGAGTTTTTATGCCAGGCACTAGCAGCACACATGGGCATGTGGAGTCATCATGGAACTGGAAGAAAAGAGCCGATGCACAATGCCAAGGGCTGTCACTGCCAATAGATTGGCATGGGAGCATACAGGAGGTCCCTCTTGTTAAATCCTGCAGAAGCTCATGGAATGATTTGAATAGCATGAATTTGTGCCAATCTGGACAATGAAGTTGCCACATGCTGTCTTCAAATGTAAATGTTTCCTAACTTTCAAGCTGCCACTCTCAACTCTGTACTCTTTGAGTTGCTGCCACTTTTCTGTTCTTGAAACCCACAAAATCTAAATATACACTTTAATAAAATCAATATACAATACATACATAGGCAGAAAGATTTAAATGAAAATGACAAAAAATGATATGACAATCAGTACAGAAATGAAAAAAGGAAGGATATTATATTAAACAAAGACTCTGTAGCAAAAAATATCCTACATGGTGGATCTCTGTGAAACTCCAATGGAAAGACGGGGCCATTAAAGAAGGACGTACTTTTCTCTGGAGGGAGGAGAGAACTTCCACTTCGCTTATGGCCGTGATTAAATACTGATGGAGTCTGTGTTCACAAAAGGCTTCTATAGTCTTGGCAGCCCATGGCAAGAGCCTTGGGTGATCACTGACATCATAAACAAAAGTGTTAACTGTTAAATGAACAACAGGAGTCACTGTGCACTTACTCCCCATGCCCCATGTAGGATCTCTGTCCTTCATGAGTTGTACTGAGAATTAACTGCAAAACTTGTTCTCAAACTGTACTCTATATACTGCGTGTGTGTGCGTGTGTGTGTGTGTGGGTGCAAACTGTTGAAATCTGCACTTAGCATAGAGTTGGTCCTCTGTATATAAAGCTAAACTAAAAATGAGCCATAATGAAGAAGGGGAAGGGAGAGGGAGTAGGAGGTACAACGGGAGTCGGGGTGGGAGGGTGGGTACGGCAGAAAGAACCACTATTTTCTTAAAGTTGTACCTATGAAAAATGCATTCATTAAATAAAAGCTTTAAAAATTTTAAAAATTAAGCAAAATGAGCTTAAAAGCAAAACCAAAATATATAATCAAAAAGTAGATCAAGCACTTTCTTAAACAATCCTGAAATATTGATACTGAAAGAAATACACTGGACCTGACAGCATTTGTCGACAATATTCCACCTTCCAAGCCATCGATGCCTGTCTTCAGAGAAACTGGAGTAAAAATATTGACTGGGATTGGTACAAATCAGAGAACTTGCAAATATCAACGAGATAATGAAAGGGACATAGACTTGTTAAGGTGCAAAACTTAATTCAGGATCTCATTTTAAGCAAAACAGAAATAATTACCAAAATTTCAGAATCTTTATACCTTCACTTATTTTTTAACTTTTATTTAATATATATAAATTTCCAAAGTACAGCTTTTGGATTACAGTGTCCCCCCATAACTTCCCTCCCACCCACAACCCTCCCATCTCCTGCTCCCTCTCCCATTCCTTTCATATCAAGATTCATTTTCAATTATCTTTATGTACAGAAGATCAATTTAGTATATATTAAGTAAAGATTTCAACAGTTTGCACCTGCACAGAAATACAAAGTGAAAAGTACTATTTGAGTACTAGTTATAGCATTAATTTACATTGTACAACACATTAAGGACAGAGATCCTACATGAGGAGTAAGGGCACAGTGACTCCTGTTGTTGACTTAACAAATTGACACTCTTGTTTATGGTGTCCTAGGCTCTTGTCATAGGTTGCCAAGGCTATGGAAGCCTTTTGAGTTCGCCAGCTCTGATCTTATTTAGAAAAGGTCATAGTCAAAGTGGAAGTTCAGAGAAAAGATACCTCCTTCTTTGATGGCCCGTTCTTTCTACTGGGATCTCACTCACAGAGATCATTCATTTAGTTTTTTTTTTTCTTTTGCCAGAGTGTCTTGGCTTTCCATGCCTAAAATACTCTCATGGGCTCTTCAGCCAGATCTGAATGCCTTAAGGGCTGATTCTGAGGCCAGAGTGCTTTTTAGGACATCTGCCATTCTATGAGTCTGCTGTGTATCCTGGTTCCCATGTTGGATCGTTCTCTCCTTTTTAATTTTTTTCAGTTAGTATTAGCAGACATTAGTCTTGTTCATGTGATCCCTTTGACTCTTAATCCTTTCATTATGATCAATTGTGAACTGAAATTGATCACTTGGACTAGAGAGATGGTATTGGTACATGCCACCTTGATGGGACTGAATTGGAATCCCCTGGTATGTTTCTAACTCTACCATTTGGGGCAAGTCCGATTGAGCATGTCTCAAATTGTACATCTCTTCCCTCTCTTATTCCCATTCTTATATTTAACAGGAATCACTTTTCAGTTAAATTTAAACACCTAAGAATAATTGTGTGTTAATTACAGAGTTCAACCAATAGTACTAGAACAAAAAAAAAATACTAAAAGTGATAAAGTATTACATTGTTCATCAACAGTCAGGACAAAGGCTGATCAAGTCACTGTTTCTCATAGTGTCCATTTCACTTCAACAGGTTTCCTTTTTGGTGTTCGTTAGTTGTCACCAATCAGGGAAAACATATGATATTTGTCCCTTTGGGACTGGCTTATTTCACTCAGCATGATGTTTTCCAGATTCCTCCATTTTGTTGCAAATGACTGGATTTCATTGTTTTTGACTGCTGTATTGTATTCTATAGAGTACATGTCCCATAATTTCTTTATCCTGTCTACTCTTGATGGGCATTTGGGTTGGTTCCAGGTCTTAGCTATTGTGAATTGAGCTGCAATAAACATTAGGGTGCAGACTGCTTTTTTGTTTGCCAATTTAATTTCCTTTGGGTAAATTCCAAGGAGTGGGATGGCTGGGTTGTACGGTAGGGTTATCTTCAGGTTTCTGAGGAATCTCCAGACTGACTTCCATAGTGGCTTGACCAGTTTGCATTCCCACCAACAGTGTCCCTTTTCCCACATCCTTGCCAGCATCTGTTGTTGGTAGCTTTCTGTATGTGAGCAATTCTAACTGGGGTGAGGTGAAACCTCACTGTGGTTTAGATTTGCATTTCCCTGATTGCTAGTGATCTTGAACATTTTTTCATGTGTCTGTTGGCCATTTGGATTTCCTTTTTCGAAAAATGTCTATTGAGGTCCTTGGTCCATCTCTTAAGTGGGTTATTTGTTTTGTTGTCCTGGAGTTTCTTGATATCTTTGCAGATTCTGGTTATCAACCCTTTATCTGTTGCATAGTTTGCAAATATTTTTTTTTTCATTCTATCAGTTGCCTCTTCACTTTCCTGACTGTTTCTTTTGCAGTACAGAACCTTCTCAATTTGATGTAACCCCAATTGTTAATTTTGGCTTTGACTGCCTGTTCCTCCGGGGTCTTTTCCAAGAAGTTTTTGCCTCTGCCTATATCTTGCAGGGTTTCTCCAAAGTTCTCTAATAATTTGAAGGTGTCGGGTCATTGATTTAGATCTTTAATCCATGTTGAGTAGATTTTTGTCTAAGGTGTAAGGTAGGGGTCTTGCTTCATGCTTCTGCACGCCTCCACTTCTTTTCATAACCCTTGTACTTGTTTTTTGTTATCATAGTATTTCAGAAGGTTTGAACAGGTTCCTGATCCTAGGATTTTTGTTAATTTGCATTTATTTATTCCAATTATTTGAAAGGCAAAGATACATTAAAAGAGATCTCCTACTTGTTAGTTCTCTGCCTAACAACCAGGTCTGGGACAAGTTGAAGCCAGAAACTGGGAACATCATCAAATATCCCACATAGTGTTGATGGGGACCAAAGTACTGGAGCTATTGCTATGGTCTCCTAGTGTGCGCATTTACAGAAAGCTGGAGTGGAGATTGGTGCCTGGCCTTGAAACTGGAAACCCAGATATGGGATGTGGGCACCACAAAGGTGGCTTACTTGCTGCACAAAATACCCACTGAATTCAGTATCTCTAATGAGAATTCCACAAGAAAACAAAGGGATCCACATCGGTTAGCAAGTGTTGGATCACTCTGACAAATTTAGAGTAGGGTTCCTTAAACCCCTCTGCCACTGAGAAAATATTATTTCTGTAGAGTGCAGTCTCTATCTTGTAGGATTCGGATGATGATAGATGTAGGAGCTGTAGAAAGAATTAGACTGCCATCGTCCAGTCCTTTCACTTGCTTTTCTGGCTCTCAAATATAAGAACATGAAAGCCGATTTGTTTAAGAGGTGTGAAAATAATTCAAGCGTTTCCCAGAGTTATAGTCTCAAGTAATGTAAATCAATATCATAATTTTAGGTGCTGTTATAATAGAAGGAAAGAGTATGTCTCTCTCGTTTAGCCAGACAGTAAGATGGATGGATGCTTTTAGCTGTATTCCTTCAGACTTTCATTTTGATCAGTCATTAACCTTGTCTCGATTACCTGATCTAGAAATTTCAAAAGCAAAATGAAGTCAGCTCCTTGCTCATGCTGTTTCTTTTTTTTTCATTTTCGATTTTCTTTATATTCAGAAGATCAGTTTAGCATACATTAAGTAAAGATTTCAACAGTTTGCTCCCACACAAACATAAAGTGAAAAATAATAGATGATTTTTTAAATGATGATGAAATCAGATCAGACCTATTGTCATGTTTAATCCCAGTGAGAGTCAAGTTGGGAATTGATAATTTTTTTTTTTTTTACAGAAGATCAGTTTAGTATAATGTAAGTAAAGATTTCAACAGTTTGCACCCCCATAGAAACACAAAGCGAAATATACTGTTTGAGTACTCATTATAGCATTAAGTCTCAATGTACAGCACATTAAGGACAGAGATCCTACATGAGGAGTAAGTGCACAGTGACTCCTGTTGTTGACTTTACAAATTGACACTCCTGTTTATGGCCTCAGTAATCTCCCCATGCTCCAGTCATGAGTTTCCAAGGCTATGGAAGCCCCTTGAGTTCTCCGACTCTTATCTTGTTTAGACAAGGTCATAGTCAAAGTGGAGGTTCTCTCCTCCCTTCAGAGAAAGGTACCTCCTTCTTTGAAGACCTGTTCTTTCCACTGGGATCTCACTCACAGAGATCTTTCATTTAGGGTTTTTTTTTTTTTTTTTTCATGCTGTTTCTTTAACACGAAGGACCTGAAGAGCTTTCCTGGATTCCCTGTTAAACCTCCCCCACGAGCCTCTCACTCCAGGTCCACCACAATCTCCAGTACTTCAGGGCATTGGAACCTGCCAGATCTCCTAGCCTTCCTCCCCCCTCCCTCTTCTGCTTTGGCCAAAGTTCCGGAAGCACATCTGAGGATCTCACTCTCTGCCCACTCACACTGAATGCTAGCTCATTCCTTTGATCCTAAATCCATGAATAATCTGAGCTCTCACTGAACCAGTGATGTCCTTTATTACATCTACTGTCGGATTTTCTGGTCAGCTTCCACTCAGCTTAGACATTCCTCTGCTTTCATACTCGCAAACAAACTTTCAGTTGAAATACTCTTAACTTTTCTCTTTCTCTTCTGAAACTTTCTTCTGGAAACTGGGCACTGAAAACTACCTTCCATTTAGCTTAAAGTTTTAATAAGTAAAACTGGCACATAATAAACAGAATAAGTAGAAGATTAATGTATTTATTGATGGATACATTGATTTGGACCCTGGGATTTGGTTGATCCTTTGTGGTCATTCTGTTGGTGCTCTCGTCTACTCCCATGCTGTCAATTTTAAGTAGACAACTCAGTCAATAATGTGTGGAATAGCCTGACTTGAGTACACAAATATAAGGAAGAGAGGTGGCGCTCCCAAGATGACTGCAGCATTAAATCGCAAGTAGAAGTTTTTGGATGATCTGGTGGTAGAACTTACCTGGCTGAATCATATGGTATTTAAGTAGTGAAATTGCAATATGAGATACATACAATGATTCTCACCGAATGTAAGAGAAAAATGAAGTTTATGGAATATGAAGGAACAGCCCAAAGTCACAAAATTAGACAGTGGGGAGGCAATATTTGAGCCTGTCTGTGGAACTAGACTGTGTTCCACTGACATCTATCAAACTTCCAGAATGGTCACCAGCCCCACTGATAGTCCAGCCTGACCTCTCTGCCCAAATATATAGTTACCACTTCAGAAGCAACAAGCTTAAGTTTACATTCTCTTAATTTTCTTTCCTCCACCTTTTTTCCTATGATTCTTGTCAATAGAGTCAATGAGTTTGAAGTTATCCAGGATTTAAACTCCACTAGTGTTTTCTACCTCCTCACTCATGTCCTTTTACTTTGTCCCTGAAGTGTACTGACCAATCAAAAGTAATTCTATTATAAAAATGTTCTGACTTTCATGTTTTTCTCAAGCTCTACTACTATTCCCTTAGTGATAATGGCTGAAAACCATTTATTCTTCTCTGTCTTACTAATCTAACTCTTTGCACTTTTCAATTAGTCTCTTAGGAGTATATCTTTGATCATGCTAACTTCTTTAGAAATATCCAACTGTTCCTATAAGTACAGAATAAAGCTCGAAGCTCATATATATATATTTTATATATATATATATATATTATATATATATAAAATATATATATATATACTAACAAACATTCAAGACTCATTTCCTAAGTCTTTTTCATGGAATGAACAAATCAGAAAGAATGGACAATTTCATTTCCACAATCCTTATCACACAAAATACATCTTTGGCTAAGCCATCATCTTGAATGGAATGCTCTTATTTCAGAAATGTGCACATTGATTAAAGTGTTTATCATTTTTAAAGATCAACTCAAGGGCTTCTTTTATAATAAAATCTCTCCAGATGTTTCAGTAAAGAATATTTTCTTTCTCACAACTCTCAAAAACCATAGGATCAGAGGATTAACCCTTATCTAAAAACTGCCCTTCAGTTAGAATTATTTATATGACTGCTCTGACTCCCTTGTGACATGGTAAATTCTTTGAGGTTATGACTAACACTTTCAATAACAACTTGAATTTTAACACTACAAAACCTAACTTGATTTTCTCAGGTAATACCTATAGTTTAATGCTGCACTGAATCAGGAATCATGGTAGCAAATCTAAAATGGTGAAGAGTTCAGGACCTTAACTCACTCATTGGAGCTGAAGACTGTAAGTGCTTGTTTTTTTTGCCCGTTGACCAGATTACTACAACTATCTGCATTATCTATGAAGCATGAGGTTATTATTTTTACCTAAAGATGTCTCTTCTCGGTAATGACAAATGTGTTTTTTTAAAAAAGCATGGTTTTTCTCAATACACCTTTAAAGGTTTTTAGATTGTTTCATATCTGGTCAAGTTGATATTTTTAGAGAACTTCATTTTAATTTGCAATAAAAGTTTACAACTTTATTTTTTCAAAAAAGTCAAGAAACTGCAAGAACCTGCTAATAAAGGTCTTTAACAACAATAATAAAAAGTCATTTAAGGATAAATAATCTGATTTGTAATAGATTTTTAGTAGGTGAGCAGTTCTCAGGCTTCAGGGTGCCTGCACATCCCTTGATGACTAATCTCTAAGCTCTGTTGCAGTAAGATGAGGTGCAGGAGAGGGCCTCTAAACACTCAGGGACAAGGTATGGTCATACATTGGACTACTTCTCTGATACACCCGAAGGCATTATTTATGCACATATACCCTTAAGAAATTATGTTTTGTGCTCAAGTAGAATAACTTTTGATAAATTCTGACTTTTAAATAATGAGCTGCAAATGACGTTTTCTTTCTTAAGGCTCTCAAAATTTTGGAAACATTGCTTTATGAAATTGCCACATACTGAAAAGATAGACTGAAATGTCATTGAATTGATTTCATGTCTACTTCTATTTAAAATACAGGAAGAATGAATATAAAAGTATATATATGTATATATATGTTTTTGTATATATACATGGACAATAAAACTGATAATTTTAGCTTAATTTATTATACAATTTATTTTAAAATCCAATGAAAGCAAGAGGGCTGCATGGATAGAGGCTTGTTAAACAAAAATCCCACTGTTAATAATGACAAATATAATAAAAAGTCATTTTACTGGCATTTACTAATAGTAAAGACGAAAGAAGTGGTATAAAGTGGATCCAATTTATTTCTCATATGAAATGAGCCCATAAAATATATGAGCAAGCATTTTTTCCCTGACATCAACAGCTTATAGTACCCCTTCAAGTCGAGTTCCCCACAATGAGTTAATCTGGAGAAATCTCTCCTGCTGTAACTAATTCCTGATGTTGCTATAACCTGTGTGGACTTGGCAACAGGAAACTGTTAATGCAGAGATGGCTCAACCGGTGAGAAAGGGAAGAACTAGGTCTACGTATCGACACCTTGACCCAGGGCTGTCTCTCAAAGGGATGCTCCTATAGGACTGGAATCCAGTGGATTTTCCATGCTGAGAAGACCTACTTTTTCCATAGACCCCTGGAATTCCTTCTGCAATAGTGTGTGTCACCATGAATGCTGTGGAATAATGTGTCCTCCTTCTGGGGTACTAATTCAACCTAAGTCACTGCTTGCCATTTGACAACTGTACTCAGAGCCAGGCCAAAGATCTAGAAACAACGCAACAAACAACATCCAAAAATAAACATCAGAAGACTTCATTATAAATATATACTAAAAGGTAATTTGACTGAGGAAGAGAGAGATGATGAGACATCTTGTCATAGAAAACCGTGGAATGAGTAACATAAGGACGGCAAATATGTCCATGCGGAATAACTATCAGTAGAAGCACTGAAATTTAACTTTAAAAAACAAGAGGCAGAGGTACAGCTCAAGAAGCTACCAATGTTTGGTAACAAAACTTCAAGAGAAGTGTAGATAAAACCATGAAAATATATTCATATTGGATCTTTAGGCAAATCTGTCTTAATTTGTAACCCACCTTATTTTCTACCACATGGAAAAGCAGTTTGAGTTTCCTATTAAAGGAAACAAAATCCCATAATAGACATATCATTGCATTCAATTAAATATAATTCTTTTTCTTCAAATCTTCTTCCAAGATAGCACACTGCAGAATACATTAAAATTGATATCATATATTTAGATGTGCTGATTCAAAGTCCAGAAATCCACCTTATGAAAATTTATCACATATATTACCATTATCTGTAATCTGTTATTTAAAATATAATTTTGTTTTGCTATCACCATGTTCATTTGGGCTGCATGTGTGTGTGTTTCCAAATGCAAAAAAAAAAGTATTAATAGATTCAACTTTAAAACACTTACTTGAATGGGATCTTATACTATGTATGGAAAGTAAAGATTTAGCTTTCCCAATACATAAGTATTGCATACATTTAATTAAAGTTAAAAACCTTAATAGAATGATGGGCAAAAGGTATGGAAACTGAAATAAGTTACCGAAAACCAAAAATCTTGTTCATCCTCAGGTGGAACCTGTCTGAAGAATATCAATAAAGTCATTCACTACAATTTTTTGTGTGTCTGAAGTTATCAATTGAAAAAAGCATCAATACCAAGAATTAGAAAAGGAAAATGAGGCTATCAGATTACCCTGGCAGAGGTAAACGTTGATACTGGCTCTCTGTAAATTTACTGGCAACAAAGAGAGAAAAATGCTGTACAACCTCTGTTGTACCAATTAAATTCCTGAGAATTTATTTTAAGGTAATAAAATGAAGCCTACAGATCATTTATATATCCTTACAGCAATTCCCTTTAGGACTGCACCTGTCATGAGCTCTGTCCAAGGCTGAGAATGTGATAAAACACCCACCTCTCATGAAGCTAGAACAGGACAGGACAGCACAATTTACATAAAAATGAACTGTAGGGATGTACAGCTCATTCTGACTTCCCACCCCATCTCCAGAGAAAAACCAATACACAAAAACGGGCAAACGACTATGTCTTGCTGAAGAGCAGTGTAAGAGATGTAAATTTGCATAAGAAGTTTTTACCAACACTTATCTATTCAGCATATTTGCAGCCAAAATATCCATTACCTGGATTATCAAAGAACCTTAAACCACGCATTTAATCTACAAGGTTTATAGAAGGTACACTGTCAGGCCAAAGCAAATCTAGATACTTTTTGTCAGCATATAACTTTTTATAAGCTTGAAACATCTCTTAAAAATAATTTCCCAAGGATCATTAAGTACTTTTAGCAAAATGTTAACCAAAGCAGCATAAAACATGAGCAAGAAAGACTGAAAACCAGAGAAGCAGAAGTGCCTTCAAAGATTCCAGGTAATAGAACAGTCTGTAAGGGAACTAGAGTTATTACAGCAAAATAAATTGCAAACATGACTGAAAATACCCTCAGGGAGCAGTAAACTACCAAAAAGAACCCACCAATTTTCTTTCTTTCTTTCTTTCTTTCTTTTTTTTTTTTTTTTTTGACAGGCAGAGTTAGTGAGAGAGAGAGGGAGAGAGAGACAGAAAGGTCTTCCTTCCGTTGGTTTACTCCCCAAATGGCTGCTATGGCTGGAGCTGCACCGATCCAAAGCCAGGAGCCAGGTGCTTCCTCCTGGTCTCCAGTGCAGGTGCAGGGGCCCAAGCACTTGGGCCATCCTCCACTGTCTTCCCGCGCCACAGCAGAGAGCTGGACTGGAAGAGGAGCAACTGGGACAGAACCAGCGCCCCAACTGGGATTAGAGTCTGGAGTTTTGGCACTGCAGGTGGAGGATTAGCCAAGTGAGCCGTGGTGCCGGCCAAGAACCCACCAATTTTCAAAAAATGAGCAAATACATTTAGGAACAAAAATAATAATAATTGAAATTAGCAACTAAGTAAAGTAACAGCAAACTATACTAATGTACTGCAAGATAGGAGAAGAAATTCTTCAGTGTCCTGCAGAGAGATGAGCATGCAGAAGAGGGACTGTCATCAGATCTCTAGAAAGAAAGACAGGAACGGAAGGTATGCAATCTAAAGAGATAGCTACTGGGGGTTTTCACCAACTCTGACAATGGCAAAATCTTTAGAACAAGGGGAGGTAACGGAAAATTTCCTCCAAAAAGTGGCAATTAGATTGAACCATGAGTTAATGCAATCCAGAAGACACTGGAGTGAGGCACTCAGGAAGTTGAAAGAAACAAGTGTGGACTCAGACTTTAACACCTGGGTGAAACCCTTTGAAGAATGAAGGTGAAGGGGCCAGCACTATAGCGTAGCAGGTACAGCTGCCATCTGCGTGCTGGCATCCCATATGGGTGACAGTTTGAGTCCTGGCTGCTCCACTTCCAATCCAGCTCTCTGCTATGGCCTGGGAAAGCAGCAGAAGATGGCCCAAATGCTTGGGTCTCTGCACTTCGTGGGAGACCTGGAAGAAGCTCCTGGTTCCTGGCTTCAGATTGGCCTCACTTTGGCTGCTGAGGCCACTTGGGGAGTGGACCAGCTGATGGATGACCTCTCTTTCTCTCTCTGCCTTTGCCTCTGTAACTCTGTCATTCAAATAAATAAATAAATATTTAAAAATAAAGAGTGAATGTGAAGCCGAGACAGGTTCAAGCAAAAACAGATTATTCTCCAAATTTCTATTTTCACCAAAGAAATTTCTGAAGGATATAGCCCAGGCAGATTAGGTGCTCAGTTTTTAGATGCAACAAGTAATGCAGAATAAGAACTACGTGATTCAGGGCTGGTGCTGTGGTGTAGAGGGTAAAGCTGTGGTGAGTGACACCAGCATCCCATAGAGGCTCCAGTTTAATTCCCAGCTGCTCCACCCCCAATACAGCTAATGGCCCAAGTGCTTGGGCCCCCACTCCTACTTGGGAGACAAGAATCTCCTGTCTCCTGGTTTCAGACTGGCTCAGTCCTGACTTTTTGAGTGAACAATCAGATGAAAGACCTCTCTCTCTCTCTGACTTTCAAATAAATAAATAATTCTTTTAAAACAAAAGAACCATGCTGACTCAACATAAATAAACCAAGTAAATTAAATAAATAAGTAAAAAATAACAGTGAAACTAAAATAAAATATGAATCAGGGGAAGATAATTATGTAAAAGTTCTTACATTCTTGTGTTTTCTAAAGAAAGAACAGAGGCAGTTTTTGAAAAGATCATGGACGTGTTGTAATATCTTGGATAACCATTACTAGGATAGATAAAAAGAGATTTAACTTAAAAAATAAATGGGGCTGGTAAACGACTGGGAGAAAAAATAAAAAAGCAAGCAGGAAATGGAAAAAAGAATAAAAGGGAAACAGAAAGCACAAAATAGCATGACTGATCTAAACCCACATACACAAGCCTGAATACAAATTGACTAAACGCACCACTAAAAAGCATAGATCAAAAGGCTTGATAAGAGCAATAGAAACCCAGCACTGTTTTGTTCTTAAGGGACTTCTATAATAGAAGGATACAGACATCTTGAAAGTCAATGTTAAAGAATTGTTTTACAAATCCAGACCCAACAGGACTGATGTAGCAATTATGATACAGGTTTTAAAAAAGACTTTAAGGAAAACAGCATTATTACATAAACACTGAGATATTTCAAAATCTAAAAGATTCAGTTTTGCTGAGAAAATACAAGACTATCAAATATGTATGTACCTCATAACATAGCTACAACCTTATTAATGTATCAATGAAATATTTCCAGACACCAAAGAGAAATAAAGGTCTATAATCATAGGGACAGATTTTATTACAGAGAAATAGTAAAAATTATTACTGAATGATAGAATAATTATGAAAATACTACATGAGCCATTTGTTGTTGCCCAGATATAAATTGCATTATAAATTAATGTGTTAGAGAAAAATGTACAACTTTGACGAGCAGTATCTATCTTGGTGTTTGAACTTTTAATTCTCATGGTGCTACAAATTGGTAGCCAAATGCAATGAAAGGGAAGCTGGATCCCTGCTTCACACCAAATACTAAAAATCAGTCTGAAAGGTGAACAAATGTAGTACCCATAAGATAGTGAAAATGAGTATGCTCATGGTTTTAATAAGGAAATATAATATTGATAAATTATACCAAATTATAGAATGTCTAATCCTCAAAGGATACCATAGTGAGAGTGAAAAGATAAGCCACATGCTGTAATAAGATTTTATCAACAGAAACCTAATATCCAAACCTAACACCCAGGATATATTCAGACTTCCCACAAATCAGTGTTCAAAACACAGACAGCATAACAAGATGGGCATCAGTCTTAGACAGCCATTTCAAAAAACTCCAGAGGGGAAAAAATCCAACAAGTTACTTAATCTTAATAATTTTTAATCATCAACAACTTACAATTGTAACAGAAATGTATGTTCTAATTTTTTAAAATAAATCTGTTGACTGACAGTTGGAAGGATGGATGGATGAATGGATGCATGCATGCTGGCGTGTTTGATGGATGGAGGGACCAACAGATAATCTCCTTTGTAGATCCTTAATGGAGGTGTCACAAACACCTTCATTTTCTGTCCCTACATATGACTTCTGCTTCTGTCTCACCAGGGAAAAAGCCCTACATTCCTTTCAGCATCCTGACCTAGGAGCCACTTTCACGGGCAACACTTCACCTTCTGTTCTTTTCTTGGTCCCATCCTGAACATTATCTTCCTTACACTAACAGATAGAAGTAAAAGATCTTCAAATCATGGGAAATTTAGTAAGCCCTTGCTTTATGTCATGTCTGATGCTAGAGATTCTAACACTGATAATCTCATTACTTCCCAAATAATACCTATTGTCTAGAGTTGCTCATTTCCTAATTTTTACAGTTGAAAAAGTGAAACTTCAAGAGACTGAGAAAATCCAAGACGATCATACGGCAAGGTGGAATGTGAATGTGAGCAATCTCATCCCAGAGCCCATGTTCTTTATTTATTTATGTATTTTATTTTATTTTTTTTTGACAGGCAGAGTGGACAGTGAGAGAGAGAGACAGAGAGAAAGGTCTTCCTTTTTGTCGTTGGTTCACCCTCCAATGGCCACTGTGGCTGGCGCACTGCGGCCAGCGCACCGCGCTGATCTGAAGCCAGGAGCCAGGTGCTTCTCCTGGTCTCCCATGCAGGTGCAGGGTCCAAGCACTTGGGCCATCCTCCACTGCACTCCCGGGCCATAGCAGAGAGCTGGCCTCGAAGAGGGGCAACTGGGACAGAACCGGCGCCCCAACTGGGACTAGAACCTGGTGTGCCAGCGCCGCAAGGCAGAGGATTAGCCTATTGAGCCGCGGCGCCGGACTTTTCAGAGCCCACGTTCTTAACTGCAACCCTTTTAAAGCAACCTTCAACTATTTGTATTTCATTTTTTAGGATTTTGTAATCTTCATCATAGAAATCGTTGACATCCTTGGTTAAACTCATTCTAAGGGGTTTGATTCTTTTTGTAGCTATTGTGAAGACATTAAAAAATGAAAAAAATCTTCCATGTTCATGGATTGGAAGAATAAGCATCATCAAAATGTCCATACTACTAAAAGCAATTTAGAGTCAATGTGATCCCAATCCAAATACCAATGACATCCTTTGCAGATCTAGAGAAAACAACGCTGAAATTCATATGGAAACACAAGAGACCCTAATAGCTAAAGTAATCTCATACAACAAAAACAACGCTGGAGGCATCACAACAAGACATACTACAGGGAAGTTAGAATCAAAACAGCCTGGTACTGGCACAAAAACAAATTTACAGACCAGTGTAACAGAATAGAAACTCCAGAAATCAATTCATGCATGTACCTACAGCTAACTTATAGTTGATAAAGGAGGTAAAATCAATTTGTGGAGCAGAGACAGTCTCTTTAACAAATTGGTGCTAGAAAACCCAGATCTCCACAAGATCTCTGAAATTAGACTCCTACCTTAGACCCTGCACAAAAATCCTCTCAAAATGGATGAAGGATCTAAATCAATAACTCGATACCACCAAATTATTAGATAACATGGGATAAACTCTACAAGACATTGGCATAGGCAAAAACTTCTTAGAAAAGACCCCAGAAGCACAAGCAATCAAAGCCAAAATTGACAAATGGGATTACATCAAGCTGAGAATCTTCTGCACTGCAAAAAACACTCAGCAAAGGAAAGAGGCAACCAATGGAATGGGAGAAAATATTTGCAAACTATGCAACTGATAAAGGGTTAACATCCAGGTTATATAGAGAGCTAAAAAAATTCAACAGCATCAAAAACAAACCATCCAGCAAAGAAATGTGCAAAGAACTTAAACAGGCATTTCTCAAGAGAAGAAATTCAAATGGTCAACAGATATTTGTGAAAATGCTCAGGTTTACTAGCCATCAGGGAAATGCAAATCAAAATCATAACGAGTCTCCACCTCACTCCAGTTAGAATGGCTAGCATACAGAAATGAATAAAAAACAAATGCTGATGAGGTTATGGGTAAAAGGGCACCCTAATCCACTGTTGGTGGGAATGTAAACTGGTGCAACCACTGCGGATGACAGTATGGCAATACCTCAGAAACCTGAATATAAACCTGCCATCCCACTCCTGGGAATTTAACACAACCAAAATACATCAGTACATGAAAGAGATATCTCTACCCCCATGTTCATTGCAGCACAATTCACAGTAGCCAAGATACAGAATCAACCCAGATGTCCATCACCTAGTGACTGGATAACTATGGTATATACACAATATGGAGTGCTACCCAGCTGCTAAAAAAAATGTCTTTTGGAATAAGATGGTCACAACTGGAAACCACCATACTTAGTAAAATAAGCCAGCCCCAAAAAGGCAAATATCATATATTTTCCTTGATCCAATGCAACTAATAGAATATCTGAAATATAAAGTATTTGAGCAAAATAGCCATTTGGAGAACGGATGATGGTTATAGGCCTTATCTCTTCCATCGAGAAACAATCAATTGCTTAGTTTCATTTTATTTTGTTATTTTTTTCCTTTCTCTTCATACTATTATAGCAGAACTCCTCAACTTAGAGTAAGGCTAACTAAAAGATCACAAAATTAAGAATGAGAATCTGAAAGATAGTGGAAGAGTTGGAATCTGTGTGGGAGGGAAGGGAAGCCCCATTTTGTTTGTAAATTTGTGTATATGAAATATATGAAACTTGTATAACTTAAATAAAACATAAATAAAGTGACTTTCAAATGCTTTGTGAGAGGAATTTTAACAGGTAAGGAATGAGTCTGTAATGGTTCATATGTCTCATTGTTCACCCTGGTGACACAGCGATGTTTCCGCTGTTGACTTCCTGGGAGTTTACACAATAATCCCCCTGAAGGCAGGAGAGGGGTACTTTTGAGGAGCACAGAGGCTAGCAAATCATTCCTCACTGGACTCTGAGGAGGTAGGGACATTCCACAGCCACCTCCAGTGCCACAGTCGCCCAGGATCGGCACTAGCGAGGGAGGATTCTGTGCAGTGAAAGGAGTCCAGGACTCATTCCCATCCTGACTCCTCAAAGTCAAGGGCAATTTGGGTGTAACTCACGGGTGCACAGAGGGTGACAGAAATTATCTCGCTGTGTTCCTGGGGGTCAAGTCTGAGAGGCTGGGGGAGGCATCAGAGGGATGGCTGTAAACAGGGTGAGCAAATGGGTGGGTGGGCTTGCTGTACCAGAAACTTCAGATTACCCAACACACTTGTGAGAGAGCTACCACTATGTATGGCTACACCCCAGGTCAGACTTCAAGGACAGCACACACAACAAAGAAGACGGGAGTTTTATGGGTCAGGAACACTGCTATCCTCAATTCCTGTGTAGGACTTTGGGGGTAAAGAAGGCAAGAGCCGTTTGTACAAAGAGTTCAAAAAACTGAGTTAACTGGGGGCCGGCATTGTAGCATAGTAGATTAAGCTGCCACCTGTAATGACTGCATTCCATATGAGCGCCAGTTTGAGACCCGCTGCTCCACTTCCCATCCAGCTCTTTGCTAATGCATCTGAAAATGCAGCTAACCCAAGTGTATGGGTGTCACCTGCATGGGAGACCTGGATGGAGTGGTAGGCTCCTGACTTCAATCTGGCCCACGCCTGGCTGTTGCAGCCATTTGGGGAGTGAAATAGCAGATGGAATTTCTATCTATCTATTCCTCCTTCCCTCCCTCCCTCTCCATCACCCTGCCTTTCACATAAATAAAATAAATCTTTTTTTTTTTTTTTTAAGAATTGAGTTAACTGGATCCTGGCTATGACTTTTCAAAAGATAAAAAAAAATCACTAGGTAAAATTAAGTCTTCTACTGCCAGGCAAATCATGATCTCAGAGTCAAAAAAATTATTTTAGCTATAAAAGAGTGACATTTTACTATCTCTGAGTTTTATGTATTTTGTAACTGCAAAATAAATAATAATTGTGTGAGTTCTTTTAGAATAAAACCTGAAAGCCTGTTCAGGCAGTGTTCTATAAGATTGTTTATAAATTATTAAATTTGCATATAAAATCATACTTCTGTTAAAACAAGAACAAGGAAGCAACAGTAGTAATAAATTCTCCAATTCCCACCAAATAAATAAAAGGAATAAAAAGAAAAAAAAGCATGAAATGAGTGGGACTACTCATAGGGGAGCATGTTTGTGTTGGATTTATATAGAACCAGCACAAAGAACAGCATTTATGTTTATTATCAAATGGTTACCAACGTCTCAAAGAGGCGGAAAGACAAAGACTTTAGGAGATTTACAATCTTTCTTCATGTGTCTCTCTATTTATTCAAAGATTCACTGACTTAAAGGGTGGAGTGATACACAGGGAGAGGGAGGAGAAACAGAGGGAAAGAGAGAAAACAGAAGGATGTTCCACCTACTTGTTCACTCCCTAAATGCTCACGACAGCTGGGGTTAGGCCAGGCCAAAGCTAGGAATCCAGACCTCCATAAGTCTCATACATGGGGGGCAGAGGCCAAAAATTGGTCCATCTTATGCTGCCTCTAAGATGTGCTAGCAAGAATCTGTGTCAAATGCAGCTCAGGCAGTCCTTGAACCAGGCACTCTGATATGGGGTACAGGTGTACCGCACAGTGGCTGACCTCATGGGGCTACACCTGCACCCCCCTGGATTTTCTGACGTCTTAAAAGCATGCATTCCTTTTACAACAGACACATAATCAGAAAGTGCCCTACCTATCCCTCTCTCACTGTTAGATGGTCTCCTAACTTCCTTAGTGTCTTTCCCCTCTGGTTATTATTCAGTAAATATTAAATGAGTCCTTCCTATGTTCTTGTTGTTGGACATGAAATATTAAAAAAAACAGTTCCCAACCTCATGGCATTAATCATATGGTAGTAAGAGATACCTTAAGGGGGCTGGTGCCGTGGCTCACTCACTTGGTTAATCCTCTGCCTTTCAGCACTGGCATCCCATATGGGCACCGGGTTCTAGTCCCGGTTGCTCCTCTTCCAGTCCAGCTCTCTGCTGTGGCCCAGGAGGGCAGCGGAGGATGGAACAAGTGCTTGGGCCCCTGCACCCGCATGGGTGACCAGGAGGAAGCACCTGGCTTCTGGCTTTGGATCGGCACAGTTCTGGCTGTAGTGGCTATTTGGGGAGTGAACCAATGGAAGGAAGACCTTTCTCTCTGTCTCTCTCTCTCTCACTGTCTATAACTCTACCTGTCAAATAAATAAATAAATAAGATACCTTAAGAACGTTCAGAAATTCATGCTGTGATAAGGAATAAATACTATGAGGAAGATCCACTATGAGAGGGAACTAGGCAGCAGGTGGGTGAGGGGTTGCTCTTTCGTATAGGAAGAAGTCTATGGGACAGAGAAAACAGCTGAGGAAAACAATTGGTATTTGCAGAAACTGGAAGGAAAGAGAGAATCAGAGAGAAAAGGATGCATCAAGACCCCAAGTTGGCTCAGTGACGTGACACCAATGAGACCAGGGTCTGGGCAGTGTAAGAAGAGGGAGGTCAAAAGATGGACATCAGCTGGGACCAGGGCTGTGGCTCAGTAGGTGAAGTCTCCATCTGTCGCTCCCCCTCTTCATGGAGGAGCAACACTAAACCCTGCCTAGGCTTCATATCCGAGTCACGGCACCATTATGTCGCTCCCCCTCTTCGTGGAGGAACGACACTAAGCCCTGCCTAGGCTTCATATCCGAGTCACGGCACCATTATGTCGCTCCCCCTCTTCGTGGAGGAACGACACTAAGCCCTGCCTAGGCTTCATATCCAAGTCACGGCACCATTATGTCGCTCCCCCTCTTCGTGGAGGAACGACACAGGACCCTGCGCTGTTCTTTCGTCTGCTCGGCCCTCCCAGGGTTTGCTGCTGGTTCTTCCCGGGTTGGCTACTATCCCTTCCACCTCCGTGGAAGGGCAGTTCCCCCTGGCCACATTCCCCACTTCCGCAGGGGAGCGGCACACCGCCGGCCGGCTCTCTCGGGGGCTGCACGGGTGTTCCTTCAGCTAGATGTTCCCCATAGATGTTCCCGGTGCATGCCGTCTCTCTCCTCCTTTATAGTCCTCCTCCGCCAATCCCAACTCGGCTGCCCACACGCCGAGTACGCTGCTCTCCAATCAGGAGCAGGTCCCACAGTTTATTGGTTGAACTGGAGGCAGCTGTGCGGAAGCTGTTCACTTCTCTCCCAGCGCCATATTGTGGGAGAGCAGATGCATAGAATAAGTCCTAATTTGAGTAACTTAGTCTAGTCCGGATTGCTCCCCACAGATCCCCCTTTCTTTTTATTTTTTGGCGTTGATACGCGCCTGTCTTCGGTGTCCCGCGGCACACACTCTGCTCTACTTGCTAGAGTTGCCACAGGCTCTTACAAGTCCTATCCATCAGGCAAACCGAATCCGGGTCCTCTCTTCGCCATGTTGTGAGGAGGTTTTTAGGCGCTGATGCGTGCCTGTGTTCGGTGCCCTGCAGCGCATGCTCTGGTCGAGCCTGCAGGGGCTTACAAAACCTATCAGGCAAACCGAATCCAAGCCTTCTCATTGCCGTATTGTGGGGGAGACTTATTAGTGTTGGTTTGTGCCTATCTTCGGTGACCTGCAGTTCATACTCTGGTCGAGCTGCTTGCTGGCGCTTACCGCCTTAAATCAGGCAGACCGAATCCAAGCCTCCTAATTGTTGCATTGTGGGGAAGCTTTACTGATGTTAATTCGTGCCTGTCTTCGGTGACCTGCGGCGCATAAGCTGCTAGCCGCCGCAGGTGCTCATCGTGCTCATCGCCTCACTTAATCGGGCAGACCGAATCCAAGCTCTCACATTGCAGTGTTGTAGGGAGGCCTTTGTATTTCTCTATTTCTCTACCTCCGGGCATTCCTATTTCTCCCATTTTACTTCTATCTTCCAGCATTCCTATTTCTCTCACTTTACTTCTAAAACTTCTGTTTCTCTTATCCCCGCAGCTTCCCAGCACCTCGCCCTGCCGGCAGGCTTCACGGCTCTGCGCGGCTTCCCGGCGCCTCGCCCCGCCGGCGCCCGCCCCGCGGCGGCTTCCCGGCTTTGCGCCGCTTCAGCCCGCGCTTCTCTCATCTATTCACGCCCCGTGCTCTCTGCACGCAGCGGCTTCCGCGAATGTTTCCGCCACCACCGGCATTCAGTCCAAGTTCCCCGGACTAACCTGGCGAATTTCAACCTGGCGGCCCACGTCTCTGCCTCTGGTTCCAGATCTTCGCCTCTTGCTCCCCGGGGTGACTTGAAGAATTCCAAGGTGGCTTATATCTCCGCCTCGGCCTGCACTCGCGGCTTCATCCTCCCTAACATTTTTCTCTACCCGGTATGTTTCCTTAAGTTTTCCTCCAACAATACTCCTCCCTCATTTCTCCTGGCTTCTCCCCACAGTCCGTATCCAAGTCTAAGTTTCTTATAGGTTTCACTTTCACTTTCAACCTGCAGTCCGTATCTAAGTCTAAGTTTCTTCTTGCTTTCACTTTAAATCCTAACTTCTTTCCCACAGTCCATATCCGAGTCCAAGCCTCCTCCAGGTTTCACTTTCGCTTTCAATCTCCTAGCTTCCCCGCCATAGTCCGCATCCGAGTCTATGAAAGCTTTCACTTTCGCTTTCAATCCTAACTTCTTTCCCACAGTCCATATCCGAGTCTATGCCTAGGCTTTCAATAGCTTCTTCCGGCACCTTTCTCGTCCGGCTTTCCCCTAGGCTCTTTGCTAGTCTCTCTCTCCGGTATTTTCCACTTCTTCCCGTTTCTTCCCTCCTAAGTTTCCTATCCGTCCTGGGTTTCCTATCCGAGTCACGGCACCATTATGTCGCTCCCCCTCTTCGTGGAGGAACGACACAGGACCCTGCGCTGTTCTTTCGTCTGCTCGGCCCTCCCAGGGTTTGCTGCTGGTTCTTCCCGGGTTGGCTACTATCCCTTCCACCTCCGTGGAAGGGCAGTTCCCCCTGGCCACATTCCCCACTTCCGCAGGGGAGCGGCACACCGCCGGCCGGCTCTCTCGGGGGCTGCACGGGTGTTCCTTCAGCTAGATGTTCCCCATAGATGTTCCCGGTGCATGCCGTCTCTCTCCTCCTTTATAGTCCTCCTCCGCCAATCCCAACTCGGCTGCCCACACGCCGAGTACGCTGCTCTCCAATCAGGAGCAGGTCCCACAGTTTATTGGTTGAACTGGAGGCAGCTGTGCGGAAGCTGTTCACTTCTCTCCCAGCGCCATATTGTGGGAGAGCAGATGCATAGAATAAGTCCTAATTTGAGTAACTTAGTCTAGTCCGGATTGCTCCCCACATCCATCCACGGTGCAAGCATCCCATATGGGTGCCATTTCGTATCCAACTTTCTTTACCTACAACCCAGCTCCCTGCTAATGGCCCAGGAAAGTAGCAGCGGAAGATGGCCCAAGTGCTTGGGTCCCTACATGGAAGACCTGGATGAAGCTCCTGGCTCTTGGCT